>NC_135777.1:900000-982478 GCF_028453695.1 Augochlora pura
AAAAAAGCATTCACTGTAACATACAGTAATACTCGTTGACAACCCATACGTAACTTTCAATCGAACAAACACAAAAAAGCACGCCTCGATAAAATTTCGTTTCCGTACAATGCCCCCCCGCCGCCCGCCGCCGCCACCGCCGCCCGTTTTTTGGTGTTGTGTGTACCATTCATTAATTTCGCGCGAACGAAAATCTACCGATATTCCAGCTATCTTAACGCTTTTTGCGCCGCGGACCGGCGTTATAAAACTCGCGCGCGACAAATGATTCGAACGAATTGAAAAATTGTTGATCGCGTCTCAGGCTTGCACGTACTCGGTATAAACCACGATGGAAATATAAAAAATTCCGGAAACGCTGTTTACATGAATTGCGCGACAGATTGTTAAATAATTTTTATTTTATTGGTACGGTATAGCAATCAACGTGGCGCGAGGCAAATCAATTGAAAAACTCAATATGGAACGTAATATATATATATATATATATAATATAACAAATTATAAAATACTTTTCATTTTATTTATTCAACACAGCAATCAACGTCGTCGAACATTTCTATTTTGAGAAAGGTGTCAAATACGATGTTAATAACATTCTTAGATGTTTCAAAAGTTTCTCACATGTTACTCAGGTGTAACGACGTCGAGAGGATGGATAAAAACCTAAAAAATAGTCGAATGAATATTGCGATGTAGCAGATAATAATATAAAGGCTGGATTAAGTCCAAGAAAAAATAACTAAGTCCTCGGTGAAGTAAAACAGAGGAAAGAAGAATCGGTGGTTGAAATAGTCTCAGGAAACAAAAGAATTTGTTCAGGTTCGTCTTTGCTCTCTCGCATGAACGTGAAAATGATCGTCGCGTAGAAGTCGGTAAACCGGGATAGTGGTTTCGCGCGATCAATTGAGTTTGATCCGTCCTATGGTGTTCAAGGAGGAGAGAGCACCGAAGAAGGAGAAAAGCGGGTTACGGGGGGCGGAGCAGGAGAAATGGATGAGGGATGGGGGGGCCGTAATTCATATGCTAATCTAGCGTAGATGCCATTGTAATCTCCGGTCGGCTGTCTCAGTGTGACCCCACAAAGCCTCAGTTTGACGTAACTATAGGACGGAGCGATCTAAAGCTGAACACTGTCACAGCTTCCACTGTTCCAGCCGGTATATCTATGCGCATATATATATTTTTACAACGACTAACCAAAAGACATCCGAACCTAGCGGAAATAACACTGTATCCATTATTAAATAATAATATTACATGGAAACTTCATAAAAGTTTATAGAAACTCATAGAATTCTATAAAATATTAATAATAACGTTATTTTGTAAAGTATGAAAAATCGATGATTTAATCGTCATGTTTTCATTTTCATTGTATAATAATTGGACTTCTGATTATGAAAATATCAAAATAAAAATTAGCAACCGATACTATATAAATGCTAAGTAACTAGAATTATTAAAGTATACGATGATGTTAATAAAATGGCACTGAAGTAAAAGGGATGAGCGTCTTTGAACAGTTTCGAGGATAAAATATTTGACCCTTTCTTCGAACAGAGCTCGGAGTACAAGGGCTAAGAAAAAGCAGCCGAAAACTTGCCAGAGCGATAAGAAGGGATCGATAGGAGTAATCGCGAGCTGGGTGTAAGATTTTTAGGCCGAGAGAAGAGGGTAGCTTAAATTATACCACGCACAGATGACTTAGTTTTGGTGCAGACATAAAAGCTTTGTTTGAAACAATTCAGACGAAATTTTCATGAAAATTCATTTATCTTTGCTGCAGAAAATGACGAATCAGCATTGAATCCTCACAAAGTTGTTTCTAATTAAACTGCGGATTATTGCAAGCATTAAAATATGAAATGAAAATTGTCTGCGTTAATCGTATGTTGCAGGATGCTGCGATCGTACGATGAGATTTATATCGTTTCTTAAACATTTTAATTTGTAAAAGATAATTCGGCAGTCAATTTTTTCAAACTTTCCTGTTGCCGATTCTTTTCATAAATCCTAAAAGTCTGTTCGGAACAACCGTGTTCGGATCGATAAATAAAGCGAACGTCTGGTACCCGGGGCCGCCTACGTATTCCGTCGAATCGAAAGTTTCGCCCGCGAGGTGGAAAAAGCGGGACGAGCAAACATCTCGAAGCAGTTTGTCACGCCTTTCAGGCCCGGAGCACGGTTGATTGTCTCGCGAAAGCTGCCGGAATTAAGTGTACAACGACGGAAACAGATTTGAGAAATACGTATCTCGCGCCGCGGAAGTTGCTCAAGCTCTCGAGGGGCGGGCGGGAAGTTCCAGAGCGAGTGGATAAGGGTGGCGGCCTGGCGCTATGCCGGAGCCCAGTTGAGCAAGTAGATAAGTTTCGATCCCTCGGCGGGAGTCACCTTGCCTCCGCCGCTGCCTCCGCTGCCGCCGCCGCCATCACTCGCCCTACCCGTGTTCGAGCAGATAAACGTATCCCGGGATATCGAGATTCTCGAAGGTTGCCTTCATTGCTCGGGCAACTTTGAGTTGGTCGACGTGGCACGAACTGCTGCCGGGTCCGAAGCTATTGCGAGAAATCCTCGAGGATTATGAGAGAACGACGTGCTTCTTCGTAGACAGGGGAGGGGAGGGGAAGACGATGTCGTCGATAGAACGGCGCGCGGTATAAAGTTACGTATGGGTCAGAAATTACGGCGTATTTAACGGTCCCCCGTCGTCGTCGTCGTCGTCGTCGTTAAAGCGCGCAAGAATTCGCGCGGAGGTAGACGCGTCGGTGAAATCTCGCGATCGTTCGACCCGATACATTTCCACAAGCCATCGACGATCGAAGACGAGAGAAGCTAACGTGCTTTTGTAACACAAATTCTGCCGATATGCTCGATCCATTTGCGTATCTTTATCCACGAACTCGAAGCTTTGAAAGCTCAAAAAATGCGCCGGTGTCTCGCGTCTTTTGCAATCGCAACGAGAACGAAACCTACGTAATTTACGACAAGGTCCGCCAAGATCGGTCTTCGCGAGCACGCGCGATGATTGTTCCGAGAAGGAATAAAAGACAGAGCCGGTCGACTTGATCCATTAGGATCTATTAAACGGACGCCGGAGACCGGCGAACGGTTATAAGAACGCGACGCCTTCCATTTCCATGTGTTCCCAGATATTACCCCATTCATCGTTTTAATCGAATTAACGAAGTAATCGCAGGGTGTGAACAAAAACCAATCCGAGAGCGGAACAAAAGGAGAGAGGAGCGCCCGGCGAGAGAGAGAGAGAGAGAGAGAGAGAGAGAGAGGGAGAGAGAGGCGGTCGAAAGAAAAGGAAATACGGCGTCAAACAGAATGTTCGCTTTGTTCTCGGTGTCCAGTTAGAAGATAATTTCCCAAGGGTTAATTCCTTCCTTGATTTCTCGGGGACCCTGACCGGGAAAAGGAACGCGAAGGGCACGTTAACACTTAGCCCGGGCGACAAAGGTCCAATTCCTGGTCCCTACGGTGTCCTGGCACGACAATGGGAACGAACGCTCGATGAAAAGTACTCGGGGCTTAAGGAAGGAGAATTCCCTGTCAAAGAATAGCAGAAGGAAGTGTGAGGAAGGTGAAGGACGGAGGAAAAGGTTGGGGCTGGCGGTAGCGGAGGTGGAGGAGGAGGTAGAGATGGAGGAGGAGGAGGAGGAGGAGGGGGTTTGAGAAAGAGCAGGGTGGACGAGAAGGGGGTAAGAATCCGTGGAGAACGGGGATGCAACGAGGCTGCAAGTCAGGCGAGAATCTAATTTCCCGAGACAAATCCTTAAATGTGCCCTGGAGCCTGGCTGGAAGGCGCGAGTCAAGCCACCGGCTGGAATGAGCTCTCGCGTCTAGCACCCGCGACGACGACCTTTAACTCGGTTCGCCAATTTTGCATCTCCATAACCTCGCGAAGACGCGTCATTAAGTTCATTCACGTGGGGAATGCGGTGAATCGAGAGCACGAACCCGTGGCCGCGTTATCCCGAGGAATGTAAAATTCTGATAAAACGGTTACGCCCGATTGAAATCCTCGCGGCGACACACCCCGAAGCGGCCGGGAACTTTCGAACTTTCGATTAACGAAGCCGTCGTCCGCCGCGCCGTTTCGCGTACCCCCCCTCGAAATACAATCGTTTTATCGAACGGCCGCGACCGTCTCTCTCTCTCTCTCTCTCTCCCTCTCTCTCTCTTCGAGCAGGTGCGTTACCGAGAAAGAGAACGAGGGGAATCGCAAACAGATTTGCAAATCGGATCCCAAGGATCGTTAAGGTTTTAAACCATCCGAGAGAGGCAATGGAAGTACGCTGCGCCCGTGTTTAGTTCAGGCTAAGAGGGGGACATTGGTTGTTCGGACTCCTGCGGGGAGGGCATGCCACTTGTCTTGTCCCCTCGAGGAGATACATGTAGTCAACGACGACAACGAATGATGTAATTTTTGGGCCCAATAGCATTTCTTTGTTTCTGTTCTGTATTCCAGAGTGCATGATGGACGACGGGAGCACCAGTGCCATCTTCTGGAAGTAGGAGGCACCGGTGGCGGCCGCTGAAGGTAACTTCGACTTCCAGGAGATAGCTAGCTTCCTTACAGTACCTCTATTCTTCTTCTTCTCCGCAAATCGGCAGAAGGAGAACCTTCTTTAAGAGAAAAAACGAAAGAAACGAATTTTTTCTCTCTCATCACGCCATCACCGCTGATTCAGCCAGCACAGCTCGCCGCAAAGTTCATTTTGCTGCTCGCTAGTGTTTGACCCACGATAACCCAAGCATTCCTTCACGAACTTTCTTTCTCCTGCCCCCCCCCCCCCCCCCCCCCCCTCCCCCCCCCTCCTTTCCGCCCCCCCCCCCCCCCCCCCCCTCTCTTTCGACCACGGTCCAATTTCTAGACCCGTCGCGCGGCCAGCATATACATGTGCAGAAGGGTGTTTGTCGTTGCAGCCCATACGTTTTTTTTTTCTCTCTCTTTTTGCAGACAGTTCCGTTGATCTAATGAAAAAAGTTGCACACACGAGATTTTCGGCTTACGAATAAAATCAACCCCTTGTACCAACTTTCGGCTTGTCACGAAAATTCTGTACAAGATCTTCTACCGACGAATCACGGTTGCTATGGACTTTTATTTTCTGACAAAATTGCAAATTGATTTACATCCGAAGTATAAAACAGTGAAATTTAAATCTTAATTTGTACAAGACGTATTGCTCGATGTTTGACTCTTCGGACAACAGACTCTTAGCCATCGATCTTTTTACGATAAATCATATTCTTTCTCGAAAAATAGCTTCAAATCGTTCGCGTGGGTTCAAAGTGAAATTGATGGCAGCTTTTCTTCATTAGATCACCTTGAAAGTCGCGAACATGAAATAAATTATTCCGGGCTCTGAAACAGAATCCAAGATTCATATATCGTCGAACGATTATGCCCGATAACGCAAACTCAAAATTCTGCTCACGCCGACTCCAAAATTTCTTGCTGTTCGATCAAGAGTACTAACATGAACTAGAGTAGCAAAACGCTACTGTCTGGCTTTCGAACGTGTCTCCGACCATTATTTTTTTTCGCAAAGAAAACAATTTTCGGCCGTTCGGATAAATGTTGGCAAGCATAAGCCGCCCTTTACGTCGATTCGATCACGCGGAATGCGACGCGCGTCTTTTATTGAAAAAAACAAAAACCTCTCTCCGTTTCGTATACCGTTCTGCTGTTTCCCAAATCCATTATCATCGGAGAACTCGAACATACAGCGTGGTTACACTCTATAAGGTATTACAAAAACAGTGTTGTGCGTGCCCACGTGCGTGAACGTTTACCTAGTAGCCGTCAACTTGTCGTTCGTGTTTTTTGCTCTATTTATTGCGCACCGGCGTTTATCACATTGTTAAAAACTACGTTGCGGCGGAACGTTCGCGTGGACGCTCTCAGATTATTCCGGCGAGCCGCGGCCGGCATTTCAGCGGCCATATAAAATTAAAAAAAACCGGGGTGGTCGGGCGTCGACCATTCGAACGACGGCGTCGAGCAAAGAGGAGATGCCTCTCGATTTCGATGGAGCCGATTATCTCAGAGCGTCCACCAGACGGGTATGTTGCAGAATAGCTTCCCTTTTTGTTCCGAGGACCGAACGTATCGTACGCCTCGTAAGACATATCCCGTAATTGATCCCGATTTATCAACATTTCACCCCGATCCCTTTCGTATGAACAACCTCAAGCGTTAAATATTATATATTTATATATGACTCCCATATATATATTTATATATACATATTATACCGCTCTTTACAGCTATGACCATAAAATAGTGGCTCGCTCGTTGGATGTGTTGTCTCGTTCGTTGTCGATGTGTTTTTTTATCACCTCTGTAAATATTTTCTGATTATGATGTCAGCTACGTTTATCTTATTCTATATTACTTAGATATGATTCTATATAAGAACTTTTTTCACCCCGTCAACCCACCACCCCTCAAACCCTACAACACGCCCCCCTCAAGTCCCGAAACAATTCTCCAAAACGACGACAGATCCCATTCCACGCGTTCCCATTGGCCACATTTTCTCTGTCACGTAGTCCCAGTCGATCTCGCACACCCACGACCATTTATTATCGATATTATACAGGGGTACACGTACACACGCAGGATACATTAGCAGATACATCTGCTCGGCGCGGATACGTCCGAGTATATTTACCGTGGCCGCGATTATCAGATTATCCGGCTCTCGGAACAATGAATTTCTTACGATTTTGTTGAAGGATCCAATCGTGTGTCCAAAGGGATCGTTTCTCGAGACGTTGCTCGAATAACTTTGAACCTTGAGAATGTGTTGTACTCGTAACGATTTGCAACGAATTTTGCTATCAGAACAGGTGGTCTCTGCCTATTTTGATCTCCAATGTTAAACGAATCTCGATTTTAATTTTTCAAGTGGAACACGCTTTCAAAGTTCAGCGACATATTTTCTCGATGAATCTTCGCGCGGTTAACGATCAAAAACGTGGACGAACAATCAGGCCCAATGATCTCGACTAAATGGAAAACGGTAAATGTTACAAGCGCAGACCGATTCTGTCTGCGCACAAAGTGGCGTGTGACCCTTTATAAGCGATATGTTGACCTCAGCACCATGCGGAACGCTTGCCAGCAATGCCGTCTACGTATTTTGCAGCAGTCGCATAATTGGCACGGAACAGCGTGGTAAAATAAAGGTTCGAAGCGCGACACGTTTTCGGAAATGTAGACGGCATTAACGCCAAGACTTCCGGCCGTAGTTGAGTCGCTTGTTACCGCCCTCCCCCCAGTTCCGATTTTTACGCGAATACCGTTTTATTCTCCATCTGTTTCTTCGGCTTGTGGCGTAGGACGTAGGATTTGACATTGGTTGGATTATCCTTGATTTCTCTTTGTTGATCGTTACTTTACCACCTTCTAATTTTACCCCCACCCCCCACTGAAAGACATTATTATTATCGTCACTGTCCACACGTGTACGTCGTGTTATATATATACAAATACTGTTTACCGATATTTAGTATTACTAAACGATATACTTTATTATTATCCTTGTCATTTTACGTCCATTTTATATATCCACCAATCGGAAACGTAATATCGATGTATGCATACATATATACATTAAAAAGACGAGTCTCTAAAGTGAAAGCAAAAATGAACAAAAAAAAAATAGAAAAAAAGAAAACAAGAGAAAAGAACGTGCAATTGAACAAAAAAAAGCACGGCCGTAACTGGGCAGTCAATATCAAAATAAAAGAAAAGTTTCGCATCTGACGTAGACGTATACATATGTATATATCTATATACATTCGGAAAAAAAAATATGTAGATATACGTATATATGTATATTTTATTATACCCTTACCTCCTTCCCCCTTAGGATGGTGGATGCTGGTGTAACCGTGTAACTTTGTCGTTCTCGGTGTTAGCCGCAAAATCTCTTTTTAATGCCTAATAAAGCGCTATAAGCGATAACCCCGCCCCATCTGAGGACAAAGACTAATACGGTTTTTTTTGTTTTTTTTTCTCTGTTCCCTTTATTTCAACACGCGGACGACCCGCAGACAGAAAGCTGTTCGTGGGAATGCTCAGCAAGCAACAAACCGAAGACGATGTCAGAAAGTTGTTCACTGCCTTTGGCACAATAGAGGAGTGTACCATCCTCCGAGGACCTGACGGCGGTAGCAGAGGTGAGTGACGAAATACGACAGTTCTAATTCTGTTGGGTTGGCGACCGAGTGATCGCGGATTTCAAAATGAGAAGAAAAATGCAATTCTTCTGCTTAAAAATATAAGTTTATTCGATTGGACGAATCTATTTCGACGCTGCCTTTCTTTCAAGGCTTCGTTTTAATATACTGTACATAACATAAAAATCGTGCGATGCTTTTTTGGAAATAATAAAATATGTCTTAGACGCGCTTCTTGTCCTTCCATCTTCATACAGTGATAAAAACGAAACTAAATAATTAACTGGTACAATTTTTGCACTAAATTGAAGATGAAAGTCCAGACTATAAGAAAAGATCCGCAATCACTTAATTGCCAACCCAATGTATACACATTCTATGCCGATTTACGCAAGCAATTGCGCCTACCTCGGGACCACTTGCTTCTCAACTCCGCGTCGGAATTCAAACCTACCATCGACGGTCGAATCGGCCGCCTCGATATTTTTCAACTTGTTGAAACTGTCACGAATACATTCGCAGGAAATGGTTGAATCAACGGCTTCACAGCAAGCAGTGAAGGATTCACGCATTGCGATAACAATCACGGAAAGTCTAAATGAATTCAACCATGTCGTCGTTTCGAAGCAATACACGCACGCTACTGTCCACGCTTCGTAGATTTAGTATTAATTATCATACTCGACATTCTTTAAATCCGCGTGGCATTAAAAAATCGTTTAAAGAAATCGTGGCATTTTTTACTCGGTCGGCTAATTATCTGATCCTCGGCATAGTTTTTACGATGCAATGTAACATTGATGAACGAATTCGATAATAATATTCAACGAAAAATACGAAATTTATGGTTCGTGCACCTGGCGTGTTCCGCCGTGATGAATACTTAACTGGATATGAATTAAATATGTACGTTGCTTTTATCTGAAATTAGTGTTGTATGTGTAGAAAGTGTGACGCATAGTTAACGACGATTAGGAAGAATAATTGATTATAATAACGTGGAATCCTTTTGTTATGATTTAAAGTTAGATTTTCAAGAAATAAATACTCTTTGATTATAGATACTCTTAATATTAATATTTTGCACCACGTACATAATTATTGAATATACCGGGAAAACTGAATTGAAAAATGCGTTAGGGTTGAGTGAGTAGTATAACTAGAAGTAGAATTGATATGCCATGATCAAATGTGCCACTCGATTCCTTTTTAATAGTTAAAGTATATCTTCAACATACTTTCTCTCGAAAACGGAGTCTCAAATTAAGAAAATTCTTTCTTTTAATTTTTTACTTATTTTTTGACGTAGTTCCAAGCCTATCCATTAGTACCACCAACCCCTATCCATTTACATCACCAGTTACAATACTAAATTCTCCACTGTACCGTTCATACTTATCCCAGACAATCGCTATATCATTACATCACGTTTCGCGATCGGTATTTAATTGCAACCGGTTAAAACGAAATCGCAATTAATGAAAGATTCCGCGGTTGATCTTCTCGTTCCGATACAACGTGCGATGGAATAAATTTTGTTACATTATTATGCATATTTAGCAATCGTAATCTGCGAGGCTTATATTTCGCACCATTCCCAAAGCGTTCTGCTGCATATTAAATAGAATCGGACGCACGCCCACACGGGGGAATTTCGGCTCTTAAAAGTGGAAATTCGGGGATCAACGTAAGCCAACCGCGTAGAACGGATCCCGGGTTAAACCCAACGAAGGTTGTGTCAAAGAGATCATTCTCCTTGCGCGTGCTTTCGATTCGGATAATGCATTAGGATGATCGGTAAACCGATTTTAATGCGAACGAAATAATAATCGCTAATTCTACGGCGCCATGAAAACATGTATAATGTATGTTAAGGGATTTGTAGGAATAATAAGGGATTTTAATTGCGGCCTAAATAAACCGCGGGATAATTGGCCAACAGTTGCGTCAGGTTTTCTTATTCTTTTTTCGTAAGTAATAAAGTTATTCATTTGTTTAAACCTATGCAGTATCAATCTTATAAGAATTATTATAATTTTCAAAAAATGAACACTATTTTTAGCAAAAAAGTCAGTAGACGCCTTATAAAATTTAATTATTTCTTAACTTCAATTGGACTTTTCTTAATCGATTGTTCAACTCCTAGAAAGATTACAAGAATTTTATGAAAATGAATGTATAAAAAAGATCGACCGAAATAGCTGTCAGCAAACTGGCAGACTCAAATGTACGACGAATCAATCGGCGGATTCTCTTTGGAAAGATAAAAACCGACGAGGAAACGAGTCGGAAGAAGTTCGGATTTCACAAAAAGGTAGCAATTTCCGTCGTGGGAGCCAATAATTTCAAAAAAGATCTCTCTCCGCGCATGAAAATAGAGAGGCCGAAGTAACGGGAAACTAATTGAGTTTTTGAGGTTGAAGGTTGCGACAAAAGGGCGGGGAGAGTGGGAGAGAGAGAGTGAGAGAGGAAACCGAGGAAACTGATTAAAGCAGAGGCAGAAATCGGGGGTAATAAGGCGCAAGAAAATGAAGGGTAAAGATGGAAAACTGTGGTGGGGGGGGGGGGGGGGGGGGGGAAAAAGAGTCGGACGATCGAAGAAGCTGCATCGCGACAAAAAGAAAGGAGGGTTAAGTGGCCCAAGCAGGCGTGAATGTAATTAAATTCCACCTCGAAGTAAAACTCACTTTCAACGGTTAATAAGATTTTGAGCGTAGCCCGGCGATGTAACGTAGCGCCCATCGTCTTTGATAGGTTTGCAATGCGAAAGGAACTTGGGCGAAGGCATGACCGTGAGGAACGGGGTAGGGGCTGAAAGCCCCGGGTACTATGGGGACAGGGGGACCCTTACGATGTCGGGGGACTTCGCCTCTTGTGCGATCACGGACACCGAATCTCCTTTCTCGTTCGCCCCCGCCGCCGCCGCCGCCGCCTATTCCTTTCTGCTGAACTCTGTAGCTTCTGTCATTGCCTCGCGGAGCCTTTGGACTCTCTTTGTCGAAAATCGGGCTGATGTTGCGCTCGCGTTTCAAGCACTTTAATTAAAAGCTCGCAGCTGCGATCATCGCCTCTATGCGGATCGATCACCGCTTCGAAATATTAGGCTAGTTGCTCGCGAACGTCCTCTCGGTAGCTTCGACCGTCGTCCGCCATTCGATGACTGAACGCTGCAGCCGAAGGATTCGATCCTGGATTAAAAAGTGGATTGCTTCTCGAGATCGACGCGACGAGTCTGAACTCCTACGCTTTGAAACTAGAAGAATCTGAAAACTATCGGAGATTCGATATTGCGTTGTCATGGTCGTTAATTGCTGGCGCCGGCAGAGCTTTTTTCACATGTTTAAACTATACCGAATTGCGACAGATTATTTCCTTTTTTAACGCTGAAAGTAACGAACGTGTATTGCTTTGCGCAATGAAAATTGGGTTCGAAGTGGTTCATTTAGACCTTCCGCCATTTTTATCATGGCACATGCTAGGATGAAGAAATCTATCGAATCATTTCTTCACAATTCCAGAGAAACTCCAAACTAGTGACTTTCTCTGTCTCAATAAATTTACTGTAAACAACGTTACAATAACTTTAAATTCGTCGAATGACTTTACAGTTTTGTAACTCATCGATTCGTTGTTGCTATAAATGCATAAAATCTAATCATTACCTACTAACAAATAATAAGGTAAGTGGTCACAGGATCAAAAAATAAGTAAGTCGAATTACTTTCGTTATTATATTATATTCAAACCCATTTAATTGTTTCACTATCAAAATATACATTTTCGTGTAACCACGCGTTGTTCGACCAATCGTAATACATTAAAAGTCATTGACGGCAACGCACAATACATTATAACGTGTATATCAGGTCCGACGGGATTAATGAAACGAATTTATTGTAAACAAGCCAGCGGGTGATAAATTTAATTATAATTGTTCCGAAACGTCCGGCGCGGCGGCTTGTCTCCAAAGGATTTATCTATCTCTATAGGAAGCTAGCGATCGGTTATTCCGTGGAACTCTACCGTTACACGTCCCTTGTCTTGGTTCCCGTTCTGACGGAAACTTTCCGAACACGCTTCATCACCGCTCCACCCCCCCCCCCCCTGCCCCCCGCCGCTCGCACTTGAATTTCAGAACTAGCTAATCCGCGATGTAATAGAGACATCAAGGAGATCTCCCCTTGTACGACTTCACCTGTATATCACTTTAGGGCTGCTGCTGCTGCTGCTGCTGCAGCCGGTAGAGTTACGCTAGCGACGTGTAGTGTCCTGAACGACGAGCATTATGTCGATATCATCCTCCCCTAAAGCATGAAATTTCCGAAGGAAATTTTTCATCCTCGAAAACTGTTCCCGAAGTTATCGTGTGCTAGCGAGTTTTATACATTTATAATCAAAGTGAGAGATTGAAAGAATCGAAGAGCATCGTTGCTTTGCTTTCGAGCTAATAAAATTAATATAGAGAGGAAGATGTTACTATAACCAATCGGTGCCTTAATAATAAATAGTAAATAATACTTATTTAATATTTATTTAGGTTAATATTATTAATTAAAACGTATCTCTTTATAACGAAACAAGAATCGTTTGAAATATAATTAGATAATAAATTTTACAGGACGAGATGCAATGATTTCTGTTATTTAATTCAAAAAAATGCTCGATCATTGACTATTAGCAAAATGTGACAAGATTTGCATAATCTGTAACCAAGTTGCTGCGAAAGCAACAAGTGAAACTGTTGATGGATGATATACGATGGAACAAACATTGCGCGGATCTGTCTATTGATAAACATAACTCAATACATTCAGCGTTTCGCAGCTGCCGAGCGTGAAGATGCCGATGGCCATCCCTTTGAGCGCACTGTGTCATAATCATCGAATTCGCTTGCCGTTCTAACACTATCGTGGAACGATATTACTCTTTCGATGGTAAAGGTTTGTTACGCCCTGCTTCGCTACCATAATTCTAATTATTATTGTTATTACTATTATAGAAAGACTATAACTATAGCAGCCATCGTGTAAATTTTCATTTTTATATGTAATTGTAGAGAAAGCAAAAAGGAGGAATGAAAATTAAATGAAAATAATGTTACATCCCCTTAATTTATTTGCTTTCTTGGATTTAAAAAATCCATATGCGTCATAAATAGGGCAGACAAAGATCCGATTGTAACATAGGTATCACATTCCAAGAGTGACTAATTAAAATGACTTTCCATCGTAAATCGAGAAATTTAATAGCTGCGAAGCAGACACGCTACTTTCCGGATAGACTCTGCCTACACGAATCTCATTATTTCCGTACAAGTACCGAGCGACCGTAGCTAATATCTCCTTCGGAGGACCCCGTCAGACGACACGGCATGTAATTATCATGTTTTGTAAAGTTATTCGCGATCCCGTCATTGTATTCAAATAAGTTACTTTATTGGCGGATACTAGCTAGATTGGTAGTTCGGCGAGAGGCGGCATAGAACGTTCTCGGTAACGAGGAGTTTAAGAAAGGAATTCGTTTTCCCCGGGGTATCCTTTGGGAAAGAAGACACGGCCCGCCCTCTGTCTTCGTCATCGGCGGGAGGGACGGCTCGCATTCCACCAACGGCGATAGTAACGACAGACTCCTTCGTCCAATTATTTTTCCCTCGCTTCGAAACATTTCAACGCCACTTCAGCGAACGAACTCGTTCCATTCTCTCGTTTGCGTGCCAACTTTTCTTCACCTCGTCTCATTCCTCCCTCCCTCCCTCCCTCCCTCTCCCGTCCTCTCTTTTCGATTCTCCTCGACTCCGTTTTTCGATGCGCGCGGAGAGGTCCCAACCGAGCGCTCGCGCGCGCGCGCCCGTCCCGGACAACCGACTCGAGCCCGCATTATTTCAATTGTGCGAGCAGCAATAATTCACCGTGCTAAGAAGATTATAAAATGTTTATGAATAATGGAACGAAATATTATTCGAAGCGGGTTCAGGGCTTCCCCACTCTCTCTCTCGCTCTCTCTTTCTCATACATACACTTACTTACCTACTCTTTCTCTTTCTCGCTTTCATCGTGCTTGAGCGCCGGGAGACGAGATTCTACCAACACCATGGCAAATAATACCGTGGACGGGCACCTTCGGGAACCGGAGGAGAGGCGACCTCTCCGCCATCCTATATCCGCTTATTATAGAACGGTGTGTTGTAAACGTTAAACGAATATTCGCGCAGCAGAACAATTTCGTGTATTAAGTTGTAACAACATTGCGCGCCCCCCCTCTTGCATTTCTGTGATCCTCTTTCCGTTGCCTCGGCCCTTCCTCCACCGACGCGCTATTCATATCTATCCGCTAGGACCGTCGAGTGGCATTATATCATCTTTAAACAGCTTTCATAGACAGGGAACGTAAACAATGAGATTACGCGTTTCGTTTCTTACTTCGTCCAAACTGCTGCTGCCGCTGCTTGCTACACTACTTTATTTATCAGCAACGATTCCCGTTGGGCGAGAGGCAACATTTTTCTCCGATAGGTTCCAACGGTAATAAGCTTTCCCTGCTGAATGTTAAATCCTTCGAGAGATTCCCCGGGCTAAGGTAAAAGAGTACCTATTATGGAACGTTTCTCGGGAGGTACGAGATTATCATCGATTTTGTTGCAACTGGAAAAGCGTTGCTTACGAATATTTATATTACTTTTTCGTGGATCGATGTTTCTGTTGGGTTGCGGAATGAGTTCGCAGCGTTTTTATGTCTTCTTTTATTTTGCAACGATTTCTTGCTGTGTGACAAAGTGTATAATAGTTGTGACAATAAGTTATTATTTACTATTTATTATTTTTTTTATTACGTGATTTTTTATTACGAAATATTAAATAGAGGAATATATGTAATTTCTGTCCTTGCAAATTTCAAATATTTCTGTAATACGAATTAAAAAGTAATACGAATACGCTAGTCAAAAGTAGAACCGTTTCATAACTGTACCTAATACGAAACGGTATATTTCTCTTTGGAAACATCCGTATTGTAATAAATATTTCTTTACCAGCTAATTGTTACATAAATTCGTGCGAGCGAATTTACATTGCACTGGTATTACGTAAAAAACGGATTACAATTCAAGCATTGTTTCCACGATAGGTGGTGCATCAATTGTAATCCACATTCGCCAAGAATCGTGAAATTGTGAAGAGTTTTCGGGCTGCGCGCGCTCGTTTCGTCAACGTTTCGGGCAAAATATTTTCAATAATGCTTCTTTTTTTTCCCCCTCGAACTCTTTCCACGTTTGATCGTGTGACATCAATACATCAGGATGGTCCCCGTTAACGACACTGCTGGCAGGAAATATGACGAATCAATAATTTTCCCGGCCTAGCGCATTTTATGAGGGAGTATTAAAAAGGCGATATTTATCGATGATTAATCGTTCGGCTGTCACCTGCACGGGTTCGTCACTCCACCCCCTCCCCCCTGAATGTATCGTGCCTCAATACACCATATCCCGTCTACAGTTTTTATCTACGAAATTGACGTCAATGAAATTATTATTTTGCGCCGTCACAGAGCGGCGCCGCTGCATTCGTTCTTTGCGATATTCTTCTGCACGCTGCGATTTGCAAATTTCCGGCTCATGGGGTTCCTGATTTTCAGGGATTCCGTATATATAGAAAGTTGGTTAAAATTTAGATTTTTATTTCAATTACAAAAATCTTTAATATTCGATTCCAATTTATTCTGACTAAAAAAGGATCGTAATCTTCCATTTGGAAATTAAAATTAGATTAACAATTGCAGAAAATTTTTAATGTTGCCTTGTTGATCAGAGAATGATCTTCACGATACAATAAACTTCAAAATCATTATTCATATTTATTCACGTTTTCTTTATTGCGAGAAACAAGAAGTGTTATTGTTCAGCGACCAAATTTAGTGAGCAAGGTGTTAAAATAATTTAGAGTAACTTTATAATTTATTTCACTTACCTGTTTAACATTTAGGTATATTTAGATCACATTGTAACACACAAGTCAGAATTTTAAAAATATATCTCGTTCCATAAACTTATTAAAATCATTGAAATCCTCGAAGCCAGACAACAAAATAAAAATAGAAAATGATTGGTTAGCTTCCCTTGTGGATGTCTCGGGTTCCAGCAAATCATTCATTAGCCACTGAAGGGTCTAACGAATCCACGAGGATCTTTCGAAGCGGCGCCGTTGCGTCGTCAAAGAAAACGCGCCTTGTCCCGGCAAATGATCCGTTTCAATTAAAAGACACTTTGAGCGCGGTAGGGAGAGGAGCGAGACGAGCAAAGGTTCGCGGCAATGGAAAATCGAATGACAGTCCTGTAACCTTCATTTGCCAGGTTGACGCGCGGGCCCCCCCGGTATCGACGCGCGGCAAGTAGAAAGAGACGGAACGGCCCCGAGAGCGATGTTTCAAACGGGCGAGAAGAGCACTAAATCAAAACGATGCCGCGGAAACCGCTGGAAATCCAGACGCGCGGAAGCTTGAATGCAGACACGCGGCGAGTCCGAACGGTAAATCACGGGCAGCCTCGTCGAGTGGCTGTCGGAGAGTCCTGGTGCCCCCTCTCTCTCCCTCTCCCTCTCTCTCTCTCTCTCTCTCTCTCTCTCTCTCTCGTCGTACGAAGCATTTATTAATCGCTCAGCTCTTAAATCCTGTGGCGCAGCTGGGCTCGAAATGTTTATACGTATTGCGAAGCAAAGCGCGCTCTGCGAGAGAGAGAGAGAGAGAGAGAGAGAGAGAGAGAGAGAGAGAGAGGAGGGGGGACGTCGGGGGCCTCCGGGAGAGGATTAGGTCGGACATATTGAGAGCTTTCACCCGAAAGCAGCCGCCTCCTCCTCGAGTCCCAGCAGCCGCACCGAAGGAGAGTGCAACCCTGAACACCGTCCGAAGTGCTTATACAAGGAAAATTGTGGCTTTAATAGCGCAAACATGCCGCTACGCCGGACACTTCGGCATAATTGTGCATTGTGTTTGTCGTAATAACAACGCGTTAAACAACACTCCGTTTTCCGTTTGCACACGCGCCTGTATGGATCGCTGACACAGCCTATACATCATTGGACGCGTATTTTGGGATCAGCTGGTCTTCCATGCGACTGCGTCTAATTTTGTGACAATATTTCAGGGGCGAGTTACTAATATATAACAAAGTATAACAAGAAATCACAATAAGCAGATAAACAGATATTTGAGAATAAAAGAATATTTAAGAATGAAAAGGATTTTCAAGGAATTGAATAATTTAAAAAGGAATCCCGCTGAAAATTGACGAAGAAACTAAATACATCTTAACCTCAAATATTTCAATCTTATCGCAATTATTATCGAATTAATCGAATATTAATATCGGAAGAAAGAAAATTAATAGCTTCGTCAACGTAAGAAAATCTCGACGCCGTCAAAAATGATTATTAATAAAGCAAACGGGCGCTTTGTATCAATTATCGCGCGTCCCGCGCTCCAGCCCCAGATATTTTCAAATTAATTTTACGTTCCGCTCTTTAAGCGAGGCATTAAAGCAAAACGGAGACGCGCGTCCTCGAAACAGATTACGCCGAGGAGCTCGTTGCAGCGTCGTCGAGCGTTCGCGTAATTTAATTTTCTATATCTCCGACGGTAATTTAGCATTTCCGAGGGGGGAACTCTATGATGCGAAAGAAATATTTGAAATCTCAGCGGCCGATTGGGATCGGTTGGCCAGTTCCTGGGGATGGAATTTGTCGGCGGGTGTTTTACGATGACGTTTTTGATTTACAGTTCCCGCGTTGAATGTCGTATTCTAGCCGTGATAAATCGATAACAGTCCGCAATGTGCCGCGTGCGTTTAGCCGACGATCGAACCGTCACGTAACGAACATATACGCCGATCCAGCGCTTTCTATGGAAACAATACTAAACTTATTGCCAAGATAGAAAGAGAAAAGAAAGGGCAAAGAAGAGAAAGCTTTATTAGGATTTTAGGGTGACGAAAGATAAAGCATAGTAGAAACAGTTTTTAGTCAGTAGGTATATGAGATAAGTGTATGAATGAGAATATACATACACTATAGATATAAGGAATAAAAAATTAAGATAGCAGGTTTTTGCAAACCAATTTCAAAATAGTCCAATTTCTAGGCCGTGAGGCTGAAAATAAATAA
The DNA here is from genome assembly GCF_028453695.1 of Augochlora pura. Taxonomy (NCBI): domain Eukaryota; kingdom Metazoa; phylum Arthropoda; class Insecta; order Hymenoptera; family Halictidae; genus Augochlora; species Augochlora pura. Next base: position 918,354 of record NC_135777.1, read on the forward strand.
ATATTAATCTTATTCGTTGGTATCGATAGAAACGGTTAACGCTATTTAGAGGTTAGAATCGTTTTACGAATCGTCGATTCTCGCACCGCGTTACAATATCGCGAACCTTTCATTTGAGGATCGTCAAACAGGATCACGCGAGGTCCGCGGAATCAGATAAAAATGCGAGCCACGTCATCGAGAACTGTTTTCCCGTCGCCGGCGAACCCATTAACGTTGAATAGGGTTAAAAACGCTGAGACGCGATGGTCCAAACGATACCAAACTTGTTTGGCACCTTGTCACGTTTCCGCGCGCGCCCGCGCGAACGGGTAATAACGTGGAAAGCATGAATCCGATAAGTCTCGTTATCCTGCTGATATTTCAATGCGATAGACGGACAATAAATCGTTTATAACACTTTGGCTGACACGACAACCCTGCAGTTACTGTATTAAATCTAAGATTAGCGCTGCGTTCCATTCACGCTGTTATCACTGTCCCCGAATATTTTTTCTAATTTTACAGCTGTTTAGACGATTACTATTCTCACACGAATGTAGTATATCGCTTTAATAAAGTCGCGATAATACACTCATTCGGACACGTTTTTACGTAAAAGGTTTCGTGGTGAAAAGAATATTCCACCATAGAATATTCTTCCCTTATCAGGATTACCGCATCCGCGCCACGGTGATTATCTAAAGTTGCAATTAATTCGACTTATCGATGTAGCGACGGCGATGCAAACAACGGAGGAAAACAGTCGAACGGACACGTTCCGCCGGCTGAGCGAATACAGTCGCGTCACGCGGGGAAGCTCCGTCAATATCTGTGAGATTTTTGCCGAGCGGGGGTTGGGTGCCGGTAAGTCGAACCAACGAATGAGAAGAGAGACGGCAGGAGAATTTATAGGTATCCTAGTTCCCTTCCGTACGGTAACTTTTGCCCGTCAACCGTAAATACACCATATTGCCCATAAACCTTTACATTCGTACATTACCCATCCCCCGTTTTGATGCGGCCCCCTCTCTCTCTCTCTCTCCCTTTCTCTCTCTCTCCCTCTCTCTCTCTCTCTCCCTCGTTTCGGCTCTTCGTCCTACGTTATCAAATAACCGATGGTGGTCGGCTTAACCAGAGCGCTTTAAAACGTCGCCACTTCCAATGCTTCACCCTTCCTTCACCCTTCTTCACCCTTCGCCCTTCTTCTTCGCCCCTTTTTTACTTCGATCTTCATCCTTCGCCGGCAGTTCGAATTTTGATCTTCCTCGTTACGCCGCGGGAGAGTTTAACCCTTCACGTCCTGAATTACATCGACCTCGGATTTTACTGCCATCCACGGTCTCTGGATGCTTCGCGATGCCTTGAGAATAACTGTGCTTCAACGATGCTCTTTTTTAGGATCTTCGTTGCGGTTTAACGGTACACAATGTTCCTCTACCTTTGAACACATAAGTAAAAGATACTTTATTAAAAGAACAGAGAGAGAAAAGTAATATAAATATTAAAAATCTTACTTCAGGTGCAAAAAATAAAAAGAACTGTATATTTTCTGGAACAATTACGGAGTATCAAGCGCGAAGAATTCATCGCGTTTATCGCACCGCCTGTCCTCCCCACGCGTCGAACTCTCCGCATTTTGTTACCGGAGCACCTCGCGCGAGACTCTTACGCGACGGCTATGGAGCCTCCATAATACGGGCCCTCGTTCGCGACATTAGAAGTTTAATAATCCATCCGGCATCGTTCCGTAGCAGATAGCCGAGTAGATAGAGCGTAGACAACGACGTCCGCGTTATAATAATAACGAGCAATTTCGCGAACAGTTTTACAGCTCGAGGAGCACATCCCGTCGTCGTTCCGATACTCTCTGCTCGCCGGATACTTCATTGTAACGGATGTAACGAAAACCCTGTAAATGCGAATCCCCTCCCCCCCGTTAACGTTGTTCGCGCCGCGAGTCTCTCGTGTTTATCGCGTAATGGAAAAAGTGTTGACATCTCGCGGCGTTAAACACCGTATATTTACGGGGGGGCTGACTATACGTTCACGTCGAGACCATAATCGCTTCCACAGAAGTACGCCGGCAGTTTTTCATTCCGGACGCATGGCGGCCCACTTTTCACGCGTTTATAGACGCCATAAGATGGGATTGTTATTTTTCATGAACGGTAATGGAGGCCGCATTAACCGGGAAACTGAATTTCAAATTTAGGACGCGTGTTACACGGATCTTTATGTCGTTCCGGGCTCGTGCGCCATGTTGAAATGGATTTTAAACGTACGTTGAACGCTAGCTCTGCTCTGTAAAGCGTCCAGGGAAACATTGTTTAATACGGTGGTATCTCGTGGGTTATATTAGGACACTTACGGAAGAAATAGTAAATGTAATAATTTTTTAGAAATTAATTTACTATGAAAAGAAGAACAATATTTTAGAAATATATATTTCAAAATGGAAAAGATCGACTTATGTAATTATATATAATTACGGCTACGAATCTTTATCTAAAAAAGGGCATTTAAAAACTATAGTAAAAATTATAGCTGTCGCCAAATTATTTAGATTAATGGTAATAAAAAAAATGATCAAACTTCTCTGAAACGCAGTTCAGTTCTGACTGTTCCGAGGTACTGAGAGGAACTAACATTCAGTCACGAGCGTAACGGGCAAAAAATCAGTCCGCGAGCAGCTCGGTTTGTTATGTTTACGTTTGGCCCAAGTATGTGTTCGCGACTCAGGACTCGCGATGTTTATGTTTGGCCCAAGTATCTGTTCGCGACTCTGACTCGCGATGTTTACGTTTGGCCCAAGTATCTGTTCGCGATGTTTACATTTGGCCCAAGTAACTGTTCGCGAATCTGACTCGCGATATTCATGTTTGGGCAAAAATCTTCATCGAGAGTCTGACTCGCTAAAGTACGGGAGGGGGTTAAAGAACAAAAAGCGCACAGAAACTTCCTTGTTCCATAAACATCGTTCGTTCGAACGATCAACGTTTCCAGTTCCGCGCAACGGTTATATCGTTCCCGTGCGTCGAGGCTCGTACAGGAAAAACCAAATGAAAAGCCGGCTCGTATAATTGAGTAATGTAATCGTATCTCAATCACGTTTACCATTTAATGCCTCGTTCTAGAGTAAACGAACGATCGCGAAACTGATTTGTTGTCTCTGATTACCTACAGTCAATACAACGCTGATATCGCAGAGACGCGCGGTATAGGATAGACCAATCACGCAACGTATTTTCGTGTCACTGTCGGTGACGGCGCACCGAAGCCCCTCCCAACCATACTATTTTACTGTCATATCCAACGTTGCCGGCGACTACTATTTAATCGTAGTTAGCAGGAGCACGGTACGCGCTTTATTCGAATTACCGAAAGCTGGCATTATTTCGCCGGGAACAAACGTGCCCGCGTTGTTTACAATTTAACGATGACGTTAATGTTCGCGAATTATCCACGGAACATCGAAAACTCTGATGTACAGAAACCTAGGCGAATATTCTTGCTCGATGTTCTTTTTATTTCTTTCGCGTATTCGAAGGATTCGAGTATAATATATTGCATTTTATTAGAATTTGCAACGATTCGTTGTTTACGCTTTCCCTTGTCAGTTTAACCCTCTGCACTCGAAGCCATTTTAACTGAAAACCAAGATATTACCTCAGACTTACAGTGAATTTAGAAAGATAAATCTTCGATCAGATTTTACACATACCCACGCCAGATAATAATCGAGACGAGCAGGATCAACGAAACCTTTGTCAAACGATTTTGCAGGAGATCGTCTCAACTGCGTTGGAAAACGAGCTCGCCGGTTTCACAAAGCTTGCAGTATCAGGTTCGCGTAAACGCGGAATATTTCGAATTCGTGCGTCACAGCGGCAAGCAACGAGCAAATCGCGCGCGCTCGCGCTGGCAGAATAGACAGTCTCTCGGTAACAGAGAGCGGCGATGTGATCAAACAGACGGAATTACTAGGAACAAATCGTAGGATGCGGATGATTGGATTGCCGCGCAAAAGTGACAGGAGGGGTGGAGGAGGTTTTGGATAGCGGATAAAGAGAGTCAGAAAGGGGGGAATGGCAGGTAGAACGCCAAGCGACCAGCCGTCGTCGCGAGGTTTATACGTTTATATATACACAGAGGCAGTGTCATGTGCACGTACCCGCACACGTGTGCGACGAAGCCAGGCTGTCGCGCGCGCGCGCGCACCCGCGGCCGCGACCGTGGGCGCGCACGCGTTTCCGTAAATGCACATTAATCCGCCTACCGAGTACATTTGCGGCGTTAGTACCGCCCATCGGGATCGTCGAATCTTCGTTTCTTCCGTAAAGCTCCCTGTTTACCGCTCGAATGGGAAAGCGATCGGTGAATGCGAACGCGCTCGTATAAACTCCCGCCGCACGCATAGGCGAAAACGCGTGCACATAGAGAGACGCGAAGAGAGAGAGAGAGCGAGAGAGAGAGAGGGAGCGCAGCTGCTGACAAATCCGGCAAACGATTTTAGCTTTTACCTGGACCCTTTTTTTCGGTACACGAAGAACGAATGAAAAACGAATTTATCTTTCGGGGCCAAAGGCCTATCCCCGGGGGCTATTTAATTCGCGCTTTTCATGGAGGTAGCCCCGCCGCTCGACAAACGACATCCGGTAAAATCGAGCTGCGTCACAACCTGTTCCCTTTGCGCGCCGCTTTCTTCTTACGGCTGATATTGAAAAGGGTGAAATCAAAATTCCGCGCAAAAGCCGGAGAGGAAAATGGCCGGGTAATAACGAAGATCTTCTATCGCGGGAATCGAGTGCGTCACCGGCATCGAGGACATCAGACGGGGCACGTGCGTGGACACGCGCTAGTAAGCGAGCACCTCTATACACACATTTTGCGTACACCCCCGGAAAAAAAGCGCACGGGAGGATACACCGCGCACGTGTGCATGTAGCAAACGAACCTCGATCCCATAAGCCCCGAGGGCGTCACAATAATTATAAAACTACGGGCCAACAATCGTACGAACATCCCCCGGATCCGCGGGTAAGCCTCGAAACTGCTGCCCCGGAGGTTTGCAATTCACCCTCGATTTATATCCACGCTCTCGAGCCCATCCCCCTCTCTCTCTCTCTCTCTCTCTCTTTCTCTCTCTCGTTCTCCGGCCTTTTTTTCTCTCTTTCACCGTCTCTTCTTCCCGCGAATATTTTACCTTCTTACTCGCTTCTATACTTCGCCTCGTTTCTCGCCATCACCTCTCGCTGGTTTAGCTCGAGAGCTTCTAATTTGTTATAATTTGCCTTCGCCTCGTGTCCGGTTCAACGGAATGAAATTCTTTCGCGATTGTTTCCACGGAATGCGTAATATAGCTTGCCTGGTATTTCAGATTGAATTAGTGACAAATTAATGACCCGGTTCTATGACGTTTCCGGTCATTTTTTAACCACTTAGCGTTGATATATTTAGACGATTATAACTTTTACCATTTTGTTAATTGCGACGGCGCCGATTTTAAGGAACGCCCGATTCGGAAGAGAAATTCTACAGAAAATAATTTATATTCGAAATATAAATTTTACTTTGCGTTCCACAAATTCATAACGAAAGATATTATTGATATTAAAACTAGCTGAGGTATTACAACTACTTTAACTCGCTGTAATTCAAGAAAAAAGTTAAAGCATTATAAAGCATAAAACAACGTTTTTAACAGCGTTTATAAATAATTACAACTTCAATCTGCTTTACATTACAAGAAAGAATCAATATTCAATAATTGTTCTGTACTGCATTTTTTGAACCAATTGGTACATAACAATATATAACTTTGTGGTTGTCCCGATGACAAACCCTTTCTCTTATTCTCTTTCGTTCGCAATAAACAGGCTTTTGATCTTTCCACGATGTTATTTCAATTCATAATAATTAAAAATATAATCCGCCAACGATGCAACGGTATCCTTGTAATTCCCGGCGGTTTTTAAAATCGTATGATGTCTCGCTTTTGCCGCATTACCCAATGGTGTGCCTCGATAATCCGGCAGATGTGTTAATACGGCATCGCCAAAGTGCCGAGCACATTTCGGATTATCGAAATTCTACTGTGAAATGCGTAAAATCAGCGTTGCGGCAAAGCACAAAAGATGATCGCGGAACGGCATTGTTTACTGCTGTTAGAAGGGCTCCCATAGAGCATTCGATGTCCATTGATAAAAATGCTCTGCGTAACGTGATTAATTAACGTCGTATAATATATAATAATAATAATATAATTAGAATAAAAATTAATACTATCATTTATTTTACAATACATATTCCCCCGTTATTTTAAATTACTAAAAATTAATACTACATAAATATTAAATTCCCTTCTGAATAATATCAGTGAATTAACAATATTGCAATAATGTTTGGAGATTGAATAAGATGAATATTGTAATTAACTCTCCTCCGATCTAAAGAAAGAAACTTACGTCGCTGCGCTTATCTCAGACATTCGCGACAACCGTCGCGGTAAAAACAAAGCAGAAACATAAACGTTTTCCCCCCGATTTCACAAATTCCTAGCGACGCGACGTCCGCCCGCGATACACCGCAACTTGTCCGCGTTTATTAGATTTCATTATGTCCCGGCATCTCGGCAAACAATAGACTAGTCGCACAATTACGGGTTTGAATACATTTCCATCTGATTCGTGCCATCTACAGCGTGTTCGTGTTCGCAGTCTTGTCGTGGGAGGAAAACGGAAGAAGCTTCGAGAAGGAGATCGAGCGGCTCGAATAGCCAATCACGGGCCGTTCTGGTTCGGAAATGAATTTAACGGGTTATGCCCGCGATATTTTTCGAGCCGATCTTATCCTGGGACGTCGGGTTGGAAAAGAGGATATTAAAGGTTGCGGCGGCTCGTAAAGCTTGGGGAAACGGCGGCGAGGCGGCGAACCCTGCGCCGGACGGAATCGCTGGGACGCGAGCGCCGCGGCGGTTGGCACACACTGAAAATCCCGCGCGCTCCCCTGATTGCACGGGTAATTCTATTAGGCGAGCGTGCGCTTTACGCGCTTTCCGCCGCCGCGCCCGGAAATTGTGTTTTTAATTCTGCCTGCTAAATCAGCCGGGGCTAAACAAGTATTAACATTCCTGCGCGCGGCTGGTTACGGCCGCGGCGCCCCGCGCGATACGCGCGCCCCGCTGAAAGGCGCGCGCCGCGGGAAAAAAGGAGCGAGATAACCGGCGCGCCGGGAGAACTGCGGCGAAACCGCTGGGAAAAGGAAAGACGCGGGGGGTTGAACGCGAGGGGGCTGAGGACGCGACCGTGGGACACTCCGCGACAAAAAGATGGCCCGCTTCGAAATTAAGTGATTAGTATTTATTTGACGGCGTGATTCACCCCTTGCGCTGCTCGACTACTTTCACGCTGCGTTCATTACCACTTATTTGGCCTTAGTATTTTCCTTAATAAGACTAGGTAATTTTTGTTTATTGTATTGTATTTATTCGCTTCCGTTTCTAGGCTTTGATAACAAAAGATTTCAATTTGATTTTTAGAAGATTTCAATTTAGAAGAAATGAATAATAATTTATATTTATTAGATCTAGCATTGAATATTTTATTATAGTTATTATAGCGCAAAAGGTTAAGGTTCTGCCATTATACAGGATTGCCAAATACCATTTTAAACATACACGAACGAAGTGAAACATTGAATTCCAGTTTGACAAATTTAAATTCATAAATTCGAAAAGAGAAGAATTTTTACGATATTTTTGCAAATTCGTATAAAAAGAAAGAAAACCATGGTTGCGCCATTAAACGGATAAAAATCGCGTCAACTATAAAGTGTGTCATCCTTTTGTCGCGGAGTGTAGACAAAGCCCTGGGTGGACGAAGCAATCTTCCTCGTTCCTGTGCTCGCGCGCGCGCGCGCCCCGCGTTGGATTCCGCCGGGGTCCCCGCGCTCTCGCGAAAGTCAAAACGTAATACGATTAACGGACATTAAATTGAAATACCCCTTCTGGGAATTCGCGGGTTCTCGCGTCGACGATTCGCAGCCGGCGAATGTTTTCCACCTGTCCCCGGTTTTTATCATTCGCCGGTCCCCGAATCTCCTGCCCCTCCGTGTCCCCCCACCCTCCCAGCCCTTGTCTACGCCGTTGTCGGCGTCGCCCGCGTACACCTCCACCTGGATGCCGACCGAGGGAAAAATCGCATTTTCTCTGTGTGACATTGTCGAAAGGGCAGACTTCGTGTTCCGGGGAGACAAGTTGGAACGTTGGCGAATTTGATTTGTCTGTCGGCCGAATAGACGCGCTTTCGCCGTAATATCGGTTGACGTGTGCCCCCTCCGCTCGAAGATATATATTTAAATAAAACAATGGCGACCCGCCGCGTACCCGGAAAACCGGACAGAAATTGAAAATACGAAATACGCGAAGGCAAAGGAAAAGCCCCTAACCGTGGCGGAGCAACGAGATAAACGTCGAAAGAACAAATCAAGGGTGGATCTTGATCTGTGGGAAATCCAAAAAGAATTGCCACAATTTTTACGCGCTGTTAAACATATTAGATGATAATAGCGTGGACATATTTTTTCGAAAAATAGGAATCGATCGAATCTCTTCAAGAAAGTGCTTCCCAAACAAAGTAAATAATTCAATTACACCTTAAAACATTTGAAAAAATTTTAATTTCTATTTTCCGCCGTTTCGTTTCCAGCAGCCAGTTTCCCTACGTAACGCGAAATCGTCCATCCGCGTTACAATTTCGAGCGTGTTTGCCGAACGATATTAATCGCCGAGATAGAGTATTCATTACGACGGACGTATTTATCGGACGATTTTCAGAGCGGAACCTGCGATAATACTTTCGCCGTTCCGTCATACTACAAAAATCAGAAACATGATATCCCGTGTATTATTGGCTCCCAAGGATATTATATTTGAGAGAAAAATACAGGAAATTGAACGTTTGCCTTGACTTTCGCGCGCAATATCTCGAAATAATGTATCTTTCTCTCTGCTCGCGAACAAAAAAAGAAATATATATATATACATATATACGAAGTACACGGCGAGGCATCGAAATATTTTACTTCGCGTGTGTATACCGCCGTCTATTAATCCAGCCGGAGGGCCGACGAGTTTAACCAAATATTGAACTTGGACCGGTAATCCGTTTAATGGATATTTGGCTGGTAAAACGTAGGGCATATAGGATATTAACGTCGAAATGCAGAGCAATAAACGGGCCTCCTGAGTAAAGATTAAATCGGAATACCGGCGGAGAACGGTGGTACCTGCTATTGATATACGCCGGTCCCGCGATTGGTTTCCGAACACGGTTATTAAATCGCCGGCTGCGAACGATCCTTTCGCGCTGATTTTTAGCCACCGTATCTAATTGTCCGAGCGTCGCGAAAGAGAAATCTGAATCTGAGCGCAAGAACTCGGTGAAACTCGTTTTAGGATGTTTCGCTTCGATTTAGAACAAAATGGAACCTTTGGTAGATCGAAAATGATTTTCGCTTTTACTACGGCTCCTTTTGAAATTTTCCCAATTTATCCATTTAAATCGGACAAGAATTTTGTATTTACTATTTCAGACTAGATAATGTACAAATTCACATGTTAATATAAAATTCGGTAAATACTATTAGAGGATATCTTGTAAAATCTGCTTTTATCAAGGTACGAGAATTGCCGCTAAAACTGCTTTATTTATTTCGTCCTATAATACTAATTAGATTCAAATAAATTGCGTATAATAAGTTGTTTTATTACGCGTTTATAGTTGAACAATTTTTACGATTCGAATTGTGAAACAAAATATTTGAAAGCAATTTTGTCACCTAACCTACAATTCTAGTACTAAAGACCCGCGCAGGTTGCAAAGTTTCGAGGCGAACCGTTCGAAACAACAAATAATCCCACAAATCATTAAACAATCTCGTTGACGGGCAGCAGAGCGTGCCCGGCTTAAAGTTGTTTGCGCGATGGGGTCCGCGGAGCATCCCCATAACGCGACGAAGGGTGAAACGATCGATAGGTTCGATCTTCTTTCCCTTCATCGGCGGAAGACCCGTTCCCAAATGCGAGACACATGCCGCGCGTGTTTCCCTCGGCTTTTCCCGCCCCGCCGCCCTTCGACGATTTCGCGCGGCTCCGTCGTTAAGAGATTTATTGTTTATTGAAATTGTGCGGGCACGGGGGTCTCGGCCGCGATCAGGCTTATTTCGCATTATAAACGGAAGGAGCCCATCCGGAAAGGAGCCGGAGGCGGAGGCGGGCAGAGATGGGCCGGTACGTGACGCGGACACGAATCGCGACATTAATACTAAGCGCTCCTTTATTTTCTTTTACGTTCCGACCGGGACGCGACCACCGCCTCGACGAATTTTAACGAAGACCTCGTCCACGCCTTCCGCGAGACTCTTCTGTGCTCCTTTCTTTTCTCACCGGCGCGCAACGGTGTGTAGAGTATATTTCGCCGCGAAAACCTGGCCGAAATGGTTTTATTCGGAATATGTAAACACACAGTGGCTCGCGTTTAGTATTTGCACGCCTTTTGGAACGCAATTATTTTTTAGAAACGCTTCATTTTGCTAGGAATAATCAAACAACGCAAACTAACGTCTTTACAACTTTGTATTGTTTATAGAAAACTGTACGAGTGGAGAGCAATTCGGAACAAGTTGAGAATCGTAAAATGACTGGTCATTTTTTTTATCATAGAATTGTTTAAATTATAAAAATTATTTCTTAAGGAACGATTGATTAAATTCCATTGCTTTTATTATAAACCATGAAGAGTTCAAATAAATTCCATTGCTTCTATTATAATAGAAACCGTGAAAAGTTAAAATAAATGCAGTCTTGCCATTTTACTAAAACAATAAGCGTTGCTCCGTTGCAGAATTCGTGGAGAGTAAATAAATTTTCCAGGTGGAAAAATTCTAAAGGCGTCTCCATATGAAACTACATTATTGCAGCAAGGTTTACAGCGAATACAAAATACACCACGTCATTTAACGTAAAAATGTATTTCACAGAAGATATTTGAAATCGACTTTGTCCAGCTTTTCAGACCAAATACCGCGCTGGTGTCGCCTCTTTGCCCGATTCTTCGCTTCGCCCTGTCCGCTCCCGCGCCCTTATGTTTCTCACGGTTTCTCGGTTTTCCGCGCACGATTTACACTCGGTCGATGCATGTCGCGCGCCATAGAGAATTTTATGACAGCCCCGTGCTCCTCTCTCTCTCTCTATATATATATTCGAATCGCTTCAGTACGCGCGCCACCCCTCAAATTGGTCACGTTTTTGTAGAGTATATGCTATCGCGCGCTTGCCGCGCTAGGATATTGAGAGACATGGACAACCGACCGTTAGTGACTGGCCGTTAAAGTCTGCTGTCGAGTCGAAGCGACAGTTGGCGTGTGACTCGAAATGGATTATGAACGACGGACGGACGGACGCGCGATCTCGCTTCCCCGATTCCTCTCTTTATAAAATAAATCGATCGCTATCCTTAGTTTTTGTTTTTTTTTTTTTCATTCCGGCCGCGCGTCGTTTTTCCATTTTTCTTTCCTTTTTTTTTCTGCTCGACGCAAAATGTCAAGTGATGGATGTCGCGCCGCTTCGAAACTAATCATTCCGCGGATTTTCATGGGAAACCGCCGCTCGTGTAAACTCAAGTGTTGTTTCTTTTTTTTTTTTTATGGTGAAAAGATTCTGAAGAGGTCTGGAAATAAAGTAATGGCGAATATCGGATCTCGATTTTGTTGTAAATCAGTCGATCATTGTACGATATAATATTTGGAATTTCGATATAATATTTGTAATAAAAATATTTCGTTCATATAATAAAAGAAATTTACGGTAATAAAGGATACGAGCCACGAATGAAATGTTTAATGATTAAGACATCGTTAATAATAATTAACCTTAAAACAATCTCTAAATTAAATACGTCGAGCAATAAAATATAACAAAATTAGATTGGAACAGTTCGCGACGCTATATTTCCCAATTCGGCCACGAAAAGCACTAAATCCTCGGTCGCGATATTTTCGAATGCGCGCGGTCGATCGATTTGCTTTGAAAAGAATTAATCAGTATCATAAATTTGATCCGTAGCCAGCGAGAAAGAAGCTCTCTCTCTCTCTCTCTCTCTCTGTTATCGTGGCCGCGCAGCTTGAAGAAATCCGAGATACTCTGTCGTCCGGGGTTCTCTGTTCTCCGCCCCGAAATACCGCTATTTTTCGGGGGCAATGACATGTTCCCCGCTGATGAAACTTTAGGGTGGAGAGGAGAGACCGCCACCGGGAACGAAGGGCCACCGAAAGGAAAATCAATGTGGTGAATGAGCTTCGAACGTAGCAGTCTGCCTGCCACACTATCGCTACGCTGGGGTGACTTGTATTAGGGTGAATTCTGTGCCACGTAAGCATGCAACGGGGTGCCCTAGGAAACGTGACTCATACCGAAAATGTATGCTAGTCTTCAATTATTCTGAAATGTACCGCCTTCTGCGTCCATATGCACGTTCATACGTGGCGGCCACGGAAAACTGGTCGAACCTTTTTGCAGACCACTTCGAAAGTAAGAAAAATATTGTAGAATTGTAAAAGTAGACTTGCTTTGAATATTCGAGATTTTATTTTAGTTTTACGTTAGCTATTTTTTCAGTGGAAAATGGAAAACACAAAACAATAATTTCTATGATTTTCTAAAACTTTTCTAGTTGAATTATTAAAAGTGTATGTATCAGTATTATATAAATAGTTGCTTGGTTTATACGATTATTTTAATAAGTAAGCGATAAAGCAAAATTTATCGATATAGAAACTATAAACAGAGGAACATTTTATTAATATTTAGAACATTTTGTCATTGCAGCGATAAATGGAACATCGTCTGCAATTTCCAATGACCAATATGCAATTTATTGATTGATGCAATTTTGTTAATAGCTATTTTATCATACCTTTTATATTTAACCATATATAATATATCACAATGTTCAAGAGTATAAACTAGCATGGATAGAAGACAATAGAGTCGTCAAAGTAATTGGGCATTAGATACAGGATCTCTAAAAAGTATTTTAAAATTAAATTATCAATTCTCATATAACATATCCTATAGTATCAACTTTCATTTTAATTTATTTAGCTGTTAATCACAAATTGTTTCTTCAATATCATATTAAATGTAATTCAATACGAAAAATAGATTTTTCCACAAAGATTTGCTTTATTTAAACAGAGGAAAAAAGGAGACGCAAAAAAGGATACCAACGCGTGTCCTCGTTACAAAATCGTCCGCGAGCCGTTCGAGCAGACGAATTACCGAGCCGACGAGCCAAAGACAGAGAGTCGGCATACGAACAAAGAATAATCACGGGGTAGCGGCGAAAGTCTCGCGACCCGGAGCATCGAAATCACCTCATCATCGTACAAATTCGTACAAATTCGTAGAAATTCGTAGAAATTCGCCGGTACGCTCGGGGTTTCAGCTCTATCCCTGAATAAACTTCCAAAGTTCTGTAAACGAAAAGTTTGCCGGTGCGCGCACAGTTCCGGGGGCGCGCGCGCGCGTGCGCGGATCGAGGACTCGATCGAGAGAGGAAGTTTCTCTCGGCGAGAGGAAAATGTTCGACGTAAGTAGGAACAGATTAACGAACATCAACATTTGAAAAAATGGACTTGTGGAGAAAGAGAGATAGAGAGAAGGAGAGAGAGAGGGAGAGGGAGAGAGAGCGGCCCCTTTTAATGTATTTACAGAAGAGACGCGCGTCAGTCGGAGGGAAAGAAAGCCTCCGTCTTTTCCACATCCGTTTGTAAGGGGCACGGCTGCGAGGCACAGCTAGGGTAGGCTCCGACCCTCTTCTCTCGGAAGCCAACCCTAAATGGCAGCTCGCCAAGTGTGCTAACACCCCCTCTTGCACATGCAGCCGTCCCCTTCGCCCCCTCTCACTCTGTCCGCTCCTACCCTCTTTGCCGCCGCCCACCCTTTTGCGACACGCACGTCAGGTCCCATTGAACGCGCCCGCTACACTCTCTCTCCCTCTCTCTCTCTCTCTCTCCGCGCGTTGCACGCGCGCGTGGCTTTACACACAATGCTCTCGCAAACACTTTGCATTCGTAAACATGCGTAAACAACAACGGCGATTTCACACCTAACGTACGAACCCACTCGGATGGCGCGCGGGCTTCTGCGTTCGCGGAGCCGAGCCGAGCCGTCGCGGCTCGAATCACGCCTCCGGACCTGAAGACCTGTGCGATTTGTCGACCGCGTTCGTCCGCGTTTTCCTCGTTTCCGTCTTTTCTCCGTCGATGTGTTCCTCGTTCCGGTACGTGAGAACCGTTCGATACCGAACGTGGCTACCGGTAATTAGTTTCCAACTAGGTTGCGCATTTTGCGAGCAAGCTGTAAACTGGTTTTGTAACGTTATATTATATTTGCAAGGTTCTTTCGGCTTATTTGTAAAAACGGTATTGTAGAAAGGGTATTCTTTGCACGAATTAGGAAACATGGATTTTATACGGAAATGGTTTTATTTTATGTATTAACCCTTTGCACTCGAAGCTATTTTTACTGTAATTCTAACATAATATCTCTGACATACAGCATTTTCATTTTATATGGCAAAATGTTTTTTATGCATATGAAATTGAATCTTGTGATTCGTGCAATAACAGTTATAGTTTTAATAATTTTTGAAATTTAACTTTTCATACTATACAAATTATTTTAGAACGTACCGTATTATAATGTACCACAATTTTAGTGGTGCCTCAGAGTCACCATTCGAGTGCAAAGGGTCAACTTGAAATATGAGTCGGTTTTATGTCACGAATGACGTAACTATGAAAATAGCTTGAATAGCGAGGTAAGTCCGATTATTAACAATTGGATAATTATTTCTAACCTAGAAGAAGGTAGGAGCATACGTGAACAATATTAATAGAAATAAAGACGTAATAAAAAAACGTTCAAAAGACGTTCAAAAAACCAAATAGCATAGAACACGGAACAAGAAATCGTTATAAAAAATTATAGTTAGAGTTGTAAAAAATAGCGTTTTTTTATGAAGTGACAGAATTTCCTCATCACCCTGTATTTGAAATAATAAAAGCGGACATCTAACCGAGGTATCTATTCGACGTGTATCACATAGTTTTACACAATGCCGGAACAAATAGCAGGACGTAGACTTTGTTGCGCAGACTTGGTAGATTGGATTCGGATACTCATCCCCCGGTTGCTGCCTGGAAGTCAAGTATCGATAGCAATGTGCGGTCCGTGTAGTTTATAGATACGACGAACCGCCGCCGGCGATCGAGGATCAATAGAAGTACGCAGGAAATGGGCGGTTTTGCATCGGCTGAATTAGGTTCGAGTTGAAGACCGGCCGAGCTGGAGGTTTGATTTGCCTCGGCCGCGGCTCTTTAATATAGCAGAGCGTCCTCTTTACCGAAGATACATCGCCGGTTTTTATCGCGGTCCAACTCTGACCGGAACTTGCAATATTCGAGCCATTCGTTTCTTATCCTGCGAGCACAAAAGATGTTTGCAATTACGAATCCTCTGTGAATTAATACAGTTTGAAATTGAAAATTTCAGTCTTTGAAAATTAAAAAACCATCGATTAGAATTGTTATATCGATCGTTACAGGGCTAAAAGAATTCATTCTGCAATGAAATTATTGACGAATATTGCAATTTGCAAACATCGATGGATAGTTATAAAATTGATTTTTCAATGTAAATTCGGGAAATTGTTTATGGAGGTACGAAAAGAATTCCTCATAATAATTGCACACGATATAATTATTACGTCATCATAATCGAGAAATTAATATTTGCAAATTAATATTTGGTTATTTTATAATAATTTATTCCGGTTTTTTGTTTAGAATATAAGAGCCACGATCGAAGAACACCGCGCGCATTTCCGAATGCTCTCCCGACGGATAATACTGTCTCGGTCGCGAGCTCGAGGGGAACGCAATTTTTAATTGGCTTTCATAGAGAGTCTTAACCTTTTCTGCGGCCACAAAGCCGCGAAGTTTCGCGGACAGTGATTTCAAAGTTCTCACGCTATCGGAAGTCGAGCTTCTTCTTTTTAACTTACGACGTTCTCAGCTACGATCTCGTCCCGTTCAGATTAAGAAACTCCATCGAAGACGTGATTAAAGATTAGGTTCCTTCTCTCCCCCCACCCTCTACCCGCTACCCTACCATCAGCAGGGTAGCCACGGTTTTTACCTCGATCGATTAAAACTTGAAGTTTATTAGAACCTTATTAAACTGCCAACTCGCTTATCTTTGAATAAAATGTTTCGTTGCTTCTTCCACGATTATTTTAACTATAATCACCTTTTTAATCGTGTTCCGCTTCTCCGCGCTCAACTTTCACATTTCCTCTTGGAAGGAACGTTCGCGTTGCAGTGCAACGACTTAACTATTTCCTAAATTTTAATTCAATAGTCGATGTAATTACAGGGTATCTTCGAGGAATGATTGCGTTGGAAATTATTTAGTTATCCAATATTTAAATTATTTAATTATTCGATGTTTAAGTTACTTTTTAAATTATTTAATTATTTAATATTGAATGTAATAATATTATTATGTTTAATATTATTTGAATGAATTATTGGTAGATGCTTTGAAACAATTTTTCAATCAATGAATTGTATAAATTGTTATTCGAAAATAAAATTTTATTCGTTGTTTTTTATTCTCTGGTCCAACGTAAGATCAACGATAATTAGTCAATATTATATAATTCAATCGCATTTCCATACGTGACTTTAGATTCTATTTAAAACAGTTGAAAAATACTAAAATTTATTTTTATATGACAAAAATTTACTTTGGCTCGATATAAAATCGCAAAGCGTTAAAAAGTCGCTTTTTACTTGCTCCATGTACACCTTCTAATCTTTCGGCGGCGAAAGGAAAAAAGATTCGGAGAAAAGATTAATGCAAAACTTCCGTATTTTATCGACAAATTATATTTCCCTCGGAGTCTTTCCCGAAAAACTCTCGATTCCAGCTGAAGTAAAAGAACTTTTGTGGCGCGCGTACTGGCAATGAGAGAGGGAGAGAGAGAGAGAGAGAGAGAGCCTATCGTCCTTCCTGACCATTCAGCACTATAAAGGGAGCTCAAATATTGATTCGGTTGGCAATTATGAGTGGTTTTTCACCGAGTCTCCACAGGCTGGCCATACCCTTCGGTCCTGTTCTCGGCGTCTGCTTAATTACGGGATGTTTGCGTTTCTCAAAATTAAACTCCTGTCGGGCCGCCAGGATAGCGCATCGCGGCCGCAGAGAGGCGAGGCGAGGCGAGGCCCGCCCCCTCGGGCTACTCTAAACAAATTTACATGAAGCCGGGGAATGTGCCACAATAGTCGATCATAATCCATGACCGCGCCGGATTTCACCTTCCAGTTTTCACCGTGGCCGCGCGCGCGCGCACCGCCGTTTTCTGTCGTTCTCAGCGTGTGCCGCGCGAATTTTTTGCATTCAGAGATATTCAAACGTTCCGCGGCTTTCGAGAAAATTTTTCGCGAGATTTCAAATATTATCTTCATTCATATTCAACGATTTAATGAATTTTACAGGCGGCTCCGAACGGAGAACAAAAAGAGTCGCGCGGAAAAAATTCATTGCTTTATTGTTTTTCAGAATTATCGAAACGCATAGTTCGAGTACAAAATTTTCTGAATTTCCTGCGATTTTTCTAACGCTCACATTGATTTCTTGTTAACTTTTTGGTGATTTATTATCAAACAAAATTCAAAATATTTCTACTGTTTTGTTAGGTTATGTCAGGTTATGTCTTTTGAAAATGTACCATGGAAAAACTAATGACAGGATATAAATCGTTTTAAAATACGTATAAAATGTACGAAAAATTCCGAAAGGAATTTATGGAACAATCGGCGAAAAGAATGTATCCGTATTGCATTAACGGCACGATTCGAGCGAGATAGAAAAATTGACTTAACGCCCGTGCCGCGCGATAAGAAGCAGATTGGAATACAGAAGAACGGGGCGAATTTCCCCAAAGATCCCCGCGGTTTATTTTCGTGGCAGTAAATTAAGGGTTCGCGGCGAGACTTTCTCCCCTGAACCCCTTCATAATGTCTCGTCCAGTTACAGCCCCTGCTGTTCGTCCGCTGAAATTAGTGGAAGAAGAAGATGAAGAAGGAGGAGGAGAAGAAGAGAGAGTAGCAGATCGCCGTGGCCTGAAACTTTCTTTTTTCTCCTCTTTATGTTTTAATTTTCGTCGTTAATTATCGCGGAGGGAGTTAACCACTCGATAGTATTTGTTCGTTCTTGGCGGCACCTTCGTCGCCCATGAATTTTTATGGCTAACAAGGCATCGGGGAAACTTTCTTGATTTTCTATCAACTTCCACCCTTGTATGTTAACCCTTTGCACTCGATGCCATTTTTCCTGTAATTCTAAAATTACTTTTCTCACATATTGCATTTCCATTTTATATGACGAAATGTTTTTTATGAAATTGTATCTTGTAACTCGTGCAACAACAGTCATACTTTTAATAATTTTTGAAATTTAATTTTTCGTAATATAAGAATTATTTTGGAACGTTCTATAACAATTTTAGTGGCGCCTCAGAGTCACCATTCGAGTGCAAAGTAAAAATCTACGGTCCATAATATACAAACGATAATTTACAGACACTATAGAAACAATTCCGAAACGCTTCCAACAACTCTCCATTTTTCTGACCCGATCCATTCTTGCAAAGATCGCGCAAAATCCGCAGCGAATTCGGAGCATTCGCGGGATGTTTTTGTTTCTCCATAACCGTTTCCAACGGCCGCTCCACTTGGCCGGAATAATCAAGGTTTCCGTCGCGTCGTATTTGTCACGGTCCGAGACCCCCCTTCGCGTTTTCGAACAATTATGCCGCCGCGTCCCGGCGTCACGTTCCGCGAATCATTCCGCGACGACGACGGACGAAAGAACGAAAATAAGAAAGGACGCGCTCGCGGCGGGGAGGGCAGGGGGCAGGGGAGGGGAGGGGACACGAAGAAAATGGAAGGTGACGAGCTACGTGCTTTGGTATCAAGCAGCCGCGAGCTACTTCCGCGAAGTTTAATTAAATAACGAGGTGACGTCGTGGACGGCGAGGGTGCACTCTCACGCCACCGGGAACCGACAAAGAGAACGAGAACGCGGGAGGGGGGACGAGAGGACCGTGGGGTGGAGAGGGGGAGAGAAAGACAGGCAGAAGTGCAGAAGCCAACGGTAAGAAAGATCGCGGGACTTGGAAAAGGGGTTGGACTCGGTTGAGGTGCCAAGTTGCTAGGTGACTTTGCTAGTTATTTAATTAGTCCAGAGACTTTCCTTTGCTCCACTGCATCCCACGCCTCTCCACCACCCCCAGCCCCACACCCACCCCACTTTCTTCGCCCAGCCCTCTTTCCTTTGACTCTTTTTAGTCGTCGAAACGCCACTTCCTTCGGGCCGCTTCTTCCATGACGATGTCTCAGGGCTGTCGGTGTCTTTACCGCGACTTCCTTTATGACCCCCCACCCCCTGAAGCACAATACCTCGTTTTATCTCTTTCCGGTGCTGACTTATTGTTCCGTTCGGTCATTTCTACATGGCGCGCCATTTGCAAGCGCATATAACTTGCGAATTGTGAACTGAATTATGAAAAATTGAAAATTATCAAAAATTGAAAAACTGAAAATCATGAAAAATTCAACACCGAAATTTATTTAAAAAAATAAATATTCAAAAGTCTGTTCAGGCATCGATTTAACTCGTCTCGACGCTAACAAATCGAACGGCATTTTAATACTCGACTATTTCGACGCGATTACTTTTCTCGTAACATTGTTGCAAGGAAAATACGCCCCCGACGGAAATTGAAATAAGAATTTTTACCGTGCTTAATCTTGATCTGCGATCGCCGAACTTTCTCCGGGCGAAGAGAGCAGAGGAGAGCAGAGCAGAGCGCGGCGCCGCTCGAATCAGAAAAATCAGGGAACCGCCGTGATTCCAGAGTCGCGTTCACCGTTGAATTTTCCTCGGGATTTTTTGTCGCATCTGCTCGACCTCTCCCCTCCCTCCTCCTCTGCCCTATGCCACTATGGATGCACCAGATGGTCCCGGAATTTCTTAAGAGCGTGTAAAGGGAATACGAATAAACGTGCGTGCGCGCAACGAAGTATATTCAAGTATTTTCTTTTAAGGATTTCCCGGCACGTACGACGATTTTGCGTTGCCGGCGCATAGCCCCGTGAAAGTGAACCCCCGAACAATCTATAGCGTGTCCCGCCGCTTTTATATAGAAAACACAGAAAATTTAATCGGCCGGCGACGGTTGTTAACCGCAAGGAACGCCGGGAACGTTGAGCTTTTAGAAATCGTATGACGCTTTGAATGCGTTACGATTTCCTGCAAAGAAAATGGCCGGAATACTATTCGATTTTAAACGCTAAATTGTTAATTAAACCTCAGTCGCTGTGACCAGGTTTTTATAATTTACGGCAACAAGTAATTTATGGCTAACTTCGATAAAATCACAATTACAAGATTAGAGTTTAGTAGAACTCTTTTTCTAAATGTTTTAAATTTATTAAATAATTTAAAATAATATATTTTAAATAATATATATTTATAGAAAATTTTATAAACGTAATTCTTAACAACATCTCTGACTGCAGCAGACGTTCTTAAATAGTATACAATTTCTCTTAAAAATATTAAGAAAATGAGAAATATAATATTTTTAAAAATTTCAGATTTTTTGTTGATATAGAATTGATGATCTTGGTATTATATTTTGAAAACTCTTTTCATTAGTACAAAATTTCGTATGGAAATAATTTCGAACTTGAATGACCTTTCAACTGATTTCCTTCTTCGCAAAACCATAAAAGAGCTGTGAAAAATATTAAAAACCTAAAAATCTGTATCAAAATTTTCTCTTGCCCTGTATATTGGTTCTAGCCATTTAAACTGTATTTTAATAGTCCTCCGTCGAACCATAACTACGGATAGGTGGTCTAATTCAAGCATCCGGCCGGCGCAATGAAATTACGAGGCCGGTTTCGATATTTCCGCGTAACATAGC
Organism: Augochlora pura; assembly: GCF_028453695.1. NCBI lineage: Eukaryota > Metazoa > Arthropoda > Insecta > Hymenoptera > Halictidae > Augochlora > Augochlora pura. The sequence goes on from NC_135777.1 coordinate 939,452, forward strand.
AGTTATTACATCGAGCATCCTAGTTACAGGGTTAACGCTCGATTATCGCGATATTACAAGTTCATTATAGCGCGTGGCGCGATTCGCGTTCGAGTAATTCCGGTAATGCCGGCGCAATCGCCTTGTCTCCGCGCTAAGCTCCCCGTAAGCTTTTGTTGCTTCCCCCCTCCCGGGGGGGTGGGTGGGTGGGTTCGGATCGAAGGCGATTCTTAGGCGAAACGTCAGAAATGGTTGCCCCGTTTCCCATGGGGAATCTGTTCGTTCTCCCTTGTCCAAACGAAACAGCGCCGGCGACGCGTTCCCTCTTCCCAGAAGTTCCCTCTCCTTTTCCTTTGCTCTCTTATTTCTTTGCGATCGGCCGTGGATCGGCGCTGACACTTCGTTACCGCGAAACGCGGCGAATCAAAACATCGTTATCGCGATTCGAAACGTCGTTAAAAAGGGTTAATTATTCGAACGTTAACACTTGCATTGCGATTACCTAATTGCCAACCGAATACAACGATAATATTTCGCGAGTACAATAGTTGCTAACGTTGCATTAATAAAACATGCTGGACACGATCGGTATCGAATGTAATGAAAGTAAGCCGGTGAAACGACGCTCTGACCCTTCGCTGAAGCGCGCGCGAGCGCGACCGTCTGTGTAATTTAATGCCGGGTAAATACGCCAAGCGGAGAGAGTAGTTTTGCACTGTAATCTAGATGAATCTGCTGGAAGAGCCGCTCCCAACGGGCATAGGCCCCCGTCAATTACAAAACGACCGTAAAGGGAGGCCCCGGCCATACTTTTCGCGCGCCACCTTCTTATCTGTCTCTCTTCGACGGGAGCCGCTCCGCAGATATTTAATAAATGTATTCCAAACAAAAGTACCTTGACCCCAAAGACTGGTCTTTTTCTCGCTTAAATTGTCCTCTCGTAGGTACCAACGTAATCACATTAATGTTTCAGACGGCCATTTGGTATTGTGCAAATGCACCCCTCTTTCATCCCCCTCTACTTTCATGATTTACTCGCTCGCACCGCGCGCCGAATTTATTTTATCGTCGATCATCCTCTGACGGGAATAACGTTCTTGCTGTTGTTTTATAAATAAATATTTGGTACAGGTTACATAATGTATCAAGCATAATTTACATTAACTATATATATATATATATAGAAATCATCGTTAGAAAGTTAGGGAAGTCTGAAGCGACAATTATATTATTGCAACCTGCATCGAGCATCTAACCAAAATTGTTCTCACTGTTCAACAAACGTATAAATCAATGTAAAATAAAATTTTTTAACCATTGAATCAAAAACAGCTCTTTCATTTCCTATCGAAAAATTATAATTAAACAATTACAAATAGTATTGAAAATAGTATTTCTATCAGCTGGTTAGAAGGATCACATGTTTATCTATTTTCGATATCTCATAATTAACGAAGTCCATATTTCTGCTTAAAAATTCGCGGCCCAATAATTCGTTGCGTAATTTACAACGCAAACAAATATCCTCCGCACGTCATGGACAAGAAACTGTAGCTTCCTCAATATTTTATTGCTCCACATCTATAAAAGTATACAACTTGTATCCGTAGAAGCTACGAAGCTTTTGATACCGGTCCTTAAATTCCCATCGGCCGTTACGGCTAGATATGAAGCTAAAAAATTATAGCCGTAAATAATAATTCAATCCGGCGAACGGCCGACATTTATTCGGTGGTTTTACAGCGGGGAAGGGAGCCACAGCGCCGCCCCCGCCGAGTGGGTTTTTGATAAGTAGAACGCGCGGGCGGCTAAGCCTGGTCGCCCGCTGAAAATAAAGAGACGTCGCGATATTTTTCGAACGTAGGGCGAGACGTTCCGGTTGGAAATTTATCTTCTCGTAATAGCGACGCGGCAACGCCGTTTTCCGGGTGTTGTCACGTCCCCCGTTCGTGCCCGTACGTGTACGCCTCTTTGTCTTCTTTCTTCCCTTTTTCGCCGCCGCCCCTCCTCCACCCCCCCGTGCCCCCACATCCCTACGGGATTCGGTCGTGTCCGCACTATAATGGCATTTCGTGTCTCCGCATTACACTTGCCGCCTCGCCTCCGTGCTACACGTTTTCCCCCCGCGCGTTTTACACCGCCGCCCGTCGTCTTATTTGTTTCCTCCTCAAAATGTATCAGAAATTTGCCGCGTCGAGCGTACGCCATCCAGGACCCCGTCCCCGATATGGAGAATCCCCGCGTCTTCGAACCGTCTCGCTAATGATTATCGAGAAAAATCGATCGATGCTTGAAACTACGAAATAAGAAACAAAATTACGGTATTATATGTTTATAATCACACACCTTGTCAAATAGTAAAATATTAATATATTAGACCTCGATATTATTGAATTGTAATGGTTTTATGGTATTACGAAGACTTGGGTATCGTTTCTAGGTCTCGGGTATAGTTTAGTAAATATTACTAGTAAAATGGAGCAAGAATTTAGTGATAAAAATTAATAAACGAGATTTAAGGTACAGGATAAATGAATCCGAGTCATTTTTGACTTATTAAAATAAATGAAGAAGGAATGTTGTTACTGCTATTTTGGATGGAGAGATTTAATTAATAAAATTATAGTATACTGTTCGTATAATTGTTACAGATAAATCGAACAGAACTGCATTTCGTAAAATTTCACGTGTCATAATATAGGCACCACTATTTAAATAATGCGTTCTCAACTAAGAGACAAACACAATATTCAAATAAATACGATATATATGTATATTGTATATTTTTGAATAACCCGCATATATATAAAAAGCACAAGAACAGTAATTTGCGACGGAACAGTGCTTTCAAACGAGGAAAGTTCTACCGCGAGGTCGCCTTTAAAGGACTCATTATCCATGAAAATGTTACGCTTCGCGAGTCCTAAGCTACAAAGAAGATTTTATTTCCACGGAAAAAAAAAATTGGAGAGACGACTCCTCGAGCCTTGTCCATCTTCGTCCACTTTGCACTGTAGAGGCTGCGATTTTTCTTATTTCACATTGAAATTACGGCTCGTGCTTTTTCCTCTTCTCCTCTCTCTCCCTCTCTCTCTCCCTCTCTCTCTCTTGTGCTTCCTTCGTCGGCCATCCGGTAAATTTCTTATACCGAATTTTTAAATTGGCCATTGCGTATTCGCTCTTCCTTTGACTCTTCGCGTCCGACGTTCGCATTTGAATCAGAACACCGATCGAATTTTTCTTTTATTCAGTGTTTGTGCAACGAGACGCGGCTGATAATTTGCAGGATCGGTTCGAAAGGAAATCAATGCGTCGGACGGTCTAATTATCGCTATAAAATTTATGGAACTTGTAATTAAAATTACAAATTTTATTTTTTTAATTTTTATTTTTAAATCTTTTTATATTAGCTATGATTTTATTCTAGCGATTCCAATTTCTTATTTTTTCCATTAAATTTGTCTTCTCTAATTTTCAGTTAAGTTTAGTTAATTTTTTTCAAAATTAAAACAAGTGAAAGATCGTCTCGCGCCAACAAATATTAAAAGGGACGCGTCATTAAGTGGTTAGCAACATTTTTGATGCCCCCTTATACCCTATCGGCTTTCGTTTATCTCGCAAGCTCTTTTTGTTTCTCCACTTTTCCCGTCGAATAAACGCGCGCACGTATACTTGCGCCCCTGCACTTTTTCGTCCTTTTTCCGACTTCGCGGGTGCGCGCGGCCTATGTACTTTGTAAAACCAGCCGTTGCGCCAATTACGCGTGCTCGCATTCCACTCGCCCGGATTCAGTAGCTTCATCAATGAAATTGATTCGTTTGGTCGCCGCTTTCCGGCGCAAGTACACACGCGCCGCGTGTGTCATAGGAGCGATAGCCACCGACAGTAGTTATCGAGCATATGTTCGAACGATTTACGTTGTAATTCGATTCGGCTGTTTTCTATTCCGAGGGTTAAAGGTGCCCTTTACGCCTTCTGTTACTTGAAAACGCACGCGCCGATGAAAATCCCGGCTACGTTCGCGAAAAATGCAATTACACAGTCGAAACCGGCGAAACTATGCGAAGCGTAAGTTTTGGAAGTTATGAAACTTCGTTTAAACAATTTAAATGTTCGGTTACTAATAAAGTGTCCTACGTGAAATTCATAATGTTCGATTGATGAATAGTTATGTCAGGAAAGATGGCAGAAGGTCATCGAACAGAATGGAAGACATTCGACTGATAAAAGTTCATTTTTTCTACAGAAGAAATTGAAATTTAACAAATTAAAGAAAAATTGTTTCATGTCACACTAAAAATCCGAAATTACTTTCTTGCCAATAATACTTTAATTGTTAATTAATTGCCGATAATACTTTAACCAAGCCGTCGGATTTTTCTCCAGTCGTTCTATCACAGCTGAAATTATCGTCACGAAATCCACGTCGTCGTCGTCTCCTTAAAAATTATCCGATAAAACCTGTGCCGAACCCGTAACACAAACTATAGTCACCTGTACGGTGAAACAGTTGATAACAAAAATTTTATGTGCTTGCGCGCCGTCGTCACGCGATTCCCACGATTGTTAGGGAATTTTTTCCTTTTTGTTCATCCGGCCACTGACCCGAATCCATTAACGAAATAATAAAAAAAAAAAAACCCCACCCATTGTTAGAGGGAACGATACGAAAACGTCCGGACACGCGTGTCAACAACCCCTAGCCGAAACGTGTTCATAGGTGCGTGGCGAGCACACGTATCGAAACAGCGTGACGTCTTCTTTAAGGGATATTTATTGCCTGTCCGATCCCCCGCCGTTCCGTACTTTATTACGATTTTCATCCCCTAATTAGGTTGCCCGCGTAATAGAATTGTATTTCACGATATCAACCAATAAGCTTTTTTCAATAACTCCGCGGACGTTTATTGGTCCGTTAAAAAGTCGATCAAATTTTAAATAGACCATGATTGTGACGTTATTTGCTTTTAATCGCTTCGCGAGGTTAACATTGTGGAACCTCGGTTATCCGAACTAGTGTGGTATGACATAGATGGTGAAATGATACTGTTCCATTATTTATTTATACAAATTCAATTGTATTAAAAATTGTCATTTACAATTATATTAAAAATAATATATAATTTATATATATAAATATAATATATAATTTAAAGTTTCCGCGTCTAAAAGACTTCAGCCACAGTCACGACAATAGAAACGGAACCATACACGTCCCGCCAACAATCGTCCTCTTATTTGTCCCCCATACCCCCCACGACGAATGGATCCATTAAAAAGGCACATTGTTGCAACGCGATCGAATAAAGAAGATTTTTTCCACCGGACGATCAAGAGACGCAAACCTAAACCTTTTGCGCGGTTGGTGGATTTCCAACCTATTGGAAAGCCTAGCCGTCGCTCGCTTATATGCCCCCCAGCCCCCGTCCCCCGCCGCGCGCGAGCGCAAGAAACGCGCGTTAACGCTTCCCAGGGAAGAGGTGAAAAGAGAGAGGGGGAGGAGGGGCCCGCAAAATAAACTTAGGCATGTTTGCCGAGCAATCAAATATATGAGTGGAAAGTCTCGCAGGCGTTATCGATTGGATCGAACTCGGCTGTGTGGCGGCGGCGGCGGCGGAGGCGAAGAGAGGAAAGAGAGAACACACCGAAACGGTGGAGGGGGATGACGACGACGACGACGACGGGGAGATGGCAGAGGAAAGGGGTCGTCGGAGGGTTCGAGACGAAATAGGAACGGGGGAAGATCCACGAAACTATATAGCCCTACACAGCGTCGGTGGCGGAGGGCCGCGGAGCGGTTTGTCCAGTGTTTGTTGTTCGACGTTGTTCAAGGGGCCAAACATAGATTTCGAGCCGGCGAGAAGGACAGGCGCACACGCGCGCGGGTTCTGCCAGTGTGCACACGTACGTGTAGAGACCATGTACCGATGGTGGTCATGCGAGCGTATACGTACACCGAGCCATGCATATGTAGGGTGTACGTCGAGAAGGATATAGGGGTATTTTATTTAATACACACGAAGTACGATGTGTAAATGTGGTATTATATTAAATGATGGATTGTGAGTACAATGTTTCGCGCCGAGGTGGATGCGACCGCTCGCTTCGATCGTTCGTGTTAAACTCTCCGTCTTCAGAGCAGATCGATCCAGCTTCGATGGTTAGAACAAATGACACGCGTTGACCGTTGGAAACGGCAACGCAGTGTCGCTGGACAAGAGGTGCGAGGGGCAACGCGGGCCAGCATGCCAACGGTCCGAGAACGTCGCAGACCCGAAATATAATGTATGTACAATGTTTCACTGCAGTGAACACAAAGTATTATTATGTCCCACTGCAGTGAGCACCGCGACGATAACGGTCCGCTACACATACCTACGTGCTAGACGTGTGTGCGTATGCACGCACATCGGAGAGGGGCGCATACGGACATACGTAAATATATATATGTGCATTCATATACACAGGGTGACCACAATCTGGTAATAGTAAGATTTTTCTACGTCGTCGAGTAAAAACGATAAGAAGGCCAATTTCATTATTTTTTAAATAAAATCACGCATTTCTTGTTGCACTAATTGTTGCAGCTCATTATTTTCTACAGACTGTACTGAGTCACTTGTTGCAAAAAATCATTGGTTTAGAAAGTAATATAATTTTAGTAACATAATTTTAGAATTTTAATTTTAGTAAATTTGAATAATAGTGTTCAAAGTATAATTTCTATTTAATATACAATTTTTTTGGTATAGTTATATGTACAGTATTAGCTATATAGATTCTTTTCTTAGCGTTTAATTTAAATCATAAATTTACACGAATATACGCGAATATACACGAACATACTATAGACCATACGAATATACACGGATATACGAATATATACAGACCCACACGTACATACCCGGCATATAGGCGTACGTACACATAGACAGATCGACGTACGTACACGCGGGGGAGGGGACATAAGCACGCGAACTTTCGAGAAATTCGAGTCTTTTATTTCCGCGCGACCTTACTCTCCCGTCTGGTTCGAAGCGGCGGAGAAAAATCTCGGGAGCCGCGGCGCATCGTCTTCGAGAGATTTCGCTTGCACAAGAAAGAACAGCGGGGGTGGAGCCAGAACACTTTGGAAGCTCGGACAAATTCTTACGATGTCGGTGAGCGACAGGGGTTGAATCGCAAGAAAACCATGTCCGCGAACCCTGCGCCCGATCTCGCTTTCGCCTCCAAGTTTCGACGTTCTTCGCTATTCTTCTCGCCAAATTCCTCGATCGAATATATATAACGTCGAGTCCTACCCTGGGATACTTAGAATAGTTTTTAGTTCCACCGGGGGAAACCGAAATTTATTATGTAACAAACGGGCGAACGAGTTTTATTCGCTGTCGAGCAATTTTTAATTTATTCGTAGAATGACTGATTTTTCTACTATTTAATAATTGTCAAAATTGAGATTACTTGAATAAATACTAAATGTTTAAAAAGGACAGAAAAATGACGGAAAATGTTTAAAAAAGGCAAAGAATGTTTGGCAAGTAATTTTTCCACGGAAACACTGAACCACATACTGTATATTTTAAATAACACTGTACTCTGTATTCTTAAACCCGATAAAAATTCAGTTCACATAACCTCGCATCGGTTCATCCGATTGTCGCATCGTATACGAAATTAAATATACAGCACACCAGAAATATATGAGAAAGTATAATCTGCATTGCTGATATTCGCGGATCGTACTTGAACGCGATGAAATAACCTAAACGATAAATAATACGAAACAATAGAAAGCATCGCATTTTTCTTCATCCGCTCGTGAAAGCTGACCCGCGTGTTTTCCCGTATTTATGAATATGCATTAAATAAAATAAGAATATATGAATATACGAATGCACCGGGTTGGCGCTTGAAAAATAAAAATATCGTTTGAAATCGTCTTTCTTGCCGGTCAGAGCGCCGTTCAACCCTTTGCGCTCGGAGCCATTTTAACCGTAAATGTGTAATAATTTGCCTGGCTTAGAGTATTTTTATTCTATGCAACAAACGTACGAAATTTATTGTTGCGACTCGTAGCAACAATTTTTTCAATCTAAATTCTATTGTTAGAAAAATTATTAAAAATTATATTAATTAAAAATCGTTTTAGCGGTGCCTCAGAGTCACCGCTCGAGTGCAAAGGGTTAACATAATGATTGGTAAGATAAATCGGAGTCCTGGGGAACTGCGAGATTTGAAAAAAGTTCGAGGCTCCTGGAACAGAGATAGGGCAAGGACTTTATCGCGTCATACACGAGGGCAGGTACGAGGAGGGGGGTAAGTGCCCTCTTTTCGCCCCAATTCCCTTCAATCCTGCTCACCGGCCTATCTCGCCTAGGCGCACGGTTATCGAGACTCATTTATATTTCTGAACCCGTTCGCCCGTTCAACATTCGAGAATTCAACAATCGCCCCGATAATTCTGATTAATGCTAAACTATACCGTCGGCGGCCGTTAATATTCTTCCCGCGTTCCGATAAATGCGTTGAATCGCTGATTATTACAATTCGTTGAATTTTATCATGAACCGATCTCGATGCGCACTTTCAAGGCATGGTTATGTTCGAAGAAAAGAAGATCACGTGATCTAACTTCGCGACATAACCTCATTGCTAGACTGCGAATTTTAATTATTAAAATCGTGAATCAGTGTAATACGAAATTGTTAATATATTAAAGGAATTTAACTTATATTTATAACTGATGCAGACAATTTTTATTAACAATCTACTCATTAGAGATTGTAATTACTTCAAATAAACTAATAAGAAAACAGGCTTTCAAATTTGGTTAAAATAGCAAGGTAGAGTTATTCTTTTTGTAAACCAAGTCCAATTATTTGGCCGTGAGGCTGAAAATAAATAAATATAATAATAATATTTATATAAATTTTATTATGTTATAATATTATTTTCTGCAATATTACTAGCATAGATTATGGTAAAATTAGGGAAAAGAGTAACATAAGAGAGAGCAACACGCGTTGCTAGTATTCGGTAAATCGAATAAAATAAATCGAAGCCTAAATGATTTGCGAGAATATTGGGTCCTAAATTCCGAACGGCGCTAAATAGCGGCAGTTTTTCAAGATGGTTCGCACGTCGTTGCGACAATAAACCAGGAGAACGTCGGGCCGGGATCGCCGAGCGGTTTCTCTTACCGGAGAAAACGCGTCGCGTGGTAAACATCTTTTATTAAGTGCATTTTGCGCTCCGGTGGCGCGTCAATTTTTCAAAGCGCCCTCAAGTTCTTTGTCTTCGTGTTCGCCATCTAACTATAACGATAAGCGCGGGCGCGTGGCGGCGAGCAGAGGCGATTAATCGTTCCGTCATCGCCGGGGGGATAATCTGTGAAACCGGGTGACAATGGCGGAAACGGAACTGTACTTTCATCCTTTTTCCGTGGGTTCGCGGAATTAAAATGGTTCCCACTTCTGACGACTGTGTGTGCGCGCGTGTGTGTGTGTCCCGTGAACTTTCGATCGCAAAAACAGACCGAAGAAGTGAGAAATGGAATTTTTATGGTGTCTCGCGAGCACCGCCGGCGATACCGAAATTTATCAAACGACTAATTCGCCTCGCATTTGTCACGAAACCATGATCAATTTGTTGGAGCGTGAATTAACCAAGGTATTTCTCCTTCTTTTTTTCCAGGCTGTGCATTCGTGAAACTTTCGTCGCATCAAGAAGCGCTAGCGGCAATCAATTCCTTACACGGTAGCCAAACTATGCTGGTGAGTATCCTTATATTTTTAATAAACATTTCGCACGTTTTAATGGACAAACTACACCGTGACTGGTAGTTACGACTGTCGTTTATTTAATAACGGTTTAAATATAATGCGTTATTCGACCAATGTTAGGTTATGTCGAATCATGTCAAATTATGTGAGGTTATGTCAGGTTAGTGACAGTGATAAATGGCGTAGGAAGCGCGACCAAGGAACCTAGAAATTGAAAAAAGGTGGTAGAACAGGGCGCGCTGAATTAGCATAGCAAATGGCATAGCAAATGGCGTTGAAAATAATACACGCGATGAAACGGGACGTGGATTCATGGACGGTCGTTCTCCGGAGCAGTTAAAGCGCGGTGAATAGACAGCCGTAGTAATGGCTGTTGTGCTTGTAAATATCCCGCGCCTGCAATCTAATGACTGGCCAAACAGAAATCTGCATAACACTTGGAGAAGTGCGGGGGGAGGGAAGGGGGGGTGTGGGGGTGGGATGGCCGCCTCCTTCTTCTTCGACGAATCCACGCCGCCTCTCCCTCTCTCTCTCTCACCCTTCCGCCTGCCTCTCTGTCAAACCGCCAAACTTTCTCAGCTTAGGGTCGGCCGCCACGAATTCCCAGTTGTAATTGAATTGTCAGTGAGTTCCGTCCAGGATTCCACCTGCTGATTGGCGAAAGTTCCCAAAGCCGCTTCCCGAACTTGACCACACGACATTCCTCTGCCAAACCCCCCCCCCCCCCTCTCTCTCGTCGTTGTTATCGCACGGCAGTCGCTCACTGACTGCCCCGCTGACGTGTCCCGACCTCCGGGCCTTTCGTTTATTAACAATACGTAAGCCATAATTGCTATCGGTCTTTGCGATATATAGAATTTAATTTTTAGATGAACCATCGCGTGAAAGTCTAATTCAACGAAGATGTTACGTTTGTAGAATATTTAAAAAAATATATTATTTACGACATCAGAAAAAATATTTTAACAATTATTACTGTGTTCTGGATTTCATCGTTATCTTATTTATTTTAGGCTTTTTTTTAGGTGATCATTATATAAATTAATAAAAATTGCGTCGGTCTTGTCCGACTTTGAAATTCAATTAGTTGAGAAATAATAGACTACTTATCGCATACTAGTGTGTCCATTGTAAATGTAAAAAACTATTGATACTTGTAAATGTAAAGAAAAACTATTGATACTTGTAAATGCAAAAAAAGCTATTGATACTCATATATGCAGTCGCATTTCAATTATTCCTCTGCATATTCGAAAGTTAGTCAGTTTCCAAAATATCCTAAAACCCTACGGCCACAAGAAGCCATATAAAGTTTGTGTTTTCCCGATTGCGCAACTAGATTGCTTATAATACTAACTCGAGGAAGCCTGAGAGCTTCGATGACCAACCGCAGCAGCAGCAGCTAGAAACCCCGCTACTTTCGGCGCCCTAATTAATTGCCGGTTAATATTCCACAATTTGAAGTTACGGAAGCTCTACAGGCATTTTTAATTATTGGCTCGTTCAACTGAGTAATTGCGGATTCAAAATAAGAAGGAAAATTCAATTGTTTTGCAGAAAAATATAAGTTTATTTAATTAGACGAATGAATTTTGACGCTGCATTTGAAAGAGCTCTGGGACGACTGAAACCGATGCCATAAACGCCTAAGAGACAAGCCTGAATATTTATATAAATATGACTCGTGACTATAACTTGTGGGACAACCTAATAGTATAATTTAGCTCTCCTTTATGATCCGTTCAGAGTTTACTATCGTTATTACCACGGAATTGCTACTTTAATAGTACAAGTTGAAATTATAGTGAAACTTCCATCAACAAGGATGTTTGATATCCACGCCGCCGCCGCCGCCGTCGTCGTCGAGCCGTCGACGTAGGAACAGAGCGCAGGTAGCTCGATCGAAATCAAATTTTCCGATTTATGGCGTTTAAATCCATCGGTGGGATAAAATTGTTGCCGCTGTTACGGCACCTTTAAACTCTCTTCTAACTTGCATAAATAACAGAATTTCATATCTTTTGATATTAAAGCTGGAAGCAACGTTTAAAAAAAAACAAAACACTGTTTTATTGAGCATAGTTCTTATTTAACGCTTAGGACAATCTTTATATGAAGATAGGACCGGCGGTGTGCAAATTTTCAGCGCAGCGTCTCGTATAGTAAGAGTGTCACGGTGGAGAGAGTGCTCGCACCGAAAGGGTTAATTTCCACTGATTTTATTTACGATAACAACGACGCCACCGGGGGGTGCCGAAACGCGCGGGCCGACTCGAAAAAATAAAAGCGCGCGGCGACGGTTACGTGAAATTCTTGCGCACCCGGAAACGGCTGTTACGTCGCCGGTAGATTTTCGTCGCGGCGAGGACGCCGCGCACGGCGCACCGCGCACCGCGTAGCAAAACACTTCTCCCGTAGGTTTGCTTTTATTACGAGACATTTCAGGAGTTTGCAAAGCCGTAGGGTAGCGAAAGCACGGCGGCGGGCGGCGGGCGGTGGACGGGTGGGGTTCACGAGCGTGTCGCGAGGCGTGACAAGAAATGTCACACGCTTCAGAAGGCATAACTACGCGGGCGGCGAGGCCGGCTTGCTCCGCATTCCACCGGGGTGACACATACCGCGAGAGACGGACCAACCCCCCCGCGCGCGAACCTCTCGCAGAAATATTGAGCCCCTGGAGAAATATTGCCTGCTGCGTGACGCGCGCGAACACGCTGTCAATTCGAGTAGCGTAAATCACATTATTCGGCTCAATGAGCTTCCAGCGAAAAAAAAAGAAAGAAAAATCGAGGGGGGGGCAGGGAATTTGCGCGCGCGCGCGCCCCGGCCGCCGGCAATTTTTCACGGTAATAACCCTCGCCCGTCGCCCCCGGTTTAATGATCGATCAGTTGATACCGCGGCCATGATTCCAAAAATTGATCCCCGAATACGCGCGGCAAACGTACGTGGAAAGCCTCCAGAGAAATATTATTCGCCTACAATATAAATGTAAATGCACCGCTTTTCCAATATGGACCGGATTGATTTCGAAAGCGTGTTTGAATAATTTTTTTTAATATTTTTCCGTAGAATTTTCGTGGCCCCGCGATAATGTGGCAACGCGTTCCGATAGTTTGCCGGGAATCCGGATTCTTTTTTAAACGATTAACTCTCGCGGTTTTCAAAGAAATCAGTCACACAATTATTTTACAATTTTTAGTAAGTAAAAATTTAACAGTAATTTTTAGTATTCACGATTTTGATTTCTTTATTAAAAGTAATTATATTTCATTTTTAATTTATATTTCATGATTCGTTAATATTCTAAATTAAATGAAACCTGTTAATTCGATTTAATGTTGCAATTTAAATTTACCTTGAATATTAAAAAGCAATTCTTAGAAATCGATTCCATGGAATAAAATATTGTTTATAATTAATAATAAAAAATTTTATATTATATTTAAGATTCTATAATATTATCATTAATATTTTAAATTAATAATAAAAAATTGTTTATAAAAATAAGTTATTCTTTGATATTCGGCAAGGCGACTGTAACTTTGTGTTATACCAAGAGAGGAGGTAATTGTTTAATTGGAAGAGGATATAAGATATCGTAACACGCTCGATAGAAAGCTATAACTTCATCGTCGAGCACGATATAATTGAAAATGACTTTAACCCCGGTCGCCGTATGGAATGGAGCAATATTTCCCGCTGGTCCGTTGACAAGAACTTACAACTGTAATCCGGGGAAAAATCGGATCGCGATTCTTGTGAAAATATTGCGGGGTACGGCGGTTAAAGCGCGAATATGCTTGCCGGTGTACACGCGTACGCGCCGCGACGTAAATCACATTACACAGTTCATGGATTCCGAGTGTAAAATATATATACAGAAGTTGAATCGTATAAAGCGGGCAGTTCTCCTTCGCCGGGAGAAAAACTGCAGTATTGACAGGCCGAGATATTAACCGCAAAAGTCGGCGGAAAAGTACCGACGCGAAGAATTATTATCCGGGCGGATCCCCGCTAAACCAAACTTTACGAGCCCCGCGCGCCGTATCGGCCCCCGTTCGTCGAGTATCCGAACGTAAAAATTCATCTCTCGCGGAGGATGATTGCGTTACGACGTTTCACATTATTACTAAATATTACCAAAAATTGCTGTTACAAAAACGTAATCGGAATCTCTCTCTTTCTCACACAGAGAATTTAGCAAATTCTATTCTAACCGCCAAGTAATAAATTACAATTTAAACTGATAATTCGTTTGAAGAATCGTTTATTTATTTGAATACTAAAATTATTTATCCGAAGACCGTTCTATCGGGGACCGAACGTACTGTTTTATTAGTTCGGATACGGGAGGCACTACCGCGCATTCCATTTTCACCGGGCATATACTCTCTAATTGTCATTCTGTCATCGCGCGTTCAATCGATCACTGATAGCTAATAAAACGACGGACCGACGTTAATCGTCGTCGGCCGGACCCATTTACGCGTTGAAGCCCGCCGGATCAAATTTACGACACTGTCACGGTCGTTCGCCATTCGTGATTGAAGGCTTTTCATTTAACAATCATCGATGCATTTCATTTAGAGAAAAAAAACGTCTATCGACGGCGCCGATGACTTTAGACATCGCAAACGCCTTCGACTAAACCCTTTCGTTGGAAGCTCTGGCAACGGGTTATTCGACAAATATTATAGAATATTCGATAATAAAATTCCCCACATAGTTAAAACAATTTAATTAATCAAAGCGAAACTAGGAAATTAATATTTATCATAGGGATTGACAATTAGAACTCTTTCGCAACCGAAACATTCTAGTCAAATTCAATTTGTCCAAATATATTACAATTAAAATGAATTTTCAAGAGTGGCCAAAAATTAGAGTCACCCATATTTGGCTGACGCGGCGCTCAACGTGTTAAACAACAAATATCGTGTATTCGTTTCGCATGAAAAAGAGGGAGGTTTATGGGACACCCTAATATTTTGCATTAGTTTGTTACCACTGGCAGTAGACAATTTTTATTTCGCATAAAAATCCGCAGCTTGTACTCTGTGTGTTCTCTATTTCCATCGGAGCTCCGCCGAGATCTTCGACGCAGAGACGCGGGGCACGGTCTCTTCCATTCTTTTCTTCCTCGGGACGAGCCGTGTATTCGATAAGTTGTTCGGCATTCTCGTTATCATGACTTGCCGTCGGAACGACGAGAGCCGGAGCCGTCGAGGTCTCGAAGAAAGCATTTTTAGCCGGGGACGCGCAAGGGGGATATTCTGACCTATAGGCGGAACGTTCCCGGTTCGACAAGAACGCGACTAGAGATTTTCCTCTCTCTCTCTCTCTCTCTCTGTCCGCGCCCCTTGTTCCTTCTCCTTCAGCGTTGGAGAGTCCTTGGAATACTCCGGCGGATCCCTCATATCTCCTAGGCTCCAACGCAATACGCGCATCCCTCGGTTTAACAGGCCTTAATCATCACAAGGACCCCTGCCTCGAGCCGAGCGTTTTCGTCCTGTGGCCGGTTACCGTGTACCCTGGAGCATCTACCTCGCCTCCCTCCCACGGTATATGTATGGTGCCGTCGCGCCACTTAATCGCTCACCCCTTATGCAAGCAAACTCTCTCTCTACGGCGAACGTTTCGCGCAGATACCGGAATAGGGAAAATATTTGGCTGGTTCAGCGTCGGGCGAATCGCGCGCACAGGTGGAAATACCGGTTGGGATTTTACAACCGGTATTCTCGGGATATAGAATCGCTCTTCTTCGACCATCTCTGCGTTCCTGATTTTCTTTTCGATAGCTGTTGATATTTAACCCTTTGACTCTGAGTCACCACTAAAATTGTTACAGCACTTGTTACACATTCCGAAATGATTTTAATGTTATGGAAAATTAAATTTCAGATATTATTGAAATTATAACTGTTGTTATAGGAGTTACAGGATTCAATTGGAATTGAACATAACCTCTTTACCTTATAAAATGGAAATTCTATGCGAGAAAAATTATTTTAGAATTACAGGAAAAATGGCTTCGAGTGCAAGGGGTTAAACTGTATTTCTTCTCTTAATGATTGTTCAAAGTTGAGACTGATAAACTTTGAACGTTTGGGTTGCTTTGCGTTCGGTGTGCTAATTTGTCATGAAATATGGCGATAAGGTAATGGAATCTAACTCGGAACTTTGAAAAAAGTTGTTCGACTTTTATCGAACTTGTCGACTTAGCGTCGAATTGGCAACAAAGCGGTTCCTTTTTTCGTTACTCGGCTGCTCGTCTTTGTAATGCGGTTCCATGCTTTCCTGTCGGCGCGTAAGTGGAAATAAACACGCGTATCGGGAGAGAATGGTATAAAACATTGGAGAGGGGAGAATTGAAGATTGTGACATGTCGGAGGGAGGGGAAAACTGGAGCGAGCGTAGCCAAAACGAATTACCCTTGGGGAGTTGCCGTATCGTCTGTTCGATGTTATAAGAAATGTGCTACCGTCGAAGGATTTCCTACTTCAATTTCAGAAAAAGAGGGTAAGTTAGATTCAATTGCGAGCAGCAATAAACGTATCATATTTTAGCAGGAAGTTTCAAAGAAATCGACGACTCCGGGAACTCTGTGCGCGCTTTGACTTTACGACATGAACCTTTAGAACATGTACCGTTTACCAAGTGCCAACAAAATCACCGATAAAAATCATAACGACCTCAAATAATTATTTCAAGTAATTATAAAATGAAGCAACGCGTTACCTAAGGTAATATTTGAAATTGCGGTATTTTAACCATTTGAACTCGAATGGCGACTCTCAGGCACCACTAGTATTGTTCTTTCACCCTTTAAAATAATTTTTATAGCAACAATGTTTAATTTTAGAAAAATTGTTAAATATGGCACAGTTAGTATGAATAACGAAATTTAATTTGGTATATATATAAAATACACTTCGTCGCTCGAAATAAAAATACTATAAGACGAAAAAATTATTTTAGATTTAGAGCTAAAATCACTTCGAGCGCAAAGGGTTAAAAGTGATCGCAGGTGGGTGAATAACTACGTTATTCGAAACAATATTTAATACGATGTTATTTGAGATATATTGGATTGAAAAAGCGGCGTTAAAAAATATTCCGACTTCGCGTGGACGAGGCGTGGCACGCGAAAGGTCGAGACATCCGAGAGTTTTCGGTAAACCGCAATTTACCGGGTTATTCATCCGCTAACGTGGTTCGTCAATTATTAATGTTCCTTCGATGCCGACGAATCTAGAGACCGGTCTCCTAATGAATGGGCAAACTGCGTGACTTGCTTCCGTTTTTGCGCCCTTGCGAAAGCCAGAGAGAGAGAGAGAGCCGATGCGTCGTCGGCGAAATCTCGTAACGTTCCTGTCAAAATTTCCATAATTCGTTGTGATAATTAAGCGATCTGCATATTACGTTCCCGCGCTCATGTCAGCTTCTCTTTTAAGGGCAAATGGTCCCTGGCACGATCCCGAACTTCCTCTTCTGTGCCCACAATTTCTCCCTGCATTCCGTTATTGGATTAGAGCGTTATAACGAGTAATATTCGCGTAACAGCCTCGTGTCTGGCTGCTCCGGTTCACCCTTTTAGGTCGTCGACGGCGGCGGCGCAACGTGTGATTTCGCGCACGCGGAGAGACAGACGCGTGACACGGAACGGGGAAATCTCTCTCTCTCTCTCTCTCTCTCTCTCTCGTTGATATTGGAAAATTTCGCGATTGTCTTTTTCTATTTTCCTATCCGCGCGCTGATGGACATCGAAACAATTGTCGGACACATCACCGAGCTGTGTATCGAGCGCGCATGAATTTTCCGCGGTTGCCTCTCGCTGTATATTACCGAAGAAAAAGATAGCTAAAAGAAGACTCGTGATCAAGAATTCATAAATGATCTACTAAATATGAATATTATTAATTTCTTTCAAATCGAAGCCAGATTTAAGTCTTCTGTTATCAAATTATAGAAACGAAAGCGAATAAAGACAATACATGAAATAGGAATTGTTTAGCCCTATTAACGAAAGTATTAAACGATAATTAACACAGCGTAAAAGGGATCATAGTGCAATTTCATATGCAAATTTAATGGAATTTTTGAAATGGATATATTTAATTATTACTACAAATTGGGATTAAAGAGAAATTTAGACTATTTCCTGTGCCCATAATTACAACGCGAGAAATTAAAGATAGCACGCGCGCGGCGCTATCTTTTCTCTTTGGCAGCGTACGTACGCCGAAATGAAGAAAGTTCCGCGACGGGAATTCGATTTCTAATCCTTTTGAACGAGCATTGACACGAGCGATTAGATACGCGAACTTTAAAAGTTCGTTAAGCCGTGAAAGGGTAGGACCGTGTGTTGTAGGTGTAGTACGACGTACACCATGGTCGGCACGGAGGGGGAGGGGAGGGGGTTGGCTCTGCAGCCTCGACGGATGTTCCTTTCTCTTCGGGGGGTGGAGGTGGGAGGTGGAAGTGAGCGAAAAGTGGATAGAAGGAAATTGTCTCTGCATTAACGGAGGCTCGGAAACTGCTTCCAACATTTAATTAAAGACATTCCCTGAGTAATTCCCTCGGCGGCCTCGTAATTGCATTGCTTTTATCTTCGGTACAACTGTTACTTGTTTGGCGAGTCTTTCGTATCGGGAGTCAGAACAAGGAGAACTGAATCCCGTGGGCAACGGAAAAGTACGCGGGCCGAAAGAAAGAAAAAAAAGAAAAGGAGAGAAACGGGGGGGCGATCGACCGTGAGACATGGAGGTCCGTCCGATACAATTCCATTCCTCTTCTCCGCGGGAACTGGATGGTTTGTTCTTACCGAACGGTTCTTAATATCCGCTATTATCCCGATTGAATGCAAATTGGAGGAAATTAATGTCGAATCCTTTTTTCGAGCTCTCTTGGCCACCGATGGGAATAGAACGATCGCCGATTACTTCCCTGCGAACTTTCGTTCGCGTTGCTTTTGCGTAGCAAATAAATTTGCGAGCATTGTCCCCGACAATTTTTATGTTAAAGTTTTTATCTTAAAAGTACGCGAAGGAATGTTCTTAACCACTGTTAAGCATTTATCATCTTCTTTGTCTTTGATATTACGTATATTATGATTGTCTATTATATCAGAATAAAAATAATTAAAACAGATAATATTAATAATAATTTAAATGGAGAAGTGTGAAAATTGTATGGAGAAACTAGATTAGTAGAAAAAGATGACTCAGCAGGAATGTTAGTTTAAACGATGAACAATACGTACGTATTTGTTCAGTGATTTTGAACAAACGCGAGCGTCGAATTTTTGCGGATCGGTCCGTTCATTTCGGAACAGCGTGCAAAATTACACGGGCAAGAAGCAATCGGCGTTCCAGCCGGTCCTTGCGGTCGCAGTTGTATCTATTGAAATTACCAGCTGGCGAATTGGCAAGTGTGATGACGCGGGGGTAACAGGAAAGCCTCCAATCGAGTAGGTAATTGCTTCATTCCATTGCCAAGTCTCTGCCGCGCTCTGCAGCGCCGCGCTTCTGCGAACCAACCTCCATCACTTTCAAAGACTCGCAATCTCAAGGGAGGTACACCGACTGTCTCATAATCAATCGCACTTTTATTGCATTTGCATCGCGAGAACACGTGGCATCCGTTCGCAGACAATTATATCGTTCGATTGATTCGTGGAACCAATATTTCACGTTCTACAATACCTCAAAAATCGTAGCTCGATTGTTGCTATTTTCTCGTAGAAATGATTTTTACGGTAAGAAGATGCTTCTTTATTTTTTAATAAAAAATATTTGAATACTCGAAAATAGCTGAAACTATTTTAATACTTTCCAATGCTGATTAAGATGAGAAAGTGTCGCGGAAAAAATATCTGCTCTTCATGTAACATCATTGAGGTTATGTTGTACGTGCTTTCTTTATGTTCGTATTCTAAATTATGTTTAATCGTGACTATTAAGAAACTAAAGTAAATAAAAAGAAAGCAAAATTAAAAACTGTGCAACTCGGTGCACAAATTATGCGACATAAAATTCTCCTGTTAAATAAATAAATAAAATTAAAAAATAAATAGAATTCTCCTGTAACAGTTGTCTAACTGTTAGTATAACTAATAAAGGAAGAGTTAATCATAATGCCTATTTTGGATATTTTTAACGAATTAACGACAATGTAGCGATATCCTTCGATTCTTTTGACATTTACTATATCTATATGTTACGTACCTCGTCAGAAATGCAGAAAATCCCCTGCCTAGTCATTAGGGTATATTTCCGCCCAAATCGCGCGAACCTGCGAGCAAAGCGAGCCATTAACTAGAAAAACGCTTTTATAAAAGCCACGCCGATATGCGGGGCAAGTAGCTTCGTTGGCTGAAACTGGTTCGCTAGGATGATTAAATATTACAAATGCCAAGGTGTGCGCGCGCGACCCTATAGAACGTACACTCGGTGGCGACGCGAAAGGAGACCGACGCGCAAATACGCATATATGGAGAACGACGCACAAATACACACAGAGATAAAGAGCAACGCACAAATACACACAGAGATAAAGAGCAACGCACAAATACACATAGAGATAAAGAGCAACGCACAAATACACGCGGAGATGGAGATACAAAGAGAGAAAGACAGAGAGAGAGAGAGAGAGACAGCTAAGTAGACACGAAACTATGGTATAATAAGACCGCTTTCGTGTCGCGAGTTTTAAAAAAGACAACCTAAACACAGTGCCGTGTACGGGATAAACATAACGAGCCGGAAAGTAGAAGCTTCAAACGTTCTCCCGGCAATATCGCTTGGGGTGGCTTTTTCTTTTCGCGTCTAGTTCAGAACGTTGGATCGGAATTAATGAACCGTAATCCCCCAATAATGAGGCTTCGGCTTCACTGGCTCTGATACGACCTCGGCACCCTTCTTACCCCCACTCCCCCATCCTCATCCCCTCCGGGGGGCATCTCCCTTGGCCTCCGCACCGTCGACCGTGTACATATGTGCGCGGCGCCCGCGTAAATGTCACATACGCTCTACACGACTTAGCGGAGGCCGACACGACGCCGATCGACGCGAGTCGACGCCGAGTCGACGCGACGGTACGCAGGGAGAAGGCCTTCTACGCTTTCGAGGCTGTCGACGCGAGACAAATTATTTTCCTCAACAACGCGCGTCGATGCTTTTCACCGCGTATAACGAGTTGTTCGAGCCTCTCTCTCTCTCTCTCTCGCGCGCAGAGAGAATACAAAACGTCATCTCTCCCTCTTTACGGCCCCGTCCTCTCTCTCTCTCTCTCTCTCCTAGCAACCTGTCGATATTTTTCTCGGCTTTGCGAAGGAGCGACACCGTCGGGGTATATCTTCCTTCTCTCGTTTTTTCGTTGTTGTTTCGCAGCGCGAATTTCTATGTTCGACGATGACCTCGACGCAGGCGACACCTTCCGCGAAACACCGAGGCCTGGAAAATGGGGGGTCGCTGTAACAAACGAGGCGGCTGACAAATTTTCTTGCTCACTGGCTTTTTTCGTCACGGTGGAGAACGCTTGGAAGCCGACGCGCGGCGACGCAGCCAGACAAGACGCGTCACCCGTCGTTCGTTTGTGTTTCCTAGTTTCGTTTTCACTGCGATTGGAGCGCGCAACGCGGTTTCGAGTGAAGGGCTCAACCCTTTCACGCTGCGACGATTTGCACTTATTCGTACTTAATAATTTTCATGAGAGGACCAGACAACGTTTATTACGAAATTGATTCTTGCGATTTATAGCAACAATTTAACTATTCAACAATTTTTTTAAATCTCAACTTTGTTATTATAAAAATTATTATCGAACGCAATAGAATAATTTTAGTGGTGCCTCAGAGTGCAAAGGGTTAATCGCCACGACCGCGTTCGCGAACGTTTATGACCAGAAAATTCCGGGCTAACACGATCCAATACTTGCGTTAAAATTATATAATATTACTATATAAAATATTACGTTAAAATTATATATATTCTATATATAAAATACAACGTTTAAATTACCATCTGCGCGAAATCTGCCCGATATTAAATTTGTTTTCGTAATAGCCGTTTAAGTTCAAGGTATCTCGACTCTTTTTTTAAGGTTCCGCCGGCGAGTGGGCGGAAACAACAGGTACGGAGCTTGGCAGGTACTCTTGATATTAGTTACCGTAACGTGGAAAGTTGTATCCGACCATGAAACCTGCGTAACTTTTACGCCTTGTAAACTGTGCGCGGCCGGATGCTGGTTTCGCGCGGCGCGCCGCGGTTATTCGCGCGTTTCGGTCATATTCGGACCCCGGTTGTAAACGAAACTTCTGATAATCGCTGGCCAAATTCTCTCTCTCTCTCTCTTTTCCTCGAAGAATTCTTTTCCGATCGATATATTAAAATCATTGCAATTTTCTAAGAAGCGTTCTCATTTACAAAAATTTTGAACAAATCAACCAAAAATAAGATATCGCCGACGTTGTTTCTAAAACATGAATTTCGCTGGGACCGCGCAACAGATAAATCAGGGCGGCGCGAACCGTCGTTTAATTTTCCACGCGTGTCCTAAATCCTGTTTTTTAATCCCCGCGCGAAATACCCGCAACATTGTTCGACGCCGGATCGAAGGTAATACCCCGTGTAAAACTAAATTCACAAAACACAGAACGCTTTTGAATTTTGTTTCTTTTGTCCGCCGTTCGTTTTCGAGGGAGCAGGTATCCCCCCAGGTAAAAGTCACCGCGGTTTTTTTTTTCCCCCGTGATATCCAATAAAATGATTGGCGTGTGCCCGTCTATTTTTCATTGTTTCTACTTATTGTAAGCACCGGGCAGATAACATTTCCATTGTTCCCCTCACCCCCTCCGCTGGAAGCAAAGTCTCAGATAAAAGGATTTCGCGCTCCATTCAATTCGGGTTACTTTTGTGCGAGGAATGACGTCATGCACGCCGGTATCATCATAGCCGGCCACGCCCTTGTGTGCTGACACCTAAATTCACGTGTCCGGCGTTAATTCGCGTCGAAGGCTCGCTGAAGAACGGAACTTAGGGCTTATTTACAAGCGACACTTTTTGTGAAATTATAGCGAAATTATACCGATAAAAAGTTCATTCATTCTCAACGCTTCACCGAAAGTCTATTAATATCCTCTCTCCTTAAATCCTACTTTGCAATTGAAAACAAAATTTGGCCCAAAACTCTGTTAAAATTTCAGTCACCGAGTTTCCAACCCAAACTAGATAATTTATCTTTAAATATTAATTGAAAAAAAGCTTTTATGTTTTCGGAAAATCTGAAGTGTTGCTCTTCGATTTTAAATGAATATTAACTGAACTACCGGTAAATAAAGTGTTAATAACTCTTGTAAACTATTGAAAGCTGTTACAGATTCAGCGTTCCTTGGATACATTTATTTTTAAACAAAGGAAGCTTGTCGTTTAACCATCATGCGAGACTAGGACACATTCCGTCGAATTTATGGATCTTGTCAAGAATTTGAAAAGCAGATGAGCTCGAACTTCGCAAATGCGAGTTTTGTGATTTCGGTAACGGGTCCGAAGCACCGCGGAAATAGTAATAACAAAAGCGTTTTTCGTAACGAATGCAATAACTGGGTAGCTCGGCCAGCGCCGGTATCGCTCGCTGCGAAATACGTTCCTGATTAAAATACACGCGCAATCGATGCGAACAATTTTTGGATTCATCCACGCCCGTTTAACAACCGACCGGCATTGGTGAAAACGTTGCGCGTTTTAACGTAATCGTTTCGTTCGCGAATCTGTAAAATAATAACGTACCAAAAAGACAAGCTCGAATTTCCTACGAATTCAAGTCCTAAGCAAAACAGTTTGTTAGGTTATGTCAGGTTATGTTTCGCGTCACACGGCGCGCCACCGTTCAACGCGAACTATTCGCGTTTGCAACAAGACGACAAGAACGGTCCGCAAAATAAATTCCACGCGGAAGAAACAACTTGGAGCCGCGTTACAGAAAAAAAATTTGTTCCCTCGAAATTCCGTTTTTCCAAGGGAATCAAAATTAAATATTTGCGCGAAATACAACGTGTGCAACGCGGCCGAACTCTTGATTAAACGGGAGCGAAATTGAGAGCCGGTTATGCCGCGGATAAAAATAAGTTGAAACATATAGAATAACAGTTTTCTGTAGGAGGCTTCATTTCCGAAAAAAAAGAAATGGAGTTTTGAACGTGTTCCAGTGGAATTTAGCCGAGTGGGCGCGGTGTGTGCTTGACAAATTTTTCAATCGGGCCGCCTCCCCCCCCTCCCGTCCCTGGGAAACAAGGTTCCCAATGGAACAATTTCGTTCCGCATTTTTTACTTATTTCCACATGTAGAATAACCTCCTATCGATTATACAGCGCGTAACCAGTTGGGAGTTACCCGAGCGCGCGCGCGCGCGCGTGTACTCGGCGAAATTTTAAATTCAATTTTTTTTTAAAAAAAAAAACGTGCCGTCAAGCGAAAACAATTTATTGTACGTTTCCCGTTTAGTTTTTCATGCGGAACAAACCCCGTCAACGATTGTATCGTAATTTTACAACGAATAACGGAGATACTAAATTAATTCGAATTTTTTAAAACATTAATAATCATTGATTGAAACATTGACAATTGTTATGATCAACACTTTTTCGATTGCTATGATTTGCTACTGTATGTCTACATTTAGTGTTAGTTTCTTAATATGAATTTAAGTTATTTAATTATAAGTAGAAGTGAAATTAATTACGATAAATTAATATAGAAAATTAAATTGTAATACAATATGCATAGTAAATTTAAATTGCAATAGATTTTTATTCAAGAGAGATATCTGAATATATTATAGATATAGAAGTTTAAACAGAAATCTTGAAAATCTTTTACAGCTGAATATTTTCGCTACTAAACAGTGAAAGAAAAATTAGGTTAAAGGAATGGTGAAAGAAATAACACCTAATCGCATCGCTACTAGAATTTCAGCTAACGCGTCAACAGGTTACGATATTACCGTCCTTATATAAACTCGCGCAGACACCCCAGCATTTGCATTGATGACGCGAATATAATATATTGTCAGAAGCTCAAAAGCTGAGCTTTTCCCTGCAGCCACAATGGCCACTGGCCACCTGTTGCCTTTCCATTTATATTTTAGGTGTGGCGAGACTGTCATCGCCTTACGTGCATATCTCCCTGAACGTCTTAAAAGCTAGATTTTTCCGCGTTCTGAAATGCACGCTGTAATTTTCTTCCTCGAAAGAGGGAGAGAGAGAGAGAGAGGAAATTCTCGTGTAACAGAGATTTTTACGAATCTCCTCTGAAAGTAACTGATGAAACAAAGACATTGTGTCTTTTCTGGATACAATGATAAAAATAACATAGAATAATTTTAATAACCTTAAAATACGAAAACAATTTAATTGCAGACGAAATCCGCTTTATTATTCATTGAATATTGTGCTAATTCATTGAATTGTGCTGAATCAAGTAAAAAATGATTCTGAAGTTGTTCAACGAGTATCATTCAATAAATATAAAACATCATAAAGTCTTTAACAATTAAAAGAATTCACAGGAATACGTCGCACCATTTAGCAAATTAATTTATTAAAATAAACGCATCCGATAATATGCAATTCATTCTATAAAATTGTAAGATAAGCGTGTTCCGTAAAATTGAATGAACGAAATGTTCAATTATACGAACCGAAATATTTTTTAATATTTAATGGATTTACTGAGAACTTTGCGTTCGTAATATAATACTGTCGGAAGCCTTTCAGTTACATTTTCCGCGGACCAAAGACAATTATAAAATTTCGCGGAAGCGTATGAATTTTCAAAGTAGTAGAAACGCGCGGCTCGCCAGGAAAAAATATCCGATTTCAGAAAATGCTGGAGCTTTCGAGTTGGCGACGGTGATCCTATTTGCAACTTGTGCCATTTCGACTCATGGCAATTACAACGCTTCCTTGACTTTATGAAAATGAAAAAGTGAAATGTGTCGAAAATGCTGCTTTATGCGCTCCATATTAACCCTTTGCACTCGAGGCACCACTAAAATTGTTACAGCACGTTTCAATATAATTTTTATATTACGAATAATTAGATTTCAAAAATTATTAAAAGTATAACTATTGTTGCACGAGTTACAAGATTCGATTTTATATGCATAAAATACATTAAAATTATTTTAGAATTACAGTTAAAATGGCTTCGAGTGCAAAGGGTTAAAACTGTCCGTAAACCGACAGTTGCAAACAAAATTACACGGAATTTGTTTCTAAAGCAACCTAGAGGTATTGACTACGAAATCTGAAAAGAAAAAAATTCTAACATTGACAAAGAATAACGAAAGAAATATAAAGCTGTCTACTAGTGCAAATCGAAATTACTTTCTTGCCAACTCAATATTGTATAAGATATAACAAATTGTCGCATTGTAGCAGACGGTGAACGGTCTATTAACGGGAACGATCGATGTTGTGTTGCAGGGTGCGTCATCCAGCTTAGTGGTAAAATTTGCAGATACTGAGAAAGAGAGACAACTAAGACGCATGCAGCAAATGGCCGGGAACATGGGCCTCCTTCACCCTTTTGTCTTCAACCAGTTCGGCGCTTACGGCGCTTATGCTCAGGTGGGTTCACATTACCGTTAATGGTTCTCGCGTTACCACATTACCGTCTGGTTTGCCCTCGTTATCACGAATCACAACCTGTAATAGTTTCTGTCTTGTTAGAAATTATCGGCGACATTCGATAATGCTCCGTTAACGTCGCGCCACGGTAATAGGACACGGAACTCGATGTTTCTCGCGACGTACTATTTCGAACGGCGACCAACTATCTGATTTTCACGTGGCGACACTTTGTTTCTTCTGTATTTCTCATAGTTAACCATTGGGTTTAGTTTTCTAAAGAAACAAAGTCGGTTTGAAGGATATCAAATAGCTTTATAGCCATTTTATAGATCGAAATTTGATCGGTTCAATATTTTTTATTTAAAAATTGTTGAAATTATAAAGTATCGTCCTTCTGAAATAATTGAAGAAATTTCTTAATTGGAATACAAATTGTAATAAAAATAACAAGATGTCTGAACAAATTAAATTTTGCAATTCTTCTCAGACATCTCAGTTTAAAAAATATCGTAAAAACAAATTTGACAGTCTGAAAAATATAAAAAAAAACAAGGAGACATCACTAATACAAAGAAAAAAAAATTATTAGCAAAAATACATAATAATTAAAGTGACAATATCCGAAACGTGAAAACACATAATAATTAAAGTGACAATGTCCGAAACGCGAAAGCATGCGACACGCGACGTTCTCCTTAGCGACTACAGTATAACATTGTTGGATTGATCGATAATAAATTTTTGTTCCCACGCATTCGACATAGAACATCTATTTACAGCAGCAAGCGGCTCTCATGGCTGCTGCGACAGCACAGGGGACGTACATCAACCCGATGGCGGCGTTAGCCACCGGACAATTGCCGCACGCGTTAAATGGTATGCCGAACCCCGTGGTCCCGCCGACTTCCGGTAAGTTCTTTGTGCCCTCGTACAGCATTTCGCCATTTACAGTCGCGAAACGATAGGCTGGCAGCCGGTAACAGGGAACTTCGTTAAAAAGTCGTGCGCGGATCGTGCGCGTTGCGTGTTCGGCGATACCAGCGGTGTACGGTTAAATTTACGCGACATCCGGCGAGGCCTCGCCCATTAAATGAAGAGACAAAGAATGGTTGCGGTCGTAGGAATAGAAACAAAGGCACGGTGAAACTTCAAATTACTGGATCAACAATGACTGATTTATTAATTAATCGAATTCGTTTCAAGTAAATTAACTATATTATATAGCTATATAAAGTAGTAAAAAAAATATATTTTTACAGAACCGATATATTGTCACAGTTCATAAATTTTTCAGATTTTTCAATTTGCTATGCTTCAAGTTAAAAAAAAACAACCGACCGTAAGCTAAAGGAACCTTAAAATAGTTACGAGGTGACCTGACATAACCTGAAAATTTCACCGACTTACCGGTAATTCAGAAACTCGGTTTCCCTGTCAGAGAAGCGAGAACGTACCTGGCTCCCATGAAAATTTAACCGTACACTGTTGTGCTTCGGCGAGCAATAGTCTCGCCGAATGACGCAACAACGTTCGTCTCGGTTGAGGATGGAATCGGCCGATTTCCGGAAAAACATTCGGTGGACGGGGCGAAAGAGAAACGAGAGCCCGGAATCGCGGGCGCACACATATGTACACTTCTGCCGGGCAATTGCTCCGTTTTACCGAGGCAAAACTCTTTCTTTATCTTTCCCCTTTTATCCGGGGCCTCTCTCCGGCTTGTGTTCCTCCGCGAGAGGCTCGCGGCAGGAGCAGGAGCGCGCGGCAGTCCGTTGCCTTATAACCGGCTCGTAAATCAATACAACATTTTCACCGAGCGTGACTCGGGCGAAAGATATTGCCAGTACCGCGAAACTTTATCGAAAACTCGCCGAATGGGAAAGGAGGAAAAGCCAAAAAGCATAGTTCTTTCTTCGCCTCTACGCCTCCTACCTCTCTTTCTCTCTCTCTCTTTTTCTCTGTTCCCCTCACCCTCCGGATTCGCCACGGTTTCCCTATCCCGGTCTCCTCGCTCGTCGAACGCGCACACAAAGTGGAAAAGGGGTTGGAGGGCGGGAATAGTACAGACAAGTAAAGTAAGCACGGAAATCGGCTCTCCGCAAGCGCTCTGATATACGTCGAGTCTCGTCGAGCGAAAGGTAATACCGTTTGATAGGAAAATAATATTTTATTTCTTCTTCGCCTACCTTCCCCCTCCTTTCCTGGCCTCTCTACCACGCCCCCCACCCGCGTGCCGCAGTTTGTCGAGTCGGTGCGCGTTTATTTGCCCGAGATACGTCACCGGGACACGCCATTATCATTTCTATGCGATACGTAACACGTGACCAATGATATTCTGTCCAATTTTGGATTTCAGAGATTTTACGGTTGAAATTAATTAACTATACTATAACTGTATGTCCTTTGAAAGTAATCGATGAGGAAATTATTTGTTACAAGTATTGTATCTTTATTCGCTCGATTGTGAGTTTAATTGGTTTGATCAGTTTGAGGTTACGTTTAACGTACGTTGCATTGCGCAAAGAGATTAATTAACCCTTACATGTCCTTTAGGAGTTTTAGGTATTTTTCAACTATTTTTGTATTACCTGTTTATTCATTAATTGTCTGATTAATATTCTACTATAATTGACTTTGCAGTGTACAAAACAGAAAATACATTTTAACACTAGGTTTACGGGACCCGTCAATTTGACGGATTTCAAACTTTGAAATGAAACACGCAAAAAACCATAGCATTAATCTTAACTATTTTGCGCCGTAAATTCATAATTTCATTAAGAGAGTTTATACACACAATTATTATTTTCTTAAGCTTCCTAAATTTGGAAATTTTTATGTGGTATACCTATCTCTACGGAGCCCGTCAAATTG
Source organism: Augochlora pura (assembly GCF_028453695.1). Lineage (NCBI taxonomy): Eukaryota > Metazoa > Arthropoda > Insecta > Hymenoptera > Halictidae > Augochlora > Augochlora pura. The sequence continues at coordinate 968,715 of NC_135777.1, forward strand.
ACGGGTTAGCTGATTACGTAAACAATCCTTATATATTTGCTTCGTTTGTAAAATTATTTCTCCAACAGCAAATATAAGAGTGAACGAAAAGTCTGAGATGCCTCAAACTCATTGTATCTCAATAGTGGATCGATAATGTGATACATATAAAGTAAACTGTTTGGCCTGGGTGGCCCGTTTTGTGTATTCGACGAAATCGATTACCAGAGAGATCCCCGCGTCATTCGAAACTCAAAGCATGCGGCAGACTAAATGTCGTATCGAAAAGATATTCGGTTCATGTGTTGGTTCAATATAACAACACATATAAACAATTTTCAAAGCCGGCGACAGCCGACGTTAGACTGCGGTGGCACGAGCTGGTCTTCAGTATAGTTTTTGCAGTGACAGTGATAAGAAAATTTTTCGAAGACAGTGTGCAAAAGTTCCGGTTATTGTAGTCCCCGCTTATTGTAAGTATTTACAATAGGGTAATTGAATTTGAGCACAGATTTTTTACTTTCGCCGACCACCCTTTTCTAGCAATCATAGCGTGAAAGCGGGGTGTCGCCGGTGGCCCCGATGGCCTCCTTTTTTATAATATTTTAGATTTGGCAGCGATAAACGCGTGGATACTGTATAGAGAGTGTACCGGATCCAAAATATCCAGAAAAGAGTTTATATTTTGTCAAAGTTCAGCCGTTTCAGTTCTGTCACCTTCAACATCAGGAGTCCGAAAAAGTTGTCAAATGGGCTACTGCAATAAAAATAAAAGCAGTAGTTGCTGTATGTATTGCAAGAAGATCGTATGCGAAAAATGCACAAAAAAAATTCAAAACATATGTAAGAAATGTGCTCGATAAAAATGTTCATCCTGTAGCGTTTACATTATTGTTATCATTTCTGTGATAAAAACAGATTTTGACTTATTAATTTTTTATTTTTACATGAAGCCTTATATTGTTCAACTCAGACTTAGTTTGAATAAATTGATTTTTTAAAATAAATACGTATTTTCATCTACCCGTCAATTTGACGGGTGCCGTAGAGATAGGTATATAAGAAACGCCCGTAAATCTAGTGTTAAAGTAACATTTTATTTGAGCCGCGTGCGAGGGTTAATTAATCCTTTGATCCTGACGTTGTTTAAGAAAATATCGTTTGTATATGATAGTTCGCGAAGCTAGCTAAGGCACGTTGTTACAGTAAAATAGGGTTTCAAATTGAGTTGACTTTGGTGAGAGGGCGTATCATTTGTAACAAATAGTTAAAGTATAAAATCAATTTAATTAGGTTTCTTGTTTAGGTTGAAAATTCAACCTAAGTGCCTCAGTTCAAGAAATTCTAAAATTCTAAAAATTTCTATGTATAAATATCGTATATTTTCGAGTAATTTCTTACGTACGATTTGTATATAAAAGTACAATCATTTTACCCAAACTATAGAAAATAGAAACATTACAGTATATTTCCGATCTCGTAATTAAAGTTCTCAAATGCAAAGGGTCAAAAGAATTGCACATCTAAAAATCGCCTAAAGACAGAATTTTCCAAGCAATTGCCCTACATTACGTAACCGGCGCGCAAAACAATTTATTTCGGCCAGCTCCGCGCAGTCCGCAGAGACAACGAATTGCCAGCTATCCCTCTGTTTCTGCCGTGTAATCGCGGCGGCTCATTGAAGTTGATTCGACTAAAGAGCGGATCACAGCAATCCGCGCGCGGCGTCAGCCTGTCACGGAATCGTTATTGGTCCTCCTCCTCCTCCCCCCTTCCGCCCAAGATCGGATCAACATTCCTGCGATCCGCAGAGATCATATGGATCCTCAAACACGGCGCGAGGCACAGGGATCATCCGTAAACCCGGGTCTGACGTCCCACCAATTATACGGTATATACCGTAAATCGGTTGACAGGATGTACAGAGAGGATAGGGCGACTAGCTAAACGTTAGACAGACGCCCGTGAGCATTCCCGGATCCTGGGAGGGTAGGGGGTAGGGGGGTTAGGTGCCGCGCGCCGTGTAGAAGGGTGGACTGGAGGTCGATGTTGTAAGAGCAAGAGGGTAACCGGTGTGTACTGATCAGGTTTGCTCGTAGGTACCGGTACAGGGCAGTCGGTTAACGGCGCGATACCGTCGTTACCGTCGCCAACGATGCCCAATTTCAACATGGCTGCACAAACACCTAACACCGCGACGGGAAGCTCGGATCCAGGTGTCTACACCAACGGGATACCGCAGACCTACCCGGGACGTGAGTATCAACTCAGGCGCAGTGCGCCGCCCCTGCGCAATGCTCGGCCAATCGACGCCGGACTGTATTATTCCTGCGTTTCCGACGATAACCAAGTAACCTCGCCCCGTGTGCTTCGATTCTACCCTTGGCCGACCCCTCCGCGAAAAGTTTGCCTTTTCGAAAAAAATATCTCTCCCCGCGTATATATTTATTTTTCATATATTTATATATATATATCTCGCACATATTTTTCCGTGTACATGCGTACACGCGATTGTAGACGCGAAACTACGAACATTGATTTTTCGATCGCGGTAAACGAAATTTCCCTCGACGTCAATGATAATGGACGCGTTAACCCTTTGCGAACGGAGCCCATTTTAAATATTTTCAAAGTTGACAGGCTCTTGATTTTTTAAATACAAACGAATACGATGAGAATTATTTTGAAACATCGCATGGTAATTTTCAGCGGCGCCTTAGAGTCGCCACTCGACCCCAAAGGGTTAACCCTTTGCACTCGAAGCCATTTTAACTGTAATTCTAAAGTAACCTTTTAAGAAACCTTTAAATTAACTAAAGAAACTTTCTTTACCAAAGAAACCTTTTAAATTAAAAATTAGCAGAAAAGTCCTAAAACACTATCATCGAATCCCTGTAGGAATCATTAACGTTTTCGGGGAAATTTCGTGGCCGGACGTATAAACATTTATAATATTATAAAAAAACGTGTCCACGAATTTCGGATACCGCGTGATATCGATTGGTCGGTAGGTATTGCGGGAGGGGCCTTAGACGTAGGTCTGTCCCCGATAAGAGCTGAGCTTACTGAAGTGTAGATGCCCTCCATCTGTCCATTTCAGCACAAGGGCTGCCCAACGGGGAGGCGGCACTCCAGCATGCCGCCGCGTATCCCGGAATGCAAGCCTACTCTGGTGTCGGTAAGTTCTTTTTTCCTCTCTCTCTCTCAATATATATATATAGCTCTCTCTCTCTCGTCTCCATTTACCTTTTTTCCCATCGTTTTATCGAGGATTCCGTCAAGCCCTAGTACATACCTATCCGCAGCGAGTTATCCACGGGTACCATAGAGAGCGAGAGCGCATTGTACAACGCGCTTCTCTCGATAATCGCATAAAGCTCCGCCAGCCAATTTGTAAAGAACAATGCCGTCGCGGATTCTGTAATGAGCTTTTCGGGAAGAAAAATTCCGTCGGGATTATACCTTGCTTTGTCACTCGATTTAAGATATTACGAGCAAACGTAATTCCGGCCGATGTCTCCGGGATCATCGACGAACGGGGTGAATCACGTTTGACGAATCCGCGCGCGGAATTCGAACCTCCCTCTCTCTCGATTCGTTGAACGCGACGAGCTCTTTTTCAACGGGCGTTGTTTAAATGATAATTTCGGGCGACAATCGACTGTCGTAGGACAGAGAAAAAAATAAATGAATCCGAACACGCGGCTCGATCGTAATATGCTTTTATCCGAGCACTCGAGCACTTAACTAGAAAAGATTCGATCCCGCTGGTTTCGCGTTTCTGGCTGTGTTGCATGCAGCTATTGGCTCGCATGTGTAACGGTACATGTTATATCGTCGCCTATACACAACACGTGTAAAGGACATGGATGTCTCGCCGTTACATTAACACCATGAATATCGCAGTATGTATACGCGACGCCAGTCTCTGCGTGTGTATACATACATATGTATATTATATCATACTATACTATACTGTACTATACTATATTATACTATACTATATTATACTACACTGTACTATACTATATTATACTATACTATATTATACTATACTATACTATATTATATTATACTACATTATATTATATTACATATTATATTATATTATATTATATTACATACTATATTATACTATATTATATAATACTCTATGGTACTATAGACGTGCCGCGTCGACGTGTTGTGCTTCTGATGTGCTGTTACAGTGTACCTCGATGTTCCTTTAACTATATATATATATACATATATACGTCGTGTACATTATATACTCTCTATATTGTAACTTTTAAACGTGTTATGTTGCCTTGCATGTTCCACCAATAACGCCGTAAACAACAAAGCCGCCGCATAGAAATCGCCGAGGCGATCGACCGCCGTCGAAAGGCTCGAAACGACGACGGTTACATCATAGCGCGCGCGACGCACCGGCAGAAATTATAATCCAATAATCAGCATCGAAACGGTCGATCCCCCCGCCCCCGCGTTTCAGAGATAATCAGCGTTCCGACGTAACTAAACTTCAATTCGTTCCATCCGCCGTTAGCAATTAACGCGCGCGCACCGCCCCTGATAAACTCTCTGTTTCACGGATTGAATTAATAACAGGGGGGCCGGCATTCGAATTCTCGTTTCGCAAGTTCTCGCGCGGGCTCGCGCGCCCGTCTCATTATGGCGGCCCGCAGAAAGCACATTGGACAGCGACAAACTTCACCCGGGCGGTTAATAATTATTTTACTCTTTCGATACGAGAGACGACGCCCCCCCGGCTCCTCCCCCCCACCCGCGATTTTTTTTCGTAAAAACCGACGCCGCCTCACGTAATTATTCGAACGACTTTCGGATGTTACACGTCGAAATTAAAACTGTTTCGCGCGCGCGCGCGGCGAGTTCAACGTTGTAGAACGAGTAATAATATGCGGCGGAAATATTAGTTGCTAATTTTACTTTTTAATCATTGTTACCGATACGGCCACGCCCGGCTAAACGCCAAGAATTTTAACTAGCTATTCAATGCGTTAAGAAAATATTTTATGACAAGTTAATATATCACGGTTCTCATTGGTTCCGAGTTTAAAATTCGAGTACAATTTCGGCGGAAGAAAAAGATTCCTCTTTCAACTCCCCGAAGCGAATGACAAGCGACGCAACGAAGGAATAATAATTAACGCGTTCCAGAAGGGATAATTTATAATACCGATTTTCTAGGCGATATTTTGCTATCGACGTGAAATGACCGCGTCGATCAACGAGCCGCGATTCGGGGAACTTATATTCGGTGGACACGATAGCCGATGCCTGGGTCCACAGGCAAATAGGGGAGGGGCGGCGGCGGCGGTGAAATTTCAAAAAAAGAATCCCGCGTTCGCGCGCGAGCCACCGGCGTATTTTTCTAAACGCGGCCGGTTCGACGAATTAACAAGAGGAGCTTTTGGTACGACGAGAGCGGGGGAGCTCAAAAGCAAACGAAAGCCGTAGTCGTCGCCGGAAAGAGGAAATTCTTTTTTTCCGCCGTCGCTTTTCGGACCGCGGTCGCTCGCGCGTTTTCCCTCGGCACAAGGGTATTTCGACGCTCAACGTTCTCCTACGTTCACGTGACTTTTAATACGATACTTTTGTACTTTGCGACCGTTCCCGCCATTAACGGGGACTGTTGATATTAACCGGGCACGGCTTTAAAATCACGCGACGAGCCGAGATACCGGGGCGCGGCGCACCGGTTCCCCGGATATACGTTTTCGCCGACGAGCTGTTTAGGTAATTCGAGAGTCGTCTAAACTTCAGCCATCCGAATTCGTAATTGGAGAGACGCGAGGAGGATCTACAAACGGGGCATTGTTCGCGGGAAAAACAGGGAACGCCGCGCGATGATAACTTTTTCACAAACAGTTCGCCGAAATGCAATTGTCTACGGCTGGCGAGATAGAAATCGTACAAATTGACGAATTAATTCGCCGAGCTAATGTTTATCCTTGCAGAAATTGAAGTACGAGTATAAGTAGATTGAAGTATGTTTTCCAAAGATGAACTGTGCACTTGAACAATGTAAAATATTTTTAACGTAATCTCAGAAAGTATTTCTACCTTAATTTTTTAACCTAACCTCAAAAAATATTTTAATTATTGCGGTACATTGCAGTATCAGTTAGAACGTTTACTAGTTAAAATTACTAGTTAAAAACGATGCTAACGTTAATAGCGTCATAACTCTCAAATTTTTAATTTTGCATATTCGATAACAGAAAAGTTTCGTGAAATATTTTCGGAAAGCGATTCTCGTGAAAATCCGTGCGAACTTTTTGAGAAAATGTGTACCATCGGTGAACGTCTACGGCGAACCGTTCGGCAAAATTTCAGGCATTTCGAAGCCAGATAGAAACGAATAAATGGATGCTTTATCGCGCGATATTAGAGGGGAAGCAATTATAACGGCATTAATTATGCCTTGGTAAATATTTAAAACGCCCGATTGATGTTTGCTCGTGACGGATAAACGCGGAGGAGAGGGGGGAGGAGGCGGTAACGGTAACGGAGATGAAGGGGAACGCGGATATTCGCTCTCAGATCAGAAGAAATATATTTTCGCTAGGGGAAAATTAATTATTTTCGCGCAAATATCGCTTTAATATATTCCAATTGACGGCGGCGGAAGTTCCGGTCCAACGGGCGGATCGCCGTGTACCGAAACACATCCGGCTTGTGTGTATACGTGCCGGTCCGACGGAATAAAAGAAGATCCTGCCGCGCTCACCGCCGCCGCCGCCGCCGCCGGATTGACTTTTTCCGCGAGCCCGCGTGCACCGCGCGGCCGGCTGAAATGAAGGGAATAAATGTCCTATTTTTTAATCTCGGCCAAACACGGGAAAACCAACGCCCGCCCCGGTTAAACACGGTTAATTATATTCCGTGTTTGATGAACTTTAAATAATTCCGACGCGCTAACAGGACGAATATACCAACGCGCGTACACGGCGCCGTATACGACGATATTCGCATGATTTATAATAAAAATATAGTACAGGTAATACGATCTAAATAACGCGCATATAATATGAACATATATAAAAATAATATAAATATTAGTAAATAACAGTAAATATTTCTTTGATCGTATTTTGCTCACCTTCAGCGCTTCGGTTCCAGTTCGTTAACAACTCCATCCAACAAAATAAAAATTGCAAATCCGTCAGACCTTCGATTGTTTCCGATAGAAACTATAGCATTCCCCGCTTTCACGAGTCGACCGCATCGTTGTCAACTGTAACAGACACAAAATATACTTCACCATCGCGCCTCAACAGAAACGCAAAACACCTGGATCTGAATTTTCCCGCGGAAAGTTCTCGCTTTAACAGATTAATATCGTTTTCTCGGCTGACAAAACTAGGGATCGAACGGAGAGGACAGCATGTAGTTAATGTCTCGATGTGTACACATCATGATGTATTTGTTATTTGTTATTGCCGCAGCTTATCCTGCCGTCTACAGCCAGTTTCCTCAAGCTATTCCACAGCCGATGACCGCCGTGGCGCCGACGCAGAGAGAAGGTAAGTACAAACACCACTCGTTAACGTCTAACTGTTGACTGTAAACACGTAAGATTGCAGTCCCCGAAATCGTAGATCCAAATCCTGATACATCCAGACACGTACTAATCCCTCGTCGCTGCGCTCGCGACGCCTTCGGACGCGCGATCGGAAACCGTCTCGCGAACACTGCGTGGATATCGTTCGTGGTAGAGAAACGGGGACTCTTGGGCGCAAGGACTCGCAGTACAGGGACTCTTGGGTGTAAGGACTCGCAGAGCAGGGACTCTCGGGCGCAAGGACTCGCAAAACTTGTCCAACCATGAACCAACGCGAAGAGAGAAAAGAACTGCAAGCTTTCTTCTGCTTCACCTTAGAAAAATCGGGGAAAGTTTTGAAAAAGTCCTTACACCGGTGAACCCTGATAAAAAGACACCTATATTCATCCCCGCCACGGTATTTTACAGAAAGGAAGATAGGTGAACAAACCGCGGGTATTTTCGCGGCTCAGTAACCAAATGAGAAGCAAAATTGCGAGCGAGAATAAGGAAAAAGCCGATACACGCGTTTCCCAATCGGAAAAAAAATATTCCTTCCGGTCACGGTCGACAGATCATTTTTAATTTGGCCCCCGCGTACCGGATCTTTTTTCCGGTCGAATCGCGGACCGGTGAAAATTGACGGCGGAGGATGACCGGCAACCGTTGATGAATTTTCACTCGACCGCTATATACATTCTCTCTTTCAATATCGCGAATGATATCGGGTTTCTCTGACGCGGAGGTGGCACGGAACAGGGCTTTTCTTTCGCGACCGCGCCGCGCTCAAATTACAACCCTTGCCAACCGGGGGGGGGGAAAAAAAAAAGAGAACGCGCGTCCGAGGATCCATACAATCCGCGTCTCGGCCGGCTCCATACGGTAATAGAACGTTCGGCCGGGAATTCATCCGGCCGGAAGGCGCGATTAATTAAACCGATTGACTTCGATTCAAAGCGTAAGATTAATCGCAACCAATATCGACGCGAGAAAAGCTGGGACGGGGGCCAACGAACAAACCGATCTCCGATGTTATCTTTGCGAATGAAAAGACTCGGTGGAATAGGGGAAGCGTAAGGGGGTGGGAGAACGAGGGCTGGTGCGAAGAGAGAAGGACCGAAAGATGGCGGATAAGAAACGCGCGAGGCAGAAAAGAGAGTGGGGGACGGTCGGGCACGGCCAACGTCTAATTGCAATTAACAACTCGCCATTATTAGAATATACGACGCCTAACAATGAGATAATGCAAATAAAACGAAAGTTTTAATTACTTTGCCACTACTGCCTGCCGGCTATCCGTTGTTACGTTGTAGGATAATGGGAAGTTTCCCCGCAACACCGTTTCCCCCCTTCCTCCCCCTCCGTGTTCCGTTCAGGGTTTTCCCCTCCCTTTTTCCCACTCCTTTCGGATGCAATTTTTCTCTCGCCCTTCCATCGAATACACACAATATAATCTCTCGTCAACGCATTCACCGCAACGCAGACGCTTCCAACGAGATATCACATGTATGTTTTACTACAAACGCATTCTCGATGTATACGTACACCTCCTCCGACGAAACGAACCGCTCGGTGTATATCCCGCTTTCTTTGGATTTTCGAAATCTACGTGCCCTATAGCTGTTTTAACACATCACTTAATCGGCGCCTTCTTCGGATTCGTACGCTTCTCTGATTCATCCACTTTATGGTTTCGATCGTGCTGCGTCTTTTATAGTTTCTGTAATTCGATGTTTGTACTGGTGAAATGACAGATTTCACAAATTTTGTCTATTTGTTCGAAGAAATGCGGTCGATATCGAATTAATCAATGTACATTTAATTAACAATTATCGCTTTATTTATTGGAGGCAAATAATGTCATTTTCAATGACTGAATTGCTTTTGAAAGTAACTAGTTCATTTTGTGTTAAATTTCAGATAAAATTGTTCTATTACATCGATCAGAGAAAATTATACTACTTGGTAAATTACTTAAACTTTTCGTCATCTTTGTCATTTATTGTCATTATTTTGGCCGACTTATTTAGCGTCAAAAGAACAATTTTTTCCAATTTACAATTTTTTACAATTTAGAATGACAGGTCATTTTACGTTTCGCATGACGCGATTCGTTTTAAAAATAATTCACCGGGACAGTGATCGAATAAAAGTGTGAAACCAAAGTGGGTGAACAGCGCGTTCCTGAGAAACGTACCGACTAGTAGGACTAACGATGTCGTTAGATCAAACGGGCGCTTCGCTGTCGAAGATGGTAACATTAAGATATTAACGAAGACAATGGTAACATTAGACGAGTTCAAAACGTTCGTTGCTTCATCGTTAAACGAGACATTAACAGTCGATTATAACACGCAAAGAGGGATTCGCTTTAGAGCAAAGCAACTGTCCAGGACATCGAGCCGAAGAGAAATGTATTGTTCGAAGCGTGTATCGCGACGGGTGTCGGGGAAAAATAAACTAGTCCGCTCTGTCATCATTGCACGACATCATTATCGATTTTATATTTACTGTCGCTTCGTCGATCATTTTCGCTTCTCTCTCTGACCTATTTTCGATGTTACACGTTTTTTACAAGGTGTTCTCTCGTTGTTCATGTATCTTCTACCTCCTCCTCTTGATCGATTTTCTTGTATACCATTAACATTCTAAACGTTTCACCGAAAATACTCTCTCTCTAACCCTTCGTTCTCTAGATGGATTACATTGCTGTTATATACATCGTTGCACTTCGGTGTGGATTTCTTTGGCTGTGCTCTCTCGGTGTTGCGGTGTTGAACAGCATTGATCGCATTGCCTATCGCGAGACGATCGACCACGTATCGTGGGCGAGTGTACAGGTTTTATCTAACGTCTTATCGACGGAGCTGTGGTTTGCAGAAATGCCGGCTGACGGGGACGTCGAAACGTTTGTACGATTATCCTTGAGTGGTCAGAATATTTCTGGTTCTTTTATATGCTTTTATGGCATACCTTATTCGAAAAATGCAATGTTATTCGTGAAGTTTATTAGAAACGTTATTCGAAGAATTAATTTCATATAATTGGATTATAATTTCCTATTATTGGAATCGAAATTGACTAAAGTTTGAATAAAATTTATTCGAATCATTTAAATTGAAAACTTTGCTAGAAGAATTTATTCGAATAACTTAACTCTGTTCTAATGGATAAATATTTTTCTTGCGATTGCATTTTATATTTCATAATCAGTTTTTTAGTAGATTTAAATTGTCATTCCTAGGCAAACAAATTGGGAAAATCTTGTTTATGCAACGGAGTTCAATTTTGTTGTTCGATAATCTCAGTATAAATATATTTAACACTAACAATGTAAAATTGTTGACTGCTGAAGATATCCATCTTCTCGAACTTTATTTGACGATTTCCCGAACTACTAAAATATCGAAAATATTCTAGCCACTCGGGGTAGAGGAAAAAATATCGTACAACAGCAATGTTCATTGGACGCCACAAGGTGTCATCTGTAATAAAAGGCAGTCTTCGATTTCCCGTCACGCGGCGTTATCTGTCGATAAGTTATTAACAACGGAATGTGTGTCTACTACTGCCTTTTTGATGGATATACAGTGCGAGGACGTATTTCACGGCTGAATTGCGAGCAAAGAATGCCCGAAAAAACGAGACACGTTCGAACATTAATGTTCTCGCAATAGAAGCATGAATATCAAGACAATAGAGTAATTAAATTGAATTGCGTCACATTTTGACCTTTTTACGTGCCAGAATATTTACGTATATTTAAAAGAATAACGCTGCGGTTAATAAAAAAACCGCACGTTGTGAAAATTGTAGTCGAAGCCAAAGAAAAACGATACACTGTACATACATTTCAAAGCTCGAATTACTCGGATAAAAATATAGCTTAAAATTCCGAAAATACCCGAAAAAAATGGAAGAAGATCGTAGGCTCTTCGAAAGCAGATGTATTCTGAACTTAGCGGCTTTTCTGGGCCGTTGATGCCGTCTACAACGGGAGTTTGGAGGAGGTGTTGCTTTCATTAAATTCGCGTGCACGTCCCCGGCGCGCGCGCAAGCCAATTAGAGAGTCGAAAACCAATTTCAGGATCAACGATCGCGCGGCCACGACGACGTTTTGAATTTATGGCTCGTTCTTCGTGATTCCAGCGTCCACCGCAATTCCTCCTCCATTCTCTCTCTCTCTCCCCCTACGTCGAAACCAGAAACCTGTCGACACTGGGCTCTAATTTGGGTTTCATGTGACAACTACGATCGAGTTATTACCGGAGAGAGGAGGGCCGTGCCTACGGAAAATAAAACATTTGTTACTCTCTAATGTCTGCGAGCGCACAGATCGCGTTTTCTTCTCTTTAATCGAATAATTATTATCACCGTCATATTACTATTATTTATCTTCAACTGTGTCGAACGTAACTTTTAACCTGGGTCTTTACTTTTAGCGACAGCGTAATCGTATCTAATTCTCAAGTAAGTTGTAATCATGGAAATGAATATTTCTATCATCTTTATTATCTGGATAGTGTTCATTCATTGGAGACAGTGATAAATCCTTCATAACACCCGAAGAACATGATTTTATATATTTATTTCATTTTATATATGTTACTTATTATTTCGAAAAATGAAAAATGAAAATTCGTTTTTGCTTTATTCACTGTTCGAAGTAAAGTTGCCAATGTTATATTAACTTGAAAATTTTTGGTTCCTAAGGATATATGCTTCCTCAAAAAGTACAATTAGTAAATAGTACTGTACTGGACAAAAGTATTCAGCAATACTATTTTTACTGCTCAAATTCCAGAATAAACTGCTCATTGTATCATAACCATAGAAATAAAAATACTAAGATAAAATAATAATATTCGAACGGATCGCTTTCATTGACGTTCGAATCGCTCGCAATCTCTCGCGTGTTCGACTTTCCCGCCGAACATCAATGCGGCATAACCTGACATAACCTGTCCGCCGACTGCCACTTGTTCCGCGTAATCGCGTTTTAAGTAGCAAGGGAAATCCCTACGATCATCTTGTGAACTTTCAAGCGAGCGAAGATAGTAATTGTTCATGGAACTGGGAAACGGACAATTACACCCCCGGAGTAATTCGACAGAGGCCGACGGGTTGTTCGTAAAGGCGATAAAGTGACAGAAAGGGTGGGGGGTGGGGGTGAGGGGTGGTTGGCGAATCTCGCCGTGGAACAAACGAGTCGGCGGGCGATGAGTAGCATCCTAAAAGTTGAGTGGCAGCCATCTCATTACTTAAATGCGTCCGTTAGTCGGGGAAACGCTGGCCAAGAGAGCAGAGAAGTTTTCCATGGTCATAATCGCCGCTAATTGACGTCGGAGTTATAAAGTTCAGTGAAATTAGCTAAATCCTTATTTGGACTCTCGTTATTCCCGGACCCTTCGCCTCTTGCTCTTCCCGCCCATTGGACTTTTGCCTCCGCGCGGACGTATTAATCGGCCGGGTGTCTTCGTTTGCCTCTTGCGGCTGACATAAACTAAGGAAAAAGAAATTCCTCCGTTGTCCGACGAAAGGCTGAGCGCGGAATTAAATTGCGTTTCGTTTAAAAACTTTAACGAAATCCAACGAACGTTGCCGGAACCACCCCCGTTAACGAAGCGGATGATAATTACGGGGGTCCGAACGAAAATGAAAATAAATTCGAGCCTAATAATAATAATAATACGTATCGCGCGAAGACGCGTGCTTCGATGAGGTTATGTAATGCGCGCGCAACCGCGAGCTCGAGAATGGCGTTCGTTCTGCCGCAAAGACGGTGTATCATTGTTAAATTGATTTACCATCGAATTTCCACGCAGAGTCTCGCATGGTTTCATGCGGGTTTTCTCGCATGGTTTCACGAGCAGGCTCCGATCGAATCAAGTGAAAACACGACGACGGATTAAATATGTCTGACGACGAATTCATGTAAAGTGTCGCACTATCGTAATCAGTATCATCACTATATTTATCACTGTACCCTCTCATATCCATTTTGCATTCATTTGAATACCATCCCCCCTCACCTCGCTCGTCATTGTGTTGTGAATGCCAGTGTTGTGTGTTTGTATATTTGAAAGTATAAATACTCAACGTTATATTTGAGCCGCGGAAAGTCTCATTGTCGTGACACTCTAATCATTACTCTCTTCGTCAGCATTTTCATACTTCTTTCGCCCCCCCCCCCCCCCCCCCCCCCCCCCCCCCCCCCCCCC
>NC_135777.1:982578-1107918 GCF_028453695.1 Augochlora pura
ATCAACAATATATCCCCGTTTTGTTCGACACCCACCCCTTTTTCGAATCACCTATCATCGCGATTCATTGTCAAAAATATATTACCGCTGTCTGCTCTATACACCCTTATGATTTCTGTGCGACGAGAGAGAAATCAGATTGTCATCGAAAGACGATCGCCGTGATCTGCATCTTCATTCATCAAAAAAAAAAAAAAAGAAAGACGCATCCGAAAAAGTACTTTACGGGGAGAGAGCGAATTTGTCGCGCGTATCCTCGGCGAGAAACGCGAGGACCGCTCTCCTGCGAGGCGCGTCGGAATCATTTATTGCAAAAGAAAAAAAAAAATAAGAACGAAAACTCATCCAAGAAAACTAACATTCCAACTTGAGTATTATACTTCAAGCTTAGATGTTTAGATGTGCTCTGATTTATATGGTAGGATGCTCTCTCTCAGGACCCGAAGGCTGCAACCTGTTCATCTATCACCTGCCCCAGGAGTTCGGCGACAGCGAGCTCATGCAGACGTTCATCCCGTTCGGCAACGTTATATCCTCCAAGGTTTTTATCGACCGGGCAACCAACCAGAGTAAATGTTTCGGTAAGTGTGTACCAGCCGCGCGATACCGATCAATCGTGGCCTGGAAGAGAGAACGAGGGGTTAACCTCAAATTACCTCTAATTTATTTGAATTGTCAAAATATAATTCAGTTATGTTTAAAATCAGTTTTTAAACAGATAATGTGGTTGAATAAGTGAAAGTATGAGAAATAAATTAACAGAATATATGAAAAACTGCTGATATTGAATTTAGGTATTGGAAGAATATTTAGGACAACCTAATATTTAATTATCTAATTTTTGATATTTGACTAACTAGTTTTTGACAATCAACCGTTTGTACTCGGACGTCGACTTTGGGACATCACTATATTATTTTGTCAATTTTTATTAATCAACTCTTGCAATATAATCTTGATAATTATTAGTATTTACTGGTAATTAATTATTGGCAAATACTCCTCAAACACGACTAATTGTTCAAACTGATTTATATTTCTAATTTCCACCATATCGAAATAAAAATCAATTTTTCTGTTATCAAAGTCTAGAAACGAAATCGCATAAAGAACGAAAAATTCTTCTGCGGAATAAAAGTCGAATAATCGACGGCCGGTCGCTAAACGCCGAGAACAAAACGTCGATTAATCGACGGCCGGTCGGTAAAGTGTTAATATACAAATTATTTTAGAACGTGATAGAATAATTTCTGCGGTGCCTCAGAGTCGCCGCTCGAGTGCAAAGGGTTAACATTGTTCTTTCCGTTGTCGGCTCGCTTACGGAGCCACCCGTCAAAGGCAAAGACGAACGGATTTTATCGCGTTCGCGGAACGATCGTCGTTACGTTTCCGTTTTATAATATGTTCCTATTCCCCGTATCATTATCACGACGCCGCTGGAAAAAAAAGGTGTACAGTCCGTGCCTATTCTTTCGTTTGCAACGCGCGCACTTGATAATCGGCTCTGATCAGCTCGCGGAAAAAAATTCTTTTGACGCGCGACGGAAACAGAGGGAAACGGGAATACTTTGAGAGCATTGTAACCGAAATAATTCGTTCCCAGGTGCGCAGAGAACGTAATTCCGTCGAGCGCACATACGTTGAAGCACGTTACAATGCTCCAAATTAATTTCTCGAAACTCAATAACGGCCTGGGCCCCGTATAGAAAAGGTAGCGAGTGAGAGAGAGCGCGGGAAAAAAAATGTGCAAAAGAAATGTTTTCCATCGAACAAGAGTTAAAGTCTCTTTCAGTCGCCTGGTAAACGTAATTTACGAACTCTGAGTAAAAGCGGCGGCGGTGGCCGTTGAGCGATGAACAGCCGCGATTGGTCAGGCAGTAGGCCGCCATGATGGCAAAACTAAAATTGGATCGGGGGCTAATGGTCAAAATTGGCTTAAACCTGGATGGCCCTGATGACCTTTCACCGGCCGCGCGGCTCCTGTTGTTAAAAGCTTCGTTATCGTACACCTTTTCCCGTTCCCTCTCACTTTCGGGCCCCCGGTTGCCCCCAGACAGAAACTTTGATAATATACCGAGATCCCATCGTAGGAAAGTTTTTATTCCTAGGCGGCGGCGTATCGACTAATCTAAATCACTGGTTTCGCTGCCGAGCACCCATCGCTCTCTCTCTCTCCCTCCCTCTCTCTCTCTCTCTCTCGATGGCTCAAACACCGCGCGTCGCCGTATATAGCGGAGACTTTTTCATCGCCGCGGCGAACCAACGCTGATTCGCGTTAATCTGCCAGAAAATCATTTTCATCCTCCTCGAACCTTCCTACGTATTATTAACCCTCTTACGGTCTTCGTAAAAACGCTAATCTTGTTCGGGTTACGAGGACATGTTTTAAAATAAAAACGTAATAGCACCGCGATATAATCGATGCTTTTAAGCTTATTATGTGGAAAGTAATTAATATGAAAATGCGAGAAAGAAATTTACTCGCAGAATTGTTAAAATTGTAAGGAAAATTTGCTGAACTCGAAAAGTTTGACTCTAATTAAGTGGTGATTAAAAAATTGGTGTAGGTATTAGGTTGTCCTAAAATGTTGCTTTCTTCGTTACTGAACAATGCAATATATTGATAATTTTTATTACAAAACACGATTATTCATTACGAAAGACACTTATTGGACAGTCCAACATTGAGGATCGTGAAATGAAAAATATCTTCATTTTACGGTCGAAGATTTTAATAAATCGATCCGTCTCTTTTGTTAATAATTATAGAAGGTGTGATTAATATCCCGATTCATTTTAATTACCAAAAGAAAATGGAAACGAATAAATATTGTCTTAATAATTTTCTTTCAGAAAATTCATCCACAATCTACAAGTTTTAAATGCGATGAAAAATTGAATTATCGTTTATAAATTCTATTAATGAAATCGTTTGAGTAATATTGTAATGGTAATTTTTTCCAGGCCATTAGTGACGTAGCATTTGTTTCGTTTGTATCCTTATATCGATAACTTTTAGTGGATTAACTTTTATATGGATAACTTTTACTTATATGTCCACGCTGATAATAAATTTGTGTCCGATAGAGAAAGATTCGTGGAACGGTGCGCATCGAGTGTTTAACGTTAGCTTTATCCAGTCGGTTCTTACAGGTTTCGTGTCGTTCGACAATCCAGGGAGCGCGCAGCAGGCAATTCAAGCAATGAACGGCTTCCAGATAGGGATGAAACGTTTGAAAGTCCAGTTAAAGAGGCCCAAGGACGCAAGCCGGCCATACTAACCAAAGTCCTAGCTTAGAGAAACTGGACGATATGCACCGTACATCATAACTTACAGAGTACGTTACAACAAATTCTTTGTACACGTAATATACAATGTTAACCAAGGATTTGGTTAACCAACAGAACATTTTCAAATAGTAAATTAATAGTCGATTTGTAAATAAATTCTCATCGATTTGTAAATACAAAACGACGCGACAATTTAATCACGATTGTTACATTAAAACCGTAATAACATTTTAAGCAAACATTTGGATACCGTTATTCGATCTGTGTTTCAATATTGCAACAAATTTCCCCGTGGAAAAATAAGTATCGTATATACGTTTCTATTTATTTTACTATTCAAGCATGTAATCGATTTCAAATAATCTCTCAAATATTTTACACACAAAAAAAATATAATAAATATCAGATTTCAATATGTTTCAACGTTGAGGAATACTCGTCGAGAAATTTTGCCTGCTCCGATTTCATTTGATCAGCCATTTTCAAACCATTAAAGCTATTTCGCAACGCAACGAGCACGCGCGTTCTAGTCAATTATACATATATCGCGTGTGCTTCGTTAATTTTACACAGAAAAGATTTAATTATTGGTTCGTTCGAAGTCGCGTTAGTTTTCAAATAATGGAATCTTGTTTATATTAATGATACTTTCGAGAACATCTTCCATATTTTCGGTAATTAATAAACTGCGGATGCGTAGGAATTTATATAAATGAATTTTACACGTATCAATATAGAAAACAAAATTAATTGTATGGACGAATTTAACATTGTCTGCACTGTTACGTAATTACGTCAATGAATATTAAAACATGACGATTATATAACCTATAATATATAACATGTAATATAATTATTATATAACATTATATATTAGTATAAACATTAATATATTACACTATAATATAATTATGATATATTATGTGTTATATATTATTATACAATGTTATACATTAATATATAATATTCTAATATTTGAATTAAAACGCAGGCCTGGCAATGTTGCTCGTGCCGAAAAACTGTTATTCCAAGGCATACAAACATAAGAATTACTCTTCGAACAGAATCGATGAGCTAACAGGCGCGAAACCTTTCTGATTGCAGATGTCGTACAAGAACACGGGCTCATTGGACGCTCGACGATCAGAAGTGACGAGTTTGAATCGCCGTTACAACGCTCTCCACTATAATAACCTAGTACACTAGTTAGACAATTAATTAGAGGATAAAAATTAGGAGTCAAGAGTAAAAAAAAAAGCGACTTCGCCCTGCAGTCACACACGGCGAGAACGAAGAGGCTGATACGCTAGAAGAACATCGGATGTGTCCAGAGCTGAGAATCAGTACGAAAGATACCAAGAAGAAACGAGTACGATGCACGCTTCCACGCGCTCTCGAATGTTCAGACGAACCGGACAGTTTCCCTAGGAACGGTGTCGCCGTCGTCGCGGTCGGTACAATCCCACCGCCGACCCTTTCTACGCCCCTTTGTCCCTCCTCGTTTTTGCGTACTGCCAAACGTGAACAGTATCGGATGAAACCCTCGTCTATGAAAACCTAGAAGAAAAACGTCCTAGCGACTCCGGATGGTCTGATCATTCGTGTAGCCTAGCCGAGAGAGCCTGTCGTGTCTCTCGTTCAGATTATCATTCCGATGAACACGTTTAAGTCCTAGTTTAAACAAAAGTAATTGTATAACACGTTCGAGACGGGTGACCTTCCACTAATCACTGACGAAGAACACTCTTAGTTCCTGAGAACAGCGGCGCACGGCCGTTGGAAAGTTAACTATTTACGGGGTTCCGCGGTAGAGCTGAGAACAGGGCTGAACAAGCTATTCGGTGCCCGTGGGAAAAAAGAAAAATGAGAAAGGAATTCAGTTTACGGGCAACCTCGCTTTCATTTCCGAATCGCAGGAAGGAAACCAACGTTGACTCTCTAGTAGAACTCCACGCAGCTTTAGGGTCCTAGGTACGCGCGCGCGATCGCTGTTTACGACACACGTCGTCGACATGGACGGACCTCGTGTCGTTTAGGATCGTCGTCGTCCATCGTCGGCGCGCGGCGGCTTTCGGGTCTGGGCCGAACGACGCGCAAGTATTCGCCAGTCTCTCCTAACGCAAACTTGTCAATCACATATACAGGGTGCTCGTCTTACGCAACGTCTAAAAAAAAGAAGAGATAGAGAGGAAAGAAGGAAACTTTCTAAAAACGAACGAAGCTACGTACGAGAGAACAATGAAAAGAGAAGAGAAACACGTTCTACCTACAATACACTTTACGGAATCGGGCGCTCTCGCGCGCGGCGATTTATAAGTCACACACAATATACGTACTCTTCATGTGACGATAAAAACATGGAATCAGTGCCGAACCGACGTTCGCGTGGGTTATCGGTTCTTCTTACTTATATATATTCTTATATATTACTTATATATTCTTTTTTTATATATGATATTTAAAGAAAAAAAGAGAATCGTCAGTGCCGTGTCAAAGCGATGTTATCTCGAAGTCCGGTCGTCCACGTCACAGCGCTCGTTTTCCATGTATAGAATCTTATATTATTATGGTTGCCCCTCTCATTGCCATCATCACCCATAACCACGTCGCGACGATCCACAATCACCGATCGACCGTTTAGCATGAAGCCGGCGGCCACGATTATGCCGTCGGTCTTCGAAACGAAATAGATCGTCCAGGGATCACGACGCTTCGCGATCGATTTTGGGGGGATCGGGGGTCCGGTTGTTGCTTCCCCGATCTCCGTGCGGCTCGGTCACCACCCATCAGTATCGTTTACGTTTCAATTGACCAGACACGCATCGCCCGAGAAATGTCAATTAGGCTGTGATTATTCCAAACAAACGAACACGGGGGTAAAGAGAAGGCGAAAACGCCGGCGACATTGTTAGCTAGAGGTCCTTCTCGACGCAGAGAGGGGCGGATGATCATCTGGGGACCGGTTCGGAGCATTATTTGCTTTACCTAAAACTCGCCTAGTCGGAGAGTCTAGTCATTTTTTTGTACATTGCTTGTCGAGTATTTATTTATTTGTTGTTCCGAGAAGCGCGTTGCAAAAGTGAAAACGCTTCGTCGTTTTTAAGCAACGATTCGAAGCGTGGTACTTAAACATTACACACGGAAACAATCGAACTCTAGTCGATGAAAACGGAATTTTTTTATTTCGGTGTCCAGCGTATTAATTGTTTATTTATTGTTCGAACGTTCTCGGTATACTCGCGCGTTTACTCGGTTCGTTACGATCTTCTAGTCGTCTGCCAGCGAGCAGCTTGTACGTTTAAGTCCATTGTTCCTTGTTTGTGTTTTTTGTTAACTTGTTCGTGCAATAGAGAGGTCTCGAGGGACCGCCAGGAGATCCCATCCAGATCAAAACAGAGATGACAAACCGAGCGAGAGAACGGCGGTGTCGCGCTTTTACCGGCACACGGGATACCACACAAGAATTTTTGCCCTGTCCGCTCGAATACAGGGGCGGATATAATAGTTGCTCGCCCGATGATCGAAAGAGAGAGAGAGAGCGGCTTTTCCTTCGCACGACAAATAAAACATTCAGACATTTAACGAGGCGGTGCCCTGTCGGGGATCACGTAGTTTTCGATGCGAGTGACGATCGCGGACAGAAGTCGGATATAAAAATGGGACAGCGATGAAAAAGAGAGAAAGAAAGAGAAATAGAGAGAAAGTTAGGGATGTAGGAGGGGTGGGGGGGTTATTTAAATGAAAAAAAAAATACTAAAACGAAACCAAATACCATTGCGTACGGTAGAGAAAAACCTAGCGTAGGCGAGCGATGGAACGGGGAGGAAGAACTCTGATCTAGCAGAAATAATCAACCAAAGTACCAACAACTATTCTATATAAATATTTAAATATGAATTATTGAAGAAGAAGTATATAAATATATAAATATATATATATATAAATATAAATACTATAAATATGAAATATAATATAAATAAAATGAATATATACACTATATATTCAGAGATGATGAATATATGTATATAATGTATGTATAGCATACATTGACGATATATACATGTATTGATTGAAGGGAAAAAAAACCTAGAAACTTAGTAAATTATTATGATTTAGGCGAATTAACGGGAGACGATGCAGGATTTACTACTTCGGGGTGGGGGAGGGGAGGGTGGGGAGGGTGGGGAAACTGTGAAAAAAGGACCGCCTCTAGTCTGGCGCACGTTTATGACGCGAAACTAACAATGCTATCGTAAATTTATGCGCTACTCACACGGAATATAATGATTGCTACCACCACCGCGTAATACACGTAAGTACACGAAACATATTCGTGCATAAGCGTACCAGTGTACACGTATACGTATCGTATGCGTACATGAATGTACATATATGCGTACACGTACGTATTTATATGCGGACATGTGTGTATGTATATGCGTACATGTTCTCTGTGTATTTATATATCTACGTGTACATTCGTATGCGGTGTACTTGTATATCAGGGCCAGGCAACAACCCTTTTCCTTGGACAGAAGCTGTTCGACTGCTATGGGGGCACCGATCTAATTCTTCAGACGCGAAACTCGATTTTCCTTTAGAAATTCGAAACTAAAATCAACGGCGCGACGCGTGATTCAATTGTTTGCAATTTATGGTAATTAGTAACGTTAGTTTTTTTTTTATTGTAAATCGATTGGAACTAGTGACGCGTGATTGAACTCGTTGCACCGAATTTAGCAAATTTAATTTCTGGATAGAATTAAATTCGAACTGAAATCACGAATCGTCGATCTTGACAGATGCAACGTGTTTTTTATTGATTGGAAAGCACGTGAAACTGAAGAACTTATCCTCGGATTTTTCTCAGAGAACACCTCCCCGTTTTTTTATTCAGTTCGAATAATTCGGCAATTTAACGAACGCGAAACGTCATTAATTTCGTACGCGAAGAATTACCGCGAGTGCTAAAGAATTAGCGGAGCCCGTTTTGCAAACGTAGAAATGATCGAATGATCGTCATGGATCCGTTGTCTGCTCGCACACATAACATACATTATACGGAACACAATCGTACATATGGATCATGCCATGCACTATTGTAATTTAACTTACACGAACGCGCGAGCGCGCGCGCGCGCGCTCTTTCACACAGAGAGACAGACAGAAAAACACACATTCAAACTACTACAGCGTTAATAGAGATAAGTTCGAGGTGGGATGTGCTATAAAATTCCTCTCCCCTAAACAAGCTCGTATGGCTTGCTAATTATTGACGATATAAAAACACTATTATATTATATGAGAATCAATTAATACTAATAACTAATTTATGATAATACCTACAACACTAATAATAATAATAATAATAATATTAACGATGATATGATAAATAATAATTATTATTATAATACTAATAATAATAATAATAATGATAATATAATAACGATACATCATGATACGTACACATAATTTATACTACACGGTAAACATATATATATATATATATTATACATATATATATTCTTGTTATGTTAAGACGCTGAATAATTGATTCTGCTGAGTGCATACGCCTGTGTACATTTAAAATTTACACGCATGCACGCGCGTATGCACGTGTGTAATGTAACACGGAGGCCCCCGATGTATCGAGAACGCGAGCAGAAGTATCGCGACGTTCGAGCAGCTAGCAAATTCTATCTCCGGACGACCTCGTTGAACGCGAGAATAAAAGAATCTTTGCCACGTTGTACCTGCGCGGGTCCGAAGTATGAAACGCGTTGTCGTCGATATCCGGCAAACCGAACGCCTCGAGATCATGCGTCGAGAGAAAAATAAAAAGACTCGCGATTCGATCCGATAAATCCCAGAGACGAAGAAGCGGAAGACGAAGAAGGGCGTGGAGGAAGACGAAGAAAGGCGTGGAGGAAGACGACGGAAAAGCGTAGAGAAAGACGACGGAAAATGTGGCGTAACATTGGCCAGGGTTTGAAAAAACACGTGAGAAAAAGATGAAATTCGCGAGCGATCGCGGCCTTGGTATTTAACGCGATCGCGTGTTTGCTGGTCCGGGGAGTGCAATCAACGGTGCATAAGAGCAATCAACGGTGCATAAGAGCAATCACGGTGCGTAAGAGCAGTCGAGAACGTGAGCACGCGCAAACACGGACAACCGGTCGCGGGCGGACGCGAGCGCAAACATAATTAGGAGACACGTGCGTCGCGATCGCGTGTCTACCTCTTTTGCCCGCCTGATGCGCTACGTGCGCAGCCTGCGAAAGGGGTCTCTCTCGGAAGGCGTCCACGGATCCTCGTCCGCGGGGATCGGCGTTTCGTTCGCCGCGTGCGGATCGATCCACACGGTACACGTCCGGCAAAGACACGATTCAGCGGATTAGACTCGGCCAAAAGACGTCCATTGCTCCCGATTCGAATTCCCATTGATCCTGATTCGAATATCGCCCCCCCTCGCGGCTTTCGTTCTCGCGTTGCCCACACAGCTGTCGCTGATCGCGCGAACCACGACGCGATCGATCGAGGCGACGATCAACGGGTTCCCAAGGGGATTCTTAGTCACCTTGCTTTTTAGGTTTCGCGGCGACGACCAAGAAGCGCGCGCGCGCGCGGCGTTTTCTCAGCGACTGTGCCCCCGCGAACGTCTCTCCCATTTACACGCGCGTCATGTACATTTTCGCTTGCGGTTTCGCGTGACTCGATCGACACACCGTTCAGATCTCCTTCTGTTGTTCCGTTCAGTTTCGTTCCGTGGAACGTCGTATCTGCGCCAGCCATTCGATGCACTCGTGCGATCAGTTTATCCGATTGGATATCCAATGAAGAAGACCAGAGCCATGCAAAATATACTAAAGAATTATTATTTTTGTCGAGGGAACGTTCGGCCACCGAAGTGATCACACAAAAGGAATACACACAGAAAACATACGCAGAAACAACACACAGCATGCAGACGCAACGAACACGCACGCACACATGGGTACACGTACTTAGATCGATGCGCCGTACACACTTGGAAGAACAGAGGGAAAGAGAGGGAGAGAGAAAGCATAAAGGAGTCGAGAAATCGATGATATCACTATGATCTAAGCTTTTTAATGTGTAACAAGTACTCTAAATAGCGAATATCATGGAGCACGATTACCCTAACGGATAACTATATAAAATTCATAATAAATATGAACATGTATACATATATAAATATTTAAAAATGCGACGGTAACGACGATCGCGATAACAAACGAAAAAGATGAAAAAACACAACTATTTTATCCAACAAAGTTTTTGCTACGTGACGAGATAGTGCACGCATCTTAACTGCGGAAGATGAGACTCGCGGGGAAGAAGAGGGCATAAGAGTATTGTTAGCTCTAAGGAGATGAGAGAGAGAGAGATAATATTAACGAACGAATAAAAACAAATAGAGGAACACGGTGAATCTGTGAGGATCAGCTTTGAATTTATTTTTACATGACGCGATGTATTGCCGAGACGACATTCGCTCGCTTGCTAATTAAACGAGGCGCTCGGGTGAACGAGCGTTCTGTTAATTTCGGATCGAATTGAACATTTACGGGGCTCCTCGACTCGTGACGGAATTCGCGAGCGTCGATCCGCGTCCCTGAAAAGTACGGCGGAACGTGAAAATCGGTGCTCGTGGTCGTCGCTGTCCGACAACAGAAATTGTCCGACCGCCGTGCTAATTGTCTCGGGGAAACGCCGCGCGCCGCGAGACCCTCGCGTCCGCGGTTTCTCGAAGAGACAGAGACGAACGCGTGTTTTTCCTTGGCGATTCGAACGGCGGGTCGAGCACGAGGAGACACGCACGCGCGCGAAGATTCGACGGGGGAACGGGAACGAATATCCTCCGCTCTCGATCGATAACAGTAATCCGAATAAATAATTAACAAACAAAAAAAATGCATAGCAAATAGGAGTAAAGGTAATATATTAACGAATAACAAATAGATAACGATCGAAAACACATCTCATATAGGACATACTAGCACTTTACCATCGCGCACTTGCACAAGAAAGGCAGAGAAGAATTTTATCAAAAGAAAAAAAAAAAAAGAAACCCTCTTCGACACAGCTATAAACACGTGTCATCGATCCATTTTTGGTGGAATTAACATTGGATTCAAGTCACGCGCGCCGCGACCTGATATCCGGTAGCCGTGGTGTCGGTGATACTAGGAAACAGGGTATGTTTTTGCAAATTATTTGCGGTAACTTGTAAAGAACTAGCAACAAAGATAATGAAAAAAAAAAAATAAACGAAACTCTTACTACATTGTACACTCGCGTCCACGAAAGAAAAAAAAACTACTAAGCATTACGCGCACATCTTCTTACCAATTACAGGAACATTTAATTATACGTACGATGCACGAGTACGCACCCATGCATACATTAAAAAAAAAGCGCCGCGCGGATGTTACGCGCGTAAATACAGACACGCTCGGTGTACACGAAATATTATTACATGAAACTCTCTTATAGTACACACGCAAATTCCGACATGACGGGCAAGCGGAGCTAAACATTTAACTAATCGAAACTATCTCTAACTATATGAAATATTAAACTTCAGACTTAGGATGGAGTACTGACCCTGTACTCGACGACTATCTTCTTCGTAGCGTGCTCGTAGCCGAGCACGGTGATCGCCTAATTTGTATAGAGAGTCGTGTTTCAAAGCGAGACGGACAAATCGACCGCAACTGGTTTAATAAACGATTTGCGTTTACTTACATATCCTGGTATTTATTTTTCGCGCGTCTCTTTGTCGTTCCGGATAATGGAAGCTCTTCTTTAGCAAATGTTCTTGGACTCGGTGCGTACATTCTTCGATCAACTTAACCTCTTGCCTTATGGTTTCTTCTGGAACTGTGCGCCCGTCGCAGCTACCGATGAAAAACATGTTCCATGCGTGCAAGTCTCTCTACACATAAATATAATGTTACTTCTCAACATGAAAGAATGAATAATGTTCCTAACTTGTTAAATTTTGGTTCGAGGCGTGCACCTTACGTGTCTCGTTCGACGTCCTAAGGCAAGGGACTCTACACGGTTGCCTACACCACGGTGGAAATTTTACACGGTTTATTAGAACGTGAACGCGTTCCGTAAGCTTTGAAAGTCACAAACCGGAAGCAAGCATTACGCGAGCGATCTCTACTGCGACCTAAGTCTGTGGTTGAACTATACGTACGTCTCATCATAGGCTGTAAGCGCGATCCCACTCCAACTTGCAGATTCCGGATACGATTTTCATCACCATCGTCGCCATCATCCTCATCCGTCGTTAATCATCGTCGTCATTAATTATCATCATCGGCGTCGTCGTCGTTACGGTTTTTGAAAAAGAAGCATTTCGGTGCTCTTGAGTCACGTTCTATCATTCTACGCGAAAGTTCGTACGGATTGTCACGCGTATTTGTTTACGTAACGTAAGAGACTTACGAGGCCTTGTTCGTTTAACGATACTGCAACTTACGGCGATGTCTGTTTCGTTTGTTGTGTTTCTGGTCCGACTTTAACCTCTTAGGCTGGATTTTGCACGAATAAAGTCTTTCATAACTAAATTACCATTTTTCGTAATATATATTCTTTTCCATATATAGTACTAATTACATAGATTCTTTTCTTAGTGTAATGTATATACACACTTTCACTTGAATCGTTTACTTTAATAATTAATAAAACAATTGAGTAAAGCACGAAACGTTCACGGAAGACACTATAGTGGCGCGTCGTGCCTAAGAGGTTAATCGTAAGCGAACGAGCAAGCGTTATAGTTTAACCTTTTGCCGTCGAGTGGCGACTCTAAGGCCCCGCTGAAAATTATCACGCCATGTTTCAAACTCATTTTCATCAAGTTTACTTACATATAAAAAATTGTTAAGAACCTGTCAACTATTGCAAGGGTCGCGAATATCAATTCTTATTGAAACGCTATAAGTTTGGAAGAATATTTTGGATCTCGAGTTAAAATGGCACCTACCGCAAAGGGTTAAACGTGGACGCGTCGTCGCAGCTCCAAACGAGTCACGAACTCTTCAATCGTTTTTTCGTTTCATTCGTATCGATATCACGAGAGGCGAGAGAAACTGTACAAGTACCGGTTCACACGTTATGATCATCGAAGCGTCAGGCAGAGTCAACATCCTCGTTCTTCCTTCCACTTTCCGCGTTCCTTCGGCTTCTTTGTACATTTTTCACCCCACCCCTCCGGTTGAACAAGCCGGACACACAATCGCTTTCCTGCGACACTCTCTTATACAGCGCGCGCGTGTAACGCCCAGATAAGAGGTGAAAAACAGAACTAGAGAATTTAGTCGAGATCGTAATCTAAACAAAAAAAAAACTCATAGATTCGCAGTTATTCAACGATTTAACGAAGAAAAAGTATATAAATAAACGGAAAAAAAAGAAAAAAAAATGAAGATAAACGACGAGATATAAGAGAATCGGCGTTATAACTTTAGACAAAAGTTCAAGGCCGACCGATGTCAATTCCTTCAGGTACGCTTATGCGTTATCGCAAAGAACAATGCGAGAGATAGAGAGAGATTCGGTTTTTTTCTAACGTGTACCAAATCGATGTCTTTTTCCTTACGATTGTAACTAAAATAAAATAGCGAAGTCGGTGCACGATCGTTGGTTAGTCGTTGGTCATCTACAAAATTACGCGAGCACGTTCATTCCGAGTCGTAGATACCGAGAATCAAAAAAAAAAGGGGCGAAGAACGAACAAATAATAATAAATAATGATAATGATAAAGAGGAAGAGGAAAAAAAAGCGAATGGAAAGAAAAGGAGAAAAATATTACACACGGTATCATGTATATTTACCCGGCCACATTTCGATCGACTTATCCGGGACCAATCATACTTTCTGACTTTGAAACAAACGCGTTCCCCCAGAAGCTACCGTTCAGTATGCCAGACACATTCTTCGAGCGATCGCTTCGTTTAGCTGACTTCACTGCGTAGAAAGGCACGGTTCGCGTAGTCTACCGTTTCCTCGGTTCTATTTCGTGGTTCCCGGATCGGCGATGTACGGTGTCGCGAAACCACGTAGAGGGAGAAGACTTTTCGTAAGCGGATACATACCGAGAAGATCACGGTCGAAGATGATAGAAAAAAGAGCAAGTTTAACCCTCGCGCGGTGTACTCAGAGTCAGAGATCGGACTCGCACGACGAACGTAAGTACGTGTGTACTATAGTTTACTGCTCTGTCTGTGGTTGAAATGCCTAAGCCAGGTGAACGAATGGTCCGAGCGAACCCTGAATCCGCCAGGCAAGAATTGTGATTCAAGCAGCTCTAAAAGTCTTCTTCCCAGCTGCGAAATGGACGCCGAGAGAACGGCGCCTTTTCGTCGCCATTAGAAAAGACGAGACGACGATAGTTAAAATTACTTAGCAGAACGATCATTGGAACATAACCTCTTTCTTCTACGCAGTCGACTAGTTTCCATTTTGTACGCGACTGAATCGAAGCTGTGCATCCACGGGAGAAATCTGGTCGATCCTCGTGCACGGTGTTCAGGACAAAACGCAGACCTTCGTTCTTCTCAATCACGCTTTACGTTCAGCAACGCGGCGCGTTACAATCAAGTTATATTTGAATCCGATTTCTTCCCCCCCGAGTAGATATATCGGCAGACGGATTTTTATGCGTTCATAAAAACTCCGGATGGCAACAATCAGCCGGGCCCGTGGCACGAGGATCGAGACGCGAAAGGTTTTTTTGCTTGTCTCCTTCTCGCATCGACTGTACAAATTACACGTCCGCCTAATGGACGACTTTAGCAGCGCGCGACACCTACTATTCCTCCGGAGCGTTCGTTTCATTTGAATTTTTAGTCGAAACAAAGATGTTACCGGTACAATTCCTTTAAAATCGCACGCGATTGGGCAGCGTCGATACCTCGCGGACGCGTGAACGTGCGACCACGCATTGAACAAGAACGAACGGATAGAGTGGGGACGGAAGGGAACGAACGCGAACGAGAAGAAACGAGAGCACCAAGCGCGACACACGGAACGATGTATGTATACTGGAATTGTGTTGGTGGGGGAAATCGGCGCGTCGCGAATCGTCGCGTTCGCGGCGTTGTCGGTTGAATAAGGTCAGCGATCGCGTTTTCTTTCGGATATCTGAAGACGATCAGTCTTTTCTTTCCGTTCCTCGCGGACGATTAGCGATTACGGTGGCCGATTGTTTCGCGGGGAGGGGGGCAGCCGAGACTGGCGACAAAAGCTTCGCGGAAAGCGGGGAAGCACTGTGGGAAACGGGGAAGTGGTTGCAAGGGAATTCAAGAGAAAATTGCAAGAGAAACAGAGAGAGACATATGATCGGTCGACGTCCGTTTCGAGCTTGGAGCTGTAGGATCGGTCGAAAAAATATCTTCGCGTCGTATAGCGTGGCTACGCGTCGCGAGTCGACCCCCCCCCCCCCAGAAAGTCGCTAGAAATCTTACGTTTAGAAAGTGTAGTTAGGCCGCGCGTAGCGAGAATTTCGTGGGAACTAAAAAAATCGATCGGCGCGAGGAACGTAAATACGAGATTTAGACGAACACGAAACAAAAAAAAATAAAAGAGAAGAGAAAGAGAGAAATGAGAGGAACGTGAAGAGAATTTGTGAGGTATTTATATATACAAACATACCTATATACACACGAGCAAATATATACAGGGATGAGTGTGCATATACATAACTCTCGCGAAAAAAAAACGTTTAAAACTAGAATATCGATTAATGAGAAAAAAATTTGCATATAGCATAGTTTTATATAGCGTGCCATTCTAGGCGTATAAGCGAATGATATGCATAAACAATTACTACGGTTATCGCTACATTATAAGGTTATAAACAGAAAAAAATGAAGTATAACAAATTACGCAGTATAATCACTTATACCAGGGAAAGAAAGCGAGAGAAAGAGAGAGAGAATGAAACACGCAGAAAAATACACTTACAGAAAGAAAGACAGAGCGAAAGAGAGAGAGAGAAAGAAAGAAAGCGAGAAATGGAGAAATTTAAATATATATCGTGCGCGTATAATGATTGAATTAGGAATAATTAAAAAGGACGTTGAGATGGGCCGTGTGGTAGGTTGAGAAATAGGGTGGGAGAGAAAGGGAAAGAAAGAGCAGAGAGAGAGAGAGAGAGCGAAAAAAAACACTAAAAGTTATTAAACAAACAGAACATATTTTAAATAATTAATCGCCAAAGGATAAGTTTTTAACATTAAACTTCTAGCGCTTAAGACCGAAATAATATACGAAATAGAAAAAATATATATACTTATATATATAAATACAAAAAACATATATAAGTACATACATATAATATACATAATGATTGAAAGTCGACTCTAAAATTAAATGTAAACCGAAAGCATACTTATAAACCAGCTGCGCGGGTATAAACATCATTGACTATTTGAAATACGATGGATCTCAAAAGGTTAGAAAGGAATTTTAGGGCGCCAGTGAAACTTCGAGTAACCTTTGCTGCTCGATTATTTGCCTCGATCGGTAGAACAAAAGAAAAAAATCCCGGGACGCTTTTCTCGTCCTCGTTTTTTTTTCGGAAGCAGCTTTCGTTTCCCCCTTCTTTTTCAATCTAGCGAAAGTACTTTTCTACTCGTTGATTCATCGGGATCGTTAGACAATTGTCCGACGTCACTCCTCTCAAGTTAAACCATTTTAGCCGACTTTAAAACGAAACGGTAGAGATCATCATCGGCGGACCCAACGGATATCCACTGTAGCACAGGGGCATAATTATAATTGTCACGAATCGAGAGATCGCGGGAGCACGTCGAATACACGGGCGCGATCCAATTCGGTTCCGTGCAAAGAAAACGAAAAAAACAGTCCTTCCCCGATTATAGCTTCTCGGGAGGTTAGACGCGTAACTGCAATTTTTTAAATCAATTGAACCAGTATTTTCGAAGCAGCATCTACGATAACAGAATATTATACACACATTATATATATATTGTGCCAACGTTGAATCTTCCAAATCCATTTCCACTTCGAACACGAATCGACTATCGTAGCAAAAAGACAATATTAGGATATAGAAGTGATTGTCTACACTGATCAAGTAAACGGTGCGTAATCAATTTTCTCGGCTGAGCGTTTCGAACGATCGCCAGCAGCCATAAGTTCTCTTTGTCCTTTGTTTATTCGTGCTTCGTTGTTTTCGTCCTGCGTAGATTCGAGATTTCCTTTTTGTCCGAGCTAAAAAATTTTTCATGGATTTCTATACGGCAGTGAGAGAGAGAGAGAGAGAAGAGAGAGAGTCTTTCGTCTTTCTCTCTCGCGCGGAAGCGATCGACGTAAGAAAGCTAGGGACTCGAATGGGAGTGGCTCCGGTTCCTGCAAATTGTAATGTGCCCCTTCGGCGCCTGCTCGGAGTGCAACAGTTGGTTAACAAGTGGCTCCTTTCGTACAAAATGGTAGCGAGACTCGTTCGAATCGCCGGACGAGGTAAATCCTGAAGCCTTTTCAAGATCAAGTCGTAATCGAACGTTTTCATGATACAATGTTACGTAACCAGACATAACCTAACACCGACGAATTGGTCGAGAACAAAGACACGCTCTTGACCTCGTGCGTGCCGAAACTATTAACGAAGGAAGCTTGAAGTTTGATTTACGGTAGAGACAATTAACACTAGAACATTGTGATCCTATTATCTTAACGAATCCGCCACGCGAATGAAAACATCGATTACCTCTCGACAATTATCATCGATCGGATTGGCAAAACCTCACCCTCGATTCCGTCACCTCGATCGTTTCTCGCTTGACTTTCGGGACACACGCGCGGCTCTCCGCGATTTCCTCGTACCTTTGTTGCGGGCTGGTAGAAAACAGAGATTAGCCGAGAGAGCTCATTCTTCTGGAAAGTTGTTGAGCAAACGATACCGTGAAGATTCCTAAAGAGTTCTGTTCGCGAGAGGAATATATCGGCGCGACGTTTAATAGCTCGATCGCTTCGATGACTAAGAACACTGAAAACACGGGGGTTGAGATCTTTTCAAGTGCCGTTGCAACTAATTGCTTGGTGGTTTTTCTGAACCGACGACAGTTGTGAGAGACGCGTGCAAACGAAGAGGTTAAATAAGAGAGTTGCAGCGATCGCCTAAAGATGGTGGAAAAGAATAGTCACGCCCAGGTCATACCGTCCAGAAAAAAAGAAAGAAAAGGAAAAGAATTTCGTTGCACGTTCTCCCAGAATAGTTTTTCTAACGCTTGCCAAGTTTTAAATGTGCTTAAAGCGCCCGCGCGTAAACAGTATTCGTGCGAAATTATTATGCGTAGAGAGATCGAGTTTTTCACTAGCTTCACATTCTCAGAGAATCGCGTGGCAGGCTTCCCGAACGATGTGCGAGCGACGAGAACGTGTTCGCGGTTACGCGTGTCGAACAGCTGTCGTCCGTTAAACTAAACGAACAAACAAACAAACAAAACAAAAAAAGAAGAAAAGACGAGAAAGAAAATAATAAAGAAGTTTTTCTATATCACAAAAAGCGTGCAACTTATTTTGAGACTGATTTATACACACAACTCGCTCTTTGAGATCTCGATAAAACAGTGCAATTAAAAGAATCTTTGCGAGGTCTGCGAATCTAGTCGGAGATCGTGAGAAAGTGCTAGGAGGAGAATCTGTAGTAGTTTCTAGTCAAAAAAAAAAAAAAAATCGTTTTTCGATCGCGATCGATGTTGCAACCGTACCAAAGGTAAACGCGAATGGAATTCGTAATTTCGAATCGGAAATAGCAGGTATGGTGTAGCTAGGTCGTCGAATGTTCCGTGGGGTAGGGGAATCGCGTGTCGAAAAAAGTTGTTCGCCGACGTTGAAACGTGCTAATTCGATCGGTTTTGTACTTCGTGAAATTAGAGAGGCGACGACGACGACGAAGAGAGGAAAGAACTTAAAGGAGCGAGTGGGCGCAGGATAATCCATTTCTTTCTAATGTTTTTGTTCTTCTTCCGGAGTGGGGAGGGAGTGAGAGGCGATAGGAACGAGAAACGACGATTTAGCGCGTTTTAAGCTTTCCGGGTCTTCGTTCATTTTTTTTTCGGGAGGCGCGCGCACATACATGTACGACTGCTGGCACAGAAATCTCTTCACCTCGTCGAGCAAATAATACGATCGACGATGCCGAAGCATGACGTTTCACTCGCGTTCTCGGGTTTAAGGCTCGTTTTTTTCGATCGGGTGGATCAGCTCCGAGGACGACTTGACTGCATCTCCCGTGCTCGAGGCTAAAAAAGAACGTAGAATTTTTTAACTGTACTTACGACTATAACCTAGCCTGTATATTTTTACATATTAAACATAGGGAACGAATTAAGATTTTACGCAACAGGCGCGCGGAACGCGAAAACCCGAAATACATGCTGGATATGATGCAGACGATAAGAAAGAAAAAAAAGACATAGCAAAAAATCACACGCGAAACAAGAGAATATGATTAAAAAAAGAAAACGGGAAGTACGAACACACGTATACACGCGCGTATACCTCGATATTTAAAAAAAAAAACAAAGAAAACGAAACAAAAAAGAATGGAACAAAATGGAACAAATTGAGGACACACGCGTAACACACACACATTTGTACACATGGTACTACGCGTACGCACACACACACACACACGCAGCAACACATCCACGAAACGCGCACGCACGCAAAAAATTGATGATATCCTCCTGCCTTCAGAGAAGGGATAATATTATACAGAATCGTGAGGAAGTGGAAAAAAAAAGAATTGAAATCAGTTTTATTGTTGATTTCGGAGTGGTATACAATAAAATTTTGTAATCGCCGGCCCTGGCCGTACTTTCGCGTCCGGGGCCCGAGAAAAAAAAAAACAAACAAACAAACGTTGCGTAGTATAATCAAACACCCGATATACAATGCAAGTTTTCTCCTCGGCCGCGAATCGCGGGCCTCGAGGTCTTCGGGATCGCCGGAAAAAAGTAGAGTATACATTTTCTTCGCGCGCGCGCGCGCGCTCTCGCAGAGACTAAAGTAGACACACACGCGCGGCGAACTTCACATGGTCCAGGAACGACGATGCTTTTGCGACTCCGAGGACTGGTCGATGTCCGTCCGAACGGGCCCGAAAAAGAAGGATCTGTAAATAAATATTGCAAAAAAAAAAACACACGACACGGAGTGTGCGCGCGCACGCCGCGCGGTGCACACGCAATGTCCTACGTAGCGAAGTACTAAACTATAATATAGTGCATGAAAATAATAAGAAACAAAAAAATAAACGTTCGTTGCACGGGCGGGACGTTCACGAGAACGCGCCCCTCCCCCTCTCCCTTTGTTCCCCCTTGACGACGAGATCTCGCCCTCGAATGGAATAAACGCCTGCCAGACGCGCGGCCAATTTTCTCGCGTGGACATGTCCGGGGCCGTATCCGAAACTCAGCTTTCGACCAGTTTTCTAGCTTCTAACCTAACTTTTTTCCGTTCCACGATTACCGGTGCCGGTCTTTTGCGACTCTCGTGCGCGCATAGAAAATCATTTGTTTCGGTCTCGTCCACGCGCACGAGGCCCATGTTGAAAGAGGAAAGCAACGCGTGTTCGCGCGATGGTTTTACGA
The DNA here is from genome assembly GCF_028453695.1 of Augochlora pura. NCBI lineage: Eukaryota > Metazoa > Arthropoda > Insecta > Hymenoptera > Halictidae > Augochlora > Augochlora pura. The sequence continues at coordinate 1,003,531 of NC_135777.1, forward strand.
TCACATAACCTGACAAAACACGCGAGAAAAGATTTAGTTGTAATTGAAATGGATCGTGTGATACAATCTTCGTTCATGATTCGGTCGCGCCGGGATGCGCTTTTAGAAACGTCGACAAACGGTGAACAAGCCTTCGACAGAGGCGGAATTAGCAGAGACGAGGAATTAGTAACTGCGGTGTGCGTTTAGTCCGTGAATTTGACTGGCCGAGCGGATTTTCCCCGAGCATCGTCGAACGATTTGGAAAATCCGTTGAACGTTGCGCGAGCTACTTATTGTAAGTACGACAGTATTAATCATTGCTGGCGACGTAATGTAAAGTTACCTTGACGAGTTGGTCGCGTCGTGAATCGATTATTGCGAATACTATTATTATTATTATCATCATTATTATTGATCATTGATTATCACTAGTACGGTTATTATTATTACTATTATTATTGTATTGTCACACTATCGACGACACTACCAATTATGCTTGTCCGAGAATAATATTGTATCGGAAGAGAGCGAAAGAGAGAGAGAGATGTCGCGATGGCGTGAAACGTGGCAGATGTTAATTGCATGCGAACGAGAGGTTCTTTGCGAGCGGACGCGAAAGGATAGCCGCGGAAAAAAACAACGAGGCCAAAAAACATGAAAAAGCAGTGGGAACGGAAAATAAAGGCAGCGTAGATAAGAAGTAATTTATATAACGATAGTACGATAAGCGATGGGGGGAGAGTTTTAGCATATCAACGCGATAAATTTTACGGAAGGCATACGCGGTTATAGAAAATATTTCGATAATGTATATGTATTTAGGAGGGTTGGAGAAATCGAGAGCGAAGAGGGGTCGACGCGATTACTGAGGCTTCGGGGACGATAGATCGAGCGGGGAAGCGAACAGCGACGCAACCGCGTCGGAGTTATTGTATTCCATTAATTTCACGACGATTAGACAAATTTCGGAGCGCGTGAGACAACGAGGGCGGCTTGACGCCTGTGTCGCGATAATTTAAAAATATAATAATAATTCGAACAGTTTATCCTCGACGTTGGACGTCCAGGATGATACGTTGTCTCCGTAGCCACGGTGCGGCGGCTAATGAAATTTTTAAAGAGAAAAAAAAAGAAGTAACGAACGCGAAGAACCTGGCGATGATTGGCGATGTTACGAATGTTAAATAGTTTCTCGCTACGGGCGCGAGGTAGAAGTTATTATCGGGTCGCGCGTCGCGATTCGTTCGATCGTTGACGCGCGCGCCGTCTCGAAATATTCGTTCCAGATTGAGGGTGGGGGTGGGAGGGGGGGGTTGGGGATTCAGTCGTTTCTACTAGCGATAGAATTGTTATGTTATAGAAGTCTCTATAAACGAAGAAGAAAAAAAAGAGAGGTGGAAAACGAAGGCAAAGAAGAAGCGTAAACACAAAATGTAACAGGTTGAGGGCGAGAACGGTGGTTGCGAGGGAAAGGGAGAGAAGGGAGATCGATGTATCCGTAGAGGTCGAGCGGACGCACGAATTGAAAGATTTCGGGGCGAAAGCTCTTCTCCGGGGAGACAGCACGAACGGAAAATATGCCAGTTTGGATTATTATTTTCATAAGGAACGTGTAATATAAATATGTAATGTATATCAATATGACGAATTAACGGCATCATCGTGCGATTCATGGTCACGACGGTGGTTAATATTATTATTATTACTATTATTATGGTTATCGATTATGATTATTATGGGAATGACGATTATTATTATTATACCAAAAAAGAACTAATACATTACATAAAAATAAAGGTAATTATACTTAACACTTATGTTAGAAAGCTAGATACATACATTCAAAGCAAGCGAGAAAAAAATAAACTATAAAATTATACACACACATACACTGACACACACAAAAGTCTGGTTGACATGAACTAACGTCGTACATTTATATATCAAGATTAGAACACGGTGACGTGTGTGAGAAGCAAGAGGAAAGAAAGAAAGAGAGAGAGAGAGAGAGAGAAAGCAAGAAATCGAATGAGAGAGTATGAACGAAAGGAAGAGAGCGAGAGAAAGAGAATTTTTTAGCGTACTTCGAGGGAACCTACATTTCGTTGAGGATCGTGAAGAATAGTCTTGTGTCTCGTTGACAAGGTTGCTTTTGTTTCCGGATTACTATCCTCTTAGGCACGGCTGGATTTCGCGCGAATGAAATTTCTCCTAACTAAAGTACCATTTTTCTTAATATATATTTTTTTTGGTATAGTTATATACATTCTTTTTCTAGCGAATTATACATAGACACTTTCACTTCAATCGTTTACTTGAATAATTAACAAAACAATTGAGTACAGCACGAAACGTTCACGACAGTCACTATAGTGGCGCGCCGTGCCTAAGAGGTTACTTTTGCAACCGTTTCTCCGGAAAAAACGTGTCCGTGCACTATCCTCCGAATAAAGGAATATATATTTAACAATGATCGCTCCGCGCGACGATTTGATTTCAACGCGAACGAAACGCGAAGCCTAGAGTAAAAAATGAAAGAAAAGCGAACCATTAAAATGGAAATTGCACTATAAAAGTTTCATGAATCGTTAGACGAAGGAGGGTTCCTCGACGTTCGTATTTTCACGCCACAGACGTGTTCCCGTATTCGACGAGTAGTTCTCTATTCTTGGGTTTTTTCGTCTCTTCGTTTCCCAATTTCTGTTAACAAAACACAAAAATGAAAAAAATTACGCCGAGCCGAAAAAGTTCTCTGTACGACGTACCTTATCCCATTTGGAGTTCGCATACAGACTATACATATAATTAGCTATAAAAACAGTCATGGCCATTAGCAGAGGAAAAAAAATGTACCATTCAAGATAGTTTATCATTAAAGAAAAAAAAAAAGAACGGTAATCATGATAGGTATATTAACGACATTATTTATATTATTACGCATATTATAAAAAATAATTCATAAACAAAATACTAATCCTAGGGTGAAGTATTTCGAGGGGGAGGAGACAGAGAGAGAGAGAAAAAAAAAAGAGTTCGAGAATATTCGCGACCAAGACTTTTGGCGCGAGAGGGCGGCGGGGCGCGCGCCGTTTCGCAACGGAATGGCGTACACCGGCAAAAAAATTTGAGAAACAAAGGAAATGAATAAACCGCCAATTACTTTAACTTCGACAGTACTATTATTTGTATATGCCGAACGATTATGCCGTTTTCAGCGCAACATATTTTGGCGATACTCTTTGGTGGTATAATTCATGGTGATCAATGTAGGGGAAAACGGGGGGGAGGGGGTGGGGATCGATAGCATGATCAATGGGAAAAAACGGACGGGGGACGGGGAGGGGGTGAGAATGAAACGGAAAACAAACAAACGAACAAAATAAAAAGCAGAAGTTTCTATACTTTTTACGGAGATTGTTATAGATTAAGCGCACACTGATCAAGGCATTCGTCGCTCGGCAAAGCATAATAATATTATTAATATAAAATTTATAACAGAAATAAAATAAATGAAGTTAATAAATATGTACACTGTATAATAAACATTATTTCCTATTAATAAACGACAGTCTTTTTTATTTAACCTTCTCGACCATCCTTCAATTACTCCTCAATTACATAGTTAAAAAAAAAGAATAATTTAATTTATGATACCCCTCGGATTTATTTAATAATAAGTACAGATAATTTCTTTCAGTAATCTGTATAGTATTTCAAACAAACAGTTCTAAGGGTAAGGTAAGTAGAATGCAAAGTATTATTAACAGAATTATATATTTATAAATTACATACATAAATAAGAAAAATACACGAATAAATTAATTTACTTATAAATACTTGAAGTATTTATGCGATAACATTCGATCAATTCACTGTAACTAAAACGCTATTCATTTTGCATGGAAAGATTCATTGGAATCGCAAAACAGAATAATTGCATATTAAATACATACAGCGGCATTGTTAAATAGAAAGTTGATCGATCTTTTTTCTGTACATTACAGGTTATTTAGTTTGTTTATGGCATATGTTATTCCCTCTTTGCTAAAACTAAGCATCGACCGACAATTCAAATGATTCAACGTACAAATATCGTATCAATATATTTCTTTATCTATCTTCACCTGGTATTTCGACGCGTTATAGTACAAATATCGAAACAGTTACCGTGACACGGCATGATACAGCAAATTACCTCTAGCCGACTTCAATTGTACAGAGACTTACAAGAAATCACTGAAACAGAATAAAACTTGGAAAATTTGTTCGACTAAAATACATTCGAATATTCGAATAGGTAATAGAGAAGATTACAATTCGATTGTAATACGGTTTTAATAAACATTGCTTCAGCTTTCTCTCTGTATAATATTCATAGTACGATAGAGTTTAAAATCTACATAGAGAAATATAAAACACTCTTTCCTTATGTACAAATCTGTATATTTCTACATGAACATCGAATTGTGTAGAGTTTCCAAATCCTTTTCCCTTTCCACTTCGCGCTGTTTCTCTTTCCTGTACATTTCGTAGTCCTCATCGTCTGTCGGTAATTGGTGTCGACAGAGCGGACACGAATTTGTCTGAAAATAAATAGAGAGACCGATTTTACCGACTAGACACCTAGAATTTGTTTACAAAATCGGTAACGATGACTAGGAAAAATTTATATACCTTGTCCAACCACGGGATTATGCACTCCTTATGGAAAATGTGTTTACAAGGCATCCGTTTCGCGGACATGCCGTTTTCGAACTCTTTTAAGCACACAGGACACTGCTTCGACTCGGACGAAACGATTTGAATCTCCTCCAAGTTCTCGATGGCTGATTTCGACGCGGGTGGTGGCAGCCTCGTCGTTTGCCCCAGCAAATCCCACATACCGAAATCACGCAAAAGTCTGGCCATGTGTATCAAATGATTCGGTGTTTCGCCGTCTTCTAACGGTGTCCAACCCATTTCATCGAAGTAGTCGGACATTTTTTGGCGACGAAATTTTTGCTAACTTCACGCACGCTCGAATTCACCAATGTCTGATCGCTGCTCACACTTTCGATTCGAACTGCGTATCGTAACGATTCGTATCGTATCGATTCGGGCACACGGGTTTTCTTTAACCGGATTGGAGTGTACGTCTGTCACGACAACTAATGTTTGATATAAGAGTCTTAAAGCAGCTGTTCGTCAAACTTGGAATAATAATATACTAGATGTCCGCACTATGACAATACGACGCCAATAATTAATCTCGGAACTATTATGAACTTTGTCGATGTCGATTGGATAATAAACTATATTATCAGCCGTGGGTATGCATGATGGAAATTTTCGAATTGTTGAACATTTTCGCTTGTTATGGATTTATTAACTTTCATATCGTTTTGTTGTAGATAAGATGTAAATCTTATCCAAAATCTTGGAATCCAAAGATTCAAAAATCTTATCCGATGATATAACCACGATTCAAACTTGCGTCTGTCTCTGATTCCACGTTGATAATCTTTCAACTTAGGTGCCACCTTATGAACACCAATGCAACTAAGTTTGACAAAGTTTTTGCACTATATTATCGATATATAATCGGCAGAAGGATTTATTAGAATAAATTTTGAAGAGGTAAAAACAATCAATTTATCGATGAAACTTGTTCAATAGGTTCAATACTCGGTATTTTTACCGAGCCGATATCTTTTAAAAATGAAAGTCATCAAAGAGAAAATTCGGCACGGTAAATAAAGTCTCGAAGTTCACGTAAAAATAATGGATTTCTTTTTCCCCGTAGATATTATTCGACATTATATTTTAGAGGACATACATGTACTCTTGTTTTAAATACATAACATCTGGAATACCAGGCCACCTTCAAATGTTTACATTTAGAACGGACTAGTAATCGTCTTCAATTTTTAAATTCAGTAGATAGACGAACACCAAACATCGCGTATCAACGATTCAAAGTTTTAACGTTGTCGAATTGCGCGAGAACTATTTTTTTGCAAAGAATTTTAATATTTAAAACGTAACAAAGTTGATAAACGCCGAAAATTAAAATGTGTATATATTCTGTTAACGAGTTATTATAAAAAATTGAATCTATTGGTATTTCGAAGGTAACAAAAATGGTGAGACCACTAATAATGTCCAATACTGGGTATATGTATGAAAACTGGGTGGTATGGAAATCATGTTTCTTGAATGATATGCGGTATAATTATGCTGGAATATCAGAAACTGATAAACTTAATTTGTTAAGATGTCGTATAGGACAAGATGCTCTAAACTGCAGAGAAGTTTATAATATATTATATCATTCTGATACTGTATCAGATGTAGATGTATTATCTAATGTCTTAGAAAAACTTGATCACTTTTTTAAAGATATGAAAAATGAACTTATAGAACGATTTAAATTTTTCACTAGATCTTTGTATAAAAATGAGAAACTTGAAGACTTCATCCTTGACTTAAAAGTATGTTGGTATCCATAATTTTTTTTATTTCTTTCAAATCACTAAAAACACATTTCATGTCATTCTTTTTATACTTTAGAAGATAGCAAGCAACTGTAATTTTGGAAACTTAACTGAAAGCCTAATTAGAGATAAAGTAATATGGAATATAAAGGACACAGGACTTCGATGTCATTTGTTTAGTATACTAAACCTTGATTTGCATATTCTAGAAGAAATTTGTATAGAATACTATGATCAACAAGAAGCTAGCGTTAACAAGTCGATAAAACATTCTAAACATAACGTTAGTACTGCTATTAGTAATACATAAGTAAATGATGTTTTCGATGTTAATGATATAAAGTTATGTCAACAGGAACAACATTCAAGTAAGAAAGTAAATGCTGACGCTAATAATAAAACCAAGACAGACTCTGTAAATGATGATCACAAAATTGCTTCTCAACGAAATAGTAATAATAAAAGCAATAAAACAGATCCTAAAAATATTAATACTACGAACGGTAAGAATACTGGTTCTCAGAGAAGTTTTAATGCCAATAATAAAACTAAAAAAGATTTTGAAAGTGGTAATGATGACCATAACAAGTCTGCTGCTTCCCAAGGAAATGATGAAAATAATAGTAACGCCAAGACAGATTCTAAGAAAGACAATGCTGATATTTTGAAGATAAAGCCAAAAGAGTATACTACTTCTCAAGGAAATAACAATGAAAATAGCAAAACTAAAAAAGATTTTGAAAGTGGTAATGATGACCATAACAAGTCTGCTGCTTCCCAAGGAAATGATGAAAATAATAGTAACGCCAAGACAGATTCTAAGAAAGACAATGCTGATATTTTGAAGATAAAGCCAAAAGAGTATACTACTTCTCAAGGAAATAACAATGAAAATAGCAAAACTAAAAGAGATTTTGAAAGTGGTAATGGTGACCATGACAAGTCTGCTGCTTCCCAAGGAAACAATAAAACTAATAGTAAGGCCAAGACAGATTCTAAGAAAGACAATGCTGATATTTTGAAGATAAAGCCAAAAGAGTATACTACTTCTCAAGGAAATAACAATGAAAATAGCAAAACTAAAAAAGATTTTGAAAGTGGTAATGGTGACCATGACAAGTCTGCTGCTTCCCAAGGAAACAATAAAACTAATAGTAACGCCAAGACAGATTCTAAGAAAGACAATGCTGATATTTTGAAGAAAAAGCCAAAAGAGTATACTACTTCTCAAGGAAACAACAATGAAAATAGCAAAACTAAAAGAGATTTTGAAAGTGGTAATGGTGACCATGACAAGTCTGCTGCTTCCCGAGGAAGCAATAAAACTAATAGTAAGGCCAAGACAGATTCTAGAAAAGACAATGCTGATATTTTGAAAGTAAAGCCAAAAGAGTATACTGTTTCCCAAGGAAATAACAATGAAAATAGCAAAACTAAAAGAGATTTTGAAAGTGGTAATGGTGACCATGACAAGTCTGCTGCTTCCCGAGGAAGCAATAAAACTAATAGTAAGGCCAAGACAGATTCTAGAAAAGACAATGCTGATATTTTGAAAGTAAAGCCAAAAGAGTATACTGTTTCCCAAGGAAATAACAATGAAAATAGCAAAACTAAAAAAGATTTTGAAAGTGGTAATGGTGACCATAACAAGTCTGCTGCTTCCCATGGAAACAATAATAATAATGGTAAGACCAAGACAGATCTAAAGAAATACCGTATTGATTCTTTTAAGATAGAGCCAAAAGTGTATACTACTTCTCAAGGAAATGATAATGAAAATAGCAAAACTAAAAAAGATTTTGAAAGAAAATCTGATTCTGAAGGCAATGGTATCAGCAATATTACAAATACGTCTTTTTTCTATAATTTACAGAATATATACAGCAATTTTATAGTTATTGTTTCACAACAGAATTTTAATACTGATCAAACCACAATAAATTTAAAAAAATAATAGTGAAGACAGCAATATTATAACTAGTAGAACAAATACTAAGATGGAACAAATACAATATTACAGGTATATTCTCCAGGAGAACGTGTTGGAAATGTAACGGAAAGCATGCTACGGGGTCTTGTCCTGCTTGGAAAAATAAATGTGATAATTGTGGCGAACGTAATCATTTCACTTACTGTTGTCAACTGAAAACTTCGGAACATGTATGTAGAACATTTTTAACATTACAACTGTATTATATTTCATTTTTGCTGCAATTTCAATTATACTAAACGTTACCCTAACTTTCGGAAAAAGTACCAAAAAATACATGCAACTCCAACACCATCCTACAACAAACTAAACACTTATCTCTAGAACTCGAATCATTGTTTATATATGCTTATTTCTATTCTTCTTTCTTTTTAATATTAGCCTGTGCCTGCAAGTAATGGCAATATACCAGCAGTTGTTGTAACATCGTATCCAAAAGAAACTGTAACGGTACTGTTCTCTAACATTTCAATTTTTATTAAATTGAAGGCGAATATAAGTAAACAAGAATTTATTTCTTACAGTCTCCCAGTGCCCCAACGTTCTGCGACGATGAGAACGAAATATACCCAAATTTGAACCTGATAGCAATTGCTCAAAACATTATGGTAAGTTCTAAGTTATTTTGCAAATAAATGAAACAGTAGAAGAGGCCCGAGCTACTTGAGTATTCCTTAACATGCCTGCTTTTCGTAAATGAACCATTTAGATTTGGCATGTAGATTACCACAAGTTCGCGGATGTGCTTAGGTATATTAACCCTTTGGTGACAGAGACACTCGACGGGCGAGCGTCGCTGTGGGCGACAGGTATTGGAGCGCGCAGTAAAGAAAATATTTTAAAAATATTTATCCAAATAAGATTTCACTGCTAAAAGCCTCTAATTTCATTGAGAGGCAACTAGACTTCTTAGGCTAGTATCCCCATGCGTATCTTATCGTTTAGAATGACAGACGTACGCAGCAGCAGCGCGAGAATTGGGCCGGCTATATGCCGACACGCTTCCGCAATGGTGAAAACGTTTGGGCGGCTATATGCCGACACCCGTCCCCAAAGGGTTAAACGCAACGTTGAAAATTATATAATACTGATTTCTTAATAGTAACTTGTACATAATATGAAACAACACTATTTTCTTTATATCACTGGATAATAATTCGCTCGAATTTTATTAAATATTATTAATATAATTTATTGGCTTTCAAATATATAGCCAGTGTATCCTGAAGCAGATCAACAATGTACTGCAAATGGAAGTCAACAGACAAAGGCACGTTCAAAATCTCAGGAGACATGTTCAATATCCTAATGTATTATTTTTGTATTATTTTTATTTCTGATAAAATTTTTTATTACGTTTATTCGAAAATTGCAGAAAAGAAAGAAAAATGTAAGAAGGACAAATACTTATATAATGTTACATCATATAAAATTATATCAGATCATTGTTAATTTTAGTATACATTATTATCATATTATTATTAAATTAAAATCGATTGTTATAGTTATTTTAAAAAAAAGACAAAGGTTATATTAAATGTATATTATTTTTAATTTCTGATTAGGATTACGACGATTATTGGACTTACGTTATTGTAAATAATTCTATCTCTATTGATTGTTTTATACGACAAAAAGTGTGTAATCCGGAAATTGTTTTAGTACGTTATTGCTTGCAATGCTTATTAAACTACATAAGAAAACATAAACGCGTCGAATTAATTTATACAATTCAACCGACAATCAGAATTGTATTGCCCGTACGAACGTAGAAAACGAGAATTGATCTGTCGTTGCGTAAATATAAAATAGTATTCGAAAATAGTGAAATTATAAATCATTGGTCGATGCAATGATTGAATTGCGAAAAGTGGAGCACGTGGAAACTTCAACATTCCGTGGTGAATGTGGACGTTCACTCTATTTTCCCCGATAAAACTGACGTCGTCTGTCGCCGCATCACTTGTTGCATTGTCCTGGAAATAATGAGAATGTACTGTATAAACCCACTGGTAATGTATACGATCGCGACACACATATCGCGCGCGCGCGCGTGTATACGATCGCGTTGTCTCTTTGTTCCACACGCACATAGGCACGGGGACACTTAAAACTGGGGTAGCCGGTTCATTGACGTTCCAGCGAAACAAGTTTTTGGTGAATGCGCCACGATTATAAAATTATCCAGTTAATTTGGTCCCAATGTTAGAAACTATGTCACATTGATATCCATTTCAAATTGCGAATTTCTATGGAATTATAACGAGGGGGTGTGGGAGAAATCTATAAATTATGCAATGTTTTCATTCATTTAACATTCGAACTACTTACGTTAACAGTTTTATTACGTGAGTATAAAGTGGTATTACCCTCTTTCATTAATCACGTGATTTCATACTTTTGATACATCGCCCTATTTTACATGTATATATTGTCTTACTTTTTCCATGCAGAAGTTCTATCCATAAATTAGAATTGTTCGACTGTAACCTGTTTTGTTGCCTGTTTCTTGATAGCACGTTTATAGAAAATTGATGGTAGATGGTAGATTAATTGAACCAACAAAAATTGTCTTTTACCTGCAGTGGATATTGTTCAATATTTTCCGCGCAAGATCAGCATCTCGCAGGGAATACGTTTGTAACTTGATCCGCTTATCTTTCGCCGCCATCAGCGACATCTGTTAGACGCGAATGCGACCGATACGGACGTCTCCGCAACACTGGCCTTTATCGGAATGGTCACTATTGTGGTGTGTTGCTGTCTAAAAGTGACATATGATTGCGTCGTGACCCTGACAACTGCCAGCGTGTCGTATCAGTCGCTTTTTTTCCCTTTTGTTCCCTCTGACGGTCGTACTTGAATAGAATCTGGATTGATAGTTGAATACAAAAGATGCTAAATATTCCAACATTTCAAACCAGTTCGGACGACTTAGACAACAATAAGGAATCCTCCCTCGCCAGTATCCAGAATGGTTGATTAATTCGGTGGTTTAATTACTTTTTCAAAACAGATTAAATTTATCCTAGCGAATCAAATGTTATATTGTCTATAATGTCTAATAAGAAAGCTTCTTTAAACTTATGAACACCTAAGTTATATTTTTTTATGAGACTTTACTATAAAATGTAAGTAGAAAATAAGAATTATTTGTAATCATTGCAAAATATAGGATCTACATAGATATTTATTTCCTTTATAAAGTAAAAAGAGCTCTGTCAATATATGGAGCATATCTTTTAATTTGTTCTTTTATTCAATAAAGATATCGCCGCTACCCGCTCGGTCTTAAATGAATTCGATATCCGTCTGTCTATCACACAGTCCAACCTCGTCTTATCCGTAATACTGGCTCTATCTGCGTCGACGCAGCTTTGTTAGCCCATTCCACTGTACGCGATGCGATAGCGTTAATCAAAATTCTATAAATTATACAAACCAATCGAACAGCGAATTTCTTTAAAGTTTCAGTCACTTAATTTTTTTCAGAGACTCGGTATATTTAACAAAAGATTTTGATGACAGTTTAATAAACAATAGTAAATTGAATTAATTTTAATAAACAATAGTAAATTGGAAGAAAAGAAGAGTATTAACGAAGATAAAATATAGAAAGTTGAATAGAGAATAAAACTGAGGAGGACGAAGTCAATGTGAACATTATCTGCGATTTTAGATTAATATTGTAACAATGGAACAAGTGATTATCATTAGCAAGGTCCACGTATTCCAATAGGAAACGTGATTATGTACCTGTTTTCTTACCTACAGCTATCGGTTTAGTACGAAGCCATGTTATATGTGTGCTTTCCTCCAATCTCCTTAACTGTGTCTAGTTGATCTGTTACACGAGAGTCAGGTGTATGCTTGTTTCTATCCAATAAGCCTTTAAATTATCCGCATTATCATATCGTTTAACCAAATCCCGTGATCCTGTCATCACGGTTCGTTACCGTATTATAATCTCCAACTTCTCGTTGCTTCTTTCCACACTTCCGAATCAGTTTTTGTTGAACTGCAACAAATATGTTGAATGCAAATATCAATCAAACGGATGGTTTATTTATTTACCACCGGAAATATTTAAGTCGTGAAAGCATGCGATGGTTTATTTTGTCTCTTCTTTAATTAATAATAGTTCTAGTTAAAATTCCCATAGTGTGAAATAATTAATTATTCCCACAATTTATAATTCTAATAGTTTTCAGCGGCGCAGTTTTTATGTTTTTTTTGTTAAAAATCGCTTTTACAGGATATATTAATCCTCAGAAAAAGAAACACCATAAATTAAATATTTAACGTTAACATTTAAAGATGTTAAGCGATATCATTATATTTTATTATTTAATATTTAATCTGCAATGCAAAGAAAAGAAAATGCTATGGTTGCTTTCGTTTTCCCGGCTTCTGCATAAGAATCTGTGCTCGCATGAATTCCCGCAGTAACAGGCAGACTGCGGATGTTTACGTATTTATACCAAACACTATGGAACTTCTTCGACTACGATTAGATCCGGTTGCGTTTCCGTTGCAAGGTCAACACACACGTACCAAAACAATCGACTGCAAAAAAGATATGCTTCCGCTTCACTTTTTCTTGTCTTGAAAAATCGCTGCAAGAAGAATTTTATTCTGCGTCACGATCCGCGGTTTAATTACCGTTGCAGTCGAATTTTCTGCTTCCGTTGCAAGAAACAAGAGCTAGAAATAAAATGTGCAGTTTAATTATAAATTCGTATGCAACAAATACTATATTGCAGTATTTGGAAGAAGTAGAATTAGTGAACATAGTCAGACATTTATTACTATTTTATAGCTCACGTGGTCGACGAATTTTTAATTTCTTTTTTCTTGAAATTCAAACAAAACTCTATTGTATTTGATATATAACAATTGTATATTATATATGATTTATTTCTGCACGTCGATTTTATTTTTTACGTTCAAAGGGTGTTAACCTTTTGCACTCGAAGCCATTTTGATTGAAAATATGAAATAATCTTTCCTGGCTCATAGTATTTCTAGTCTATGCAACAAAGCGCACCGTTAAATTGATTCTTGTAACTCCTGGCAAAACAGTTACACTGCTTGAAAATTTGTTGAAACTCAACTTAATTATTATAAACATTTTTTGTTGAGCGTAATAGCATAATTTTTTTGGAACGTAACATGATTTTTACGGTGCCTCGGAGTCGCCATTCGAGTGCAGAGGGTTGAATCAGGACGTCGTAAACAGCGGAAGAAGGTGTTAAGTACAAGTCTCCAGCGAAAGCAATCGAATGCTGCAACATCGCGGCGATCACGGCGAGATAGGGAAAGGTGACCGCACTGGCGTCGGCAGGAAGGGAGGTCGCCGGAGGCTACGGGTGCCGTGGAACGCGCGGCGAAGGAAAGAGGAGAAGCTGGCCTCGGTTGGGGGTTGGCGGGGTCGTTGTAGGAAGAAGGGGTAGGGCAGAACGCATCCCTGCCAGACCGGCCACCTGCCTCTGCCAACCCTGTCTGCTCCACGACGCTTCCCAGTATTCGAGCGATCGCTAGTACACGCGCACGCAAATCCCACACGGGCCGGGGGGATGTTGCGTTGATCGCGCCATCGCGTCGACTCCGATCGTACTACGGCTACGTACGGGCACGTAGCGCGATAGTAGCGTTTCTTGACATGACGTGACGTGTCGTTGGACTATCGTGTCGAACCGTGTCTCTCTCCGCACACCATCGAGGTGCACGTGTGCAGCAGAATCCTCGTGATCGTCGTGATCGGGGGCTGCCCGACGCGGCCAGCCGAGGAAGCCACCCTCCGCCGTCCGTTCGCGACGCCGTCGTTGTCTGAACTATGGATCCGCCGGGAGTCACCGTGCTGGTATCCCACGAGTGTCCCTGAGTTCTCAACCCCTGCGAAAATCCCTCCGCTCGACGTGTCCACGTTAAATGAACTCGACAGATCGGTGCGGGGACCGCGGCCTTTCTCTACCACCGCGAACATGTCCGGACAGTCGTTTGCCAATTATTCCGCCGGGATCCGGGACTCGCCGGAGATATAGATGGAAAACGCGATCGGAGAAGAACCCCGCGCGAAACCGATGGAACGCAGCGCTTCTTTAGCGCCCCGAGATTTCGCGTCGACCATGCAGTGCACGTACGCGGCCGTCTCGACGGAAACGGTTGTCAAGGTTTATTGACATCGACGGACCGCGAGGGTGCTTCGCGATCTTTGGATTCTATAGGACGCTCAATCGTGTTTCGTGTCCGCTTTCCATTTTTGATGCCGCGCCGCGCGTGCCAGTCGCGAATTCTAGCGTTTAACGTAATCGGTCGGGAAATACGACGGATGGATGAATGGGTAAACGTGTTTTGTAGAACAGGTGACGAAGCAGCCCGCGTAGCGCACTGCGTCGGTTGCACGTTGCAATTCGAGTCCACTGGATTAGATTGATACGAAGGCATATGCAACGTCGAGCATTTGTTTCGACTGTCGCGTACGTCGTGTAACTTCTGTAGCTTGTTAGCTCCCTTCGAATCCAGTCGACGAAATCCTCGTTAGCCTTACATGTTCTGCACACACGAAGTCTGTACGTACTCGACGGCCGAGTACCGACGATTTATTCATCAGGGCAGCTCGCTATTGTTAGGGACGTTATAGAGTGGCGTAGCTTCCCTCGACCTTTGCCTCTTAACTTTTCTTTTCGCGTTCCGAAAACACACGTACTCGACAACCTCCGGTGTTTCAGAGCGAACGCCGCCTGACATGGCTACCTGTTTCCAGCAACCTTTGTTTCGCGCTTCACAAAAGAACGAGGTCATTAGGTGCGCGAGAAACCAGGAAGGGTCGAGGGAAGTTGGCCGCGGAAGAATAAGTTGCCGCAGCACTCTCGCCGTAGCCTTTCTCTCATTGCGAAAAGACGTCGCTGCTACGGTCAAATCCCTCGCGGTTCAATAGCCCATTGGAGTGCTTCGAACTGTTTGGATCCTTCGAACTGTTTCGATCCTTCGAACTTCCGTGTCCCCTTCTCTTTTTTGTATCGTTGCTTCGAAAAATGCTGGAAGCGATCGTTGCCGTATGAATAGCAAACTCTTTTGCGTCGATGGCTCTCGAGCACGAAGAGAAAGCAGTTGTTTTGTTGCAAGTGCGGTCGTCGAACGGCTGGGATACCGTAAACGCCAGAGATTCGTCGATTGTTGTCGGTTAAACGGCTGCAACTAATTATCCGTTCAATCAATCGGAAGAAAACAGTGCACGAAATGAACTTTCCGGATTATTCGTTCGGATAACAGAGATTTTACGGTGCAATTCCCCCGTGGAACATTTTCGAATCACAAATGGTCCTTTAATGCGTGCGTGCATGTCGAATCTGCCCGATTAAAGTGTGGAAACACAGAAGTCGTCGATAATGGCGATGGAATTCGAACGGAATCCCGAGATATGTGTTCGCCATGGAAAGATTCGATCGATCGATCGATCAACGGACGTTTTGATAACTGTTGTTAGATAATGCGCATGGGATGAACAGAAAGCGTAAACTAATTGCGAGGAAACGCTAACGCAATTTCATTAAACACGTTGTTTGTTCTTCGAAGAGATAGCTCCGTTTGCGTGAGAAGAACATCTTTTTTGTTAACGAATGCCAAAAGAAATATTATCGAAAAGGATGCTTCGACGAGGCGGAAAGTTTTTAATAGATGTATAAGTCTATGAACGCGTGTCCAGCTGTTCCCGCGAAGCGATAATGTCACTTTTGTAATTACGAAGCCGCTTACGTGAGAAATAGCTAAAGAGCGAAGACCAGAAAAGGTTGCATCGCGTGTTCTGAAATTTCTGTCATCGGTTGATCATTGTCAAGACAGCGTGGCCAATGATTGAACGACGAAGGCAACGCGAGATCAGCCGAGAAGGTATCCAAACTATGTCATCGGTACATTATTCTCTGAAGAAAGAGATGACATCGATGCCGGTAAATAGCCGCGAGTAATCAGCTTTATGCTGTCCCGGTTTATCCGCGAGCTCGTGGTGGATAATATCGTGGCAGGGTTAGATCCCGGGCAGTTGAACTCTGGCGCGACGGTTTTGTGACCGTTCGGTACGCGGGCTCTGCGAAAGACCCGCGACGAAACCTACGACAAAGAGGTCACCATCGACGGTGGTGAACGTAATGTTCTAACTCGCGGTGAAGAGATGACGGTGACACCGTCCACGTCCGATGTCGCTGACAAGGCAGTCTCGACGGACGACGGCGGCAGTGGTATGGAGGTGGCACGTCTCGAAGCCGTCCTTGCTGCTCTGGTGGAAACAAAGGTGGAGGCTATCAAAGCGTCTTCAACTTTGAGCAAACGTTCCGGTAGCGCGCCGGCCAGTCCACGTCGGCTTAGGCTAACTTCCACTTCGACCGCGTCCTCTTCGCTGAACCACCACAACCACCATCACCACCACCACCATCAACATCGAAGGAAGAGCCATTACCATCATCATCACCATCACCATCATCATCATCATCATCGTGGCAAGAGGCACGACTCGGCACCTTGCGACTCGTTCATCGAAGACGACCGCCACCAGCATAGTTCACGTCATGGTTAGTATGACTGTATTTTTGTACCTGTAGAGTTTGATTTTTTATTATTTCAATAACCCAATATAATAATAAATTTATTCATCGATATACATGCACAAGTAGAATAATTAAACCGTGGACGTTATGCGGTTAGGACGTAAATAAATGTAATAATTAAATTATGGATTTTATGCAGTTATGATGAAAACAAATATATTAATTGAACTATGGGTTTTTGCAAATCGCGATTGCGAAGGTACAGTAAATTTCTATTCTGTGCAAGTAATAATGTAAAGGAATAGTAAAATTGTATTGTACATTTTGCAATGAAGATTTCGTTTCTCGATTCCGTAAAATACAACCTACATATACTATATATTTTTGTCGAGGAATTCGTTCCATTTGAAATTAGCTGGCACGACGGTGAAGTTTCAGTAAGATGTTACCGAAGAATGGAGACAGAACGATCCCGTCGACTTTTCCGCGTTTTCCACAGATGAATCCTCTCTCTCTCCCTCTCTCTCTCTCTCTCTCTCTCTCTCTCTCTCTGTCGACTATGTCGTCGGCGGTCGGAGTCAAAGAAAGAATCGATTTAGGAGATCTTTACCTGTTCAACGGAGTGCGGGAAAGCTCTGTTCCTTTTTTACACGGCGATTCTTCTGCGACCGCAGTATTGAAGTGATCGAGAGAAATGTGCGAGTCTAGCTTCAGTGAATGATCAATGAAAAATTCGTTCTGATCCTCGAGTTGTGTAACTCAACGCTAGAGTGACGCTTGTTACTAGGAGAATTATGTTGCAAAATTTGATGACGCTGTGAAAAGACAAATAACTTTTATTACATTTGTTTTAAAATTTGTTTTCGTCGAAAATCGTTAATTAAGTTCATTTCTTCGAGTGCCCGTTACACTGAGCCTCAACAAGCCTTAATGAACATTGCAATTTTTATACAAAATTGGAATCGAGTTATTTTGGAATTATTTTAGTTAAAGAATGCATTTTAATTTGCGGAAGAGAAAATGAGAACTTATATTTGTATCTGAATATATATTTCTGTTAAGCGGAACTGGAGGTTACTGAAAAAATATTCCATTAACCTAATTGATTTTTCTTTTGACTGAAAAAATTACATCACCAATGGAATAATAGAATAAAAAGTTGTACCTACTAAACTAAGTTCTGTTTTATATAATTTTTAATCATAAAATTCGTCATTATGGCTATTATTAACTAAGAATTTGATATAATCTATTTTGCATACGAAGTCACAACCTAATAATTACTGTAGCAACAAATTTTAATTATTCCAATATTCCGACAAAATGCAAAGACATTGTCTAATAACGACTAATAAACAAATGGACAAATATCTAAAATATTCGCTTTTTCGAAGCATGGAAGATTTGACAAATATATGTGAACTTTTGTAAGTGGTGTATTTCGGTTGAAACAAAACCTAGGCGCCGTGTAAAAAAAGTCCTCGATTTGAAGTGAAATGGCTCGTGACCGCTTATTAGTCTCCTAACATCGTCGCGCGGATTCCGCGTTGTGCAAGCTGTTTTACGATCGAAAACACGTATTCGTAAATGCGCCTAGTAAATGAGAGTGTTAAAGCACGCGACATTGTTCACTCGTTCCTGCGAGATCATACTTATGCTCAACTGCTTCTTCTCCGCGCGATGACACTTAACTTTCCCCGCCGAACAGTGAAAACTGTTATTAGGTGCTTCACCGAAGACTAACGATCCGATTTTTGGCAATGAAAAATGACAATGAAGATTATAAGAACAAACAACATTTTATTAACGTTACGATTATTAGAAGTTACTATTACGCTTATGGAAATGTTTAATATTCTTCAATTAATGTTTTATTGTAGCTGTTGCTTCTTGCGTCTTAATATACTCCTTGTTTCAAGTATTAAAATTATGATAGCAATATTTTATTATGTTAAATGTTTCAGCTATTTATGGCATTCATGTATCATTGAATCTTCATTGATTTCGAATTGTGACACGAGTGATATAAATTGTATTTCTCTTTTTTTAACAATATATTATACTTTGTTAAACCACACATAATTTTACTGATGCAATACTTATAATATCTATAATAATATAGAATCAAGTTGCAAAGAGGCGACTGTCATATTTCTTAATTTTCTTACTAATATTTATTTATCGGAAGAATATACAATCATTAAAAAAGGAACAAGTCATTGTTATTTAACTTCTGTCTCTTAAATATGTCGAAGAGAATTTTTATTCCGCGTAAACGTCCACAATGTAGCGACCAGCTTCGACAATATTATTTCCGATATTTTCGTGTAGCAAGTATTACACATGTTATTATATACACGTATTATACATAGTTCACCGAAGTGCACCGTGCACCGTTCGTTACCTGAATATTCGTTTTTCGTCTATCACAGTTTATTTTATATACCATTGAATCTAAGATTAACGCGAGAGTCACCTAAAAATAAATCTTACTCTATGTGGAAGTAGATCGATGCAATTTATATTTTAATATAGGGTTAGCTTACGTCAAAGAATGGTTAGGACAGGATCGCGACGCGAATCGATAGATTAGCGGTTCTGCTACGGCGAATATGGTTTTTCTCGAAAATCAAAGGAAATTTTTTAGCGTACAATGTTTCCCGACAACTTTCAACAATAGTAACATTTGTTTCCATATCCTATTAAATTTAAAGTAAAATAACGGAACACTAGCATTTAAATAATAAGAAATAATTTAAATGAGAATGATTGATTTGTAACGGGACATTGTTAATGATTTGTTAAAGCACGCGAGAATGATTTACCTGCGTCGAAACACTGGAAACCCTTCCATCTTCGCTTGCTACGAAGTTTGGAAACTGGAATGCCGAGTTTCTTCGATTGTTCAAAGCACCCTTTATTCCACGATTACATAATTGCGACTATTAGTCAGTACTCCGTCGAGGAGCACGAGCTACGAAAGACTTTTCAGACGGAGTCGTAGCAAGCAACATTGTTAACTGTCTTTAAACTAGAGATGGTAACTCGAAATTCGTAAGCTCGGTTAATATAATTTTCCCGAAGCGACGCATAAACCGGGGAAAGATATCTTTGATTGTTTTACGAAAGCACTCGCGAATTGTGTTTCCACTAATAAACGGAAGCTCGGCAAGCTTTACGTTTCCTTCGTACACACAAGAATGATTCGAATTTTTATAAATTGCATTGCAACTTTATATCTATTTAAAATTGACCTACGAATATATAATATAAAATTTTAACTATAAAATATAGGCCTAAATAATGAAAAAATGAAAAAATGAAAAAATATTTATAATTATAAATATTAAAATATTACTTTAAATAACATAGTATAGTTATCCGTGAAACGGAGTTACTACAATTTCAATATTACAGCACGTTTCAATGGCTCGTTTTAGACCGGCGACGATGTTATAGCTCTCTGTATCGCATAAAATCTCGCATCGAAAAGCGCAGATGTCCTCCACCCGCTTACGGAATATCGACATTTTGCTCTAAAGCTGCTGCTTCGATACTCGTTAATAGCGTTAAACTTGCATTCGAATTCGCGGATTCGAGTACGGCTATAATATTAACAAGACTAATTTTACACTGTTTTCCGAGAGAAGTACAAAAAGCGCGGTGACTGTTGTTTAATTGACGGGGACAATGTCGCAGTGCTACACAATTTTATAAATAATTCCAACGCGTCTGCTGGTGTTTCTATTCTTAAAGCAGACAATGCTATTCCGATGACCGAAACTGGCGCGGATATTATTTTTAAATAAAGTGGCCAGTGTACCAATGTTCCGGTAATAAACTCAGGTTGCACGGGCTTGCATATAATATTTATTGCTAATGGTGACACGGTTCTACGCTAGAAAAATAATTCCACTTCCAAAGTTCGCAAACTATAAACCATGAATAATTGTAATATATTCTTCCGATTATTTCAGAAATAATTCCACTTATAATACTTTGTTAGCAAGTGTAATAGATTGAAAAGAATGCACGAATGAAATTATCTCTATTTTTGTCTTCTGTTTCGTCTGCTCAATATTTTTACAAATGCTTAAAATTCTACCGATTATTTATGATGTATTTCATCTCGCCCCTTTTCCACAAGTACTACCGATTCTCAAAGCACTGAAGCTTCTTTTGACACGCCGTCTACGTATGTACATTGCTACAAGGGATAGAGCGCGCCGGCGGCCATGTTGCATGTAGGTTATACGAATGTGAAAAGGAGGAAATCGTCCGCGCAGTTGGCATCCTCTTTTCTTTTCGCGTTTCTTTCAGCGATATTTTGTTACTCTCAATATCGTTCGTAATAATTTAGATGCTCATCACAAGCGGGACAGACACGGTAGCAAAATGGTCCAAGGTGACTCTTATTTCCGAACTTCGCGTTGCAAGACGGTGGTTCCGTTATGGACCTGCAAGAGGATTGCGCCGACAAAGACCTTATCCCTGTCTGATCTTTCAACGGTCGCGCCGTATAGAGATATATGACGCGTTAATGGCACTTCAGTCGTCGAGATCGGGGACACCGGAAAACGTGCGAATTTAGTGCAAATGTGCGGAATAAAATGATCCATTCTGAATGGTGAATTTGATTTCGATCGATTCGCTACCGTTCTGTACAATTTATACAACAAATTTGCCAAAATATGTATGGAAAATAGTGGACTCAATACGTTAATATTTTAACGAAGATACAATTATCCATTGCAAGGAACATGAATTATATAGAAAATAATATCTTACAATAATACAACAATCTAAAAGTTTATTATGCAAGCAACCATTACTGGCATTACGAAACGAGTTAGTCTCCTGATGGCAATTTCATAAATAATAAATAATCGAAAGGAAACTTGATTCTCTTTTTTATCAAAATATAGGCATGAAAATGCATAAGGATTTATAAAAATTTGTCTATAAAAAACGCGTCGGCACGAGACAACTTTTATTTCTCTGCCCGTTTTCGACGACGCGAAAACACAACAACGTAAATAAACAATAACCTCGTTTCACCCCGTACCCCATCTTGCCCTACTTTTCCTCTACACATTGAAGCAAGATCATTATTATCCAAGCCGCTAATTTCCGCTAACAATTGTAGCCGCAGTGTGTAATTTCAATTATAATTTCGAACGAAGTTGAACGCGTATGGTAAATAAATAAAAAGAATTTAATTCGATTACAGTTATAGCGATTGGAATTAATTAATCGTTCGAGTTAGTTCCTCGCAGTATTTCAATATTTAATATAATATATTTAATATTACATTAATATAATATAATATATTTAATATAGGTAGAATTTGCAGAAAGGAAATTTATATATGTAATACACTGTTGCAGACAAAGCAAGACGAAGAGCCTCGGAAAGTCCACGGCGTCCGAAAAAGAAACGCAAACATTCGAGGGACGTTCAAACTGGTCTGAACTCGCGGTTCGAGCTCTACGGGCTGGACGCCGATCAAAATCTCGCGCTGATCAATTTCGAGAGGACACGGGAGACTTTCAGCGATTCCTGCGAATATCCGCAGTTGCACCAAAGTGCCTACTGCTTATCCGAAAGTACAGCTCAATTGTAAGTAATATTTTGTTACACGTGAGATACGTTTTACATTTTTCAAGCAAATTTTATTAGAAGACCTTTCCAATAAAAATGAAATCAATAAATGATATTTAAATTTCGAGGATGGTTTCTATAGAATAATATTCCGTTATAAGAACATATTGACGTTATAAATATTTAAATCCTGACGTAACCTGACATTCGATAATAAAAGCAAATACCGTTTTAATTATTTAAATTCAAGTGGTAAAACGAATTCAAAATACTGAATAATATTTCTTGTTTAATGTTAATTATTGTTAAATGAACCTATATATATAATTGTACTCCTTCACTTGTATTATTAGTAACTATACGAAAAACAATTATACGAAAGACCATTTGTAATATAAAGTTAAAATTATTGTTTTGTATAGATTCCCAAAATGAGAATATTTATATTTGAAATATTGTTTTAGCGGTATTTAAAATACCTCCTTCTATGTATACATTTAATGTATCGCTGGAACGTTTATTGATCGCGACGCGTGTTTGTGAAACTGCAACGAGATATCGATAATCGTGTTTGCAAAGAAAGGAATTCGAATTTTCTTGTAAGAGCAATGATTCAAGGAACTGGGTCATCCCGCGCATGGATGCGCCGTCTTCGTTGGATGTTCACCCAATATAGGGTCATGGTAGAATTGCATGGCGAACAAAGCGTGTTCAGAATCGTAATGAAACTCAGTCTAACGTTAATAGTCCCCGGCTAGAAACGCGCCGGAGAAAACGTTGCAACCGTCGGAATACATTTAATATCTCTGCTCATCTTCTGTCATTCTCTTCTTCTATACGATAAAGAACAGAAATATTTATTATCCATCGTTGCATCTCTTCCTATTGTCTTTCCTACATCTGAAGCAATGATAAAAAGTTCGTAAAATTTTTCGTTTGAGAAACTTAATCGAGTATATCTTAACATTGACATTAATTAATTAATGCAACTGACACTGTATAATTAGTAATTGCGGGTGATCCAATCAATCATTATAGCGACAGCGAACACTCTATTGTTCGGTTGATTGGTTTCAGATGGTATTGGAAATTGTATAATCGTATACTTGGTAACAAAGAAAATTCGATACGAAGTATCGAGGGTAAATTGTTTTTTGGAGGTATGCGAGAAGCGATGCGTTTTAGAGCTCGATTAAAACACTAAAATTCGAAATATGCGCATGAATCGACGAGGAGTTCGCTGCATGTTTCACATACAGTAGGACTTCATTAACCTAAATCCGTTTTGAATCGGATGGCTCTGTTAACTGGGACGCTTGTATAATACATAGGGAATTGCATAGTTTTAACGCTACTAATTATTCATGGCTGGCATATAATTGATAAGTTATGGCTCGTTAGGGACTTTAACGGTTCGACGTTTCGCTTTTTGAAACGAACTCGAAAAATATCCGCGCCGAATTTTCGTTTCCTACATTTTTAGTGAATTTAATTTTAAGTAAATTCAATTTAAGCTAATTAAATTACGATCATTAAATTCAAATAAGCGAATCAATTTCTGAGCGCATCAAATTTGACAATTGTACAGTATTATACTGTATTCTGTAACTTCGATATCCAGTTTATCGCTTCAACCTTCTTTTCGTACTTCGTTGCTCACGTACATTCATTGTAAACGTACAGAATTCACGTCTTCGCAATTTCCTTCTTTGACTATACTATATGTCCTCGCAATCACGTGAAGCTTGGCAAGAACAAGGATGCATAAAAGACTCCCTTCCGACAATTGGACATTCACGTAGCATACATAAAGTGGATCACATAAAACTCAAGAAATTTTAAATTAGAAATTCCTCGACGAAAACGCATATCAATAATTATAAAAACAATAAGTTGGGCATTTAATACGCACTTCTTTTCGTAATCGAAATGAAAGTTAATTGTCGATGATATTCCCATACCTCGAATCGTTGTCCAGAATTTTTGAATGCAGCTGTTTAGATCGATAATTGTAGGACGCCATATTTTAATGCCAATTTGCGGGTCGGAGATGCCGGCAGCAAAATGCGGTCAGTGATACACAATGATCTGAAGGCTCTTTTACACGGTGCATGATTCGCGCGGTGCACGGCTCATTTGCCGTCGAACAAAGCACCGTCGCGCAGAGTTCGGTTCGTGCTTCTCGCCCGTTATTGGCAAACGTCAATACAGTACGACTCCATTTATCCCGAACCTGTCGGGGGGGCTAAGACGGATCGGATAACCGGGGATCATTCGGTTAATAAGGATCCACTACTTCTTCCTCCCACAATCGTTCGTTCGCTCGGCTGGCACGAACGTGTACGCATAGAACTGGATTTCCAGTCGCGCATATATAATCGACTGAAAAAGCGAGCTCACAACTGCAATATATGAAAAAAAATGGGACCGCAGTAACTTATTAAAAATTGAACCAAATTAGGTTCAATTTTGTCAAGGTTAATTTAATAGATAATCAATGGAAACTTTTATATTCGAGTCCACAATGATAATATTGAATAAGTTGAAAATTCCATTAAAATTATTGAATCGTTCGAAAAGATGTTTCTCAAAAATATTTCATTCCTTAATTTCTGTTTAAAAACATCGGAAAAGGTTTTAAATGAATATTATTTGTAGGGCGATTTAAACGAACAGTATACAATATAACAGAGAGAAGCAACATTTTGCAAACCTTTTTAGTGTAAATGCCATACCGATGTCAGGTTATGTTGACGTCTTTTACGGTTTGAAAGGTATACTGCGATGTCACTAACGACCCTTTGATCTGGACCGCTGTACGTCGGTGTACCTCGCGTCTTTCCTTTCGAAAAACAAACGATGTTTCCTGTAAACACGGTTCGAATAAATGGAGTTTTACTGTAGCACTAAATAAACTCGTATTTCTCGGAAGTTTACAAACTGACAGAACGAAAGATACGGATCGAACTTGCGTACGCATGATTTATACAATACTATACAATGCGCGTATTAAGGAACTTTTGTGGATGGAAACGCGCACGCTATTGTACGTATTTTATTTATTCGATTGGACGATTCGTTTTGATATGTGCATTTTCAATGCGAATGCATCATTTTAAAAGAAACGTTTACTTAAAGTTTGTTTCGTATTTATGGACATCGGAAAACGTATTGTGTCAGCAATTTGAACTTTCCTTTAGAAATTATCTATTAAATAGTACCATTATTAACCAATACTTTCTCCAGAGATTCAAGAAAGTTTACAAAATAAAATATTGTTTTCGTATTAAAATAATGACTATCGTCATCGATCAAAGATTTCAGTCTAATTTTACTGACAAAGAAAAAATAAATTCTGTGAGTTTAATAATTCTGCGAGTCTCGTTAGATAAACGAAGGAATCTGTTTTACCGGGTCGTTGACAACGACCTAGGGTCGCGGTTGGGAAGAGAAAGAAACATACCTGTTATACCGCTTCACGTGAGAGCGTCGCATGAAATACGCAAGGATCGCCATACCTTTACGATGCCACGGGTTTCGAGAACACCTCCGGTCTTTCCTCTCAAAATACAGATTGTAATTGCAGAACGTTATCTCCGTCATCCAGGAGAATTCGTAGCAGGTGTGTGGTCCTCTGGCGGTTGCGTGGTGCAATTACAATTTCGCGGCGCTGTGCAATTTAGTTCGCGGGAAATGGCGGAGAGGATCGTGGTATCTAGCCGGAATTGTGCAACTTATCAATTTCTTGAAACATAGTCATCACGAAGCGATACAAAGTAATATTCGACCGTCATATTGCGATGTAGCTTTACACGAAATTTCTTTATGAAACGACTCCATTTTTAAACCGTCGAAAGCGATAAAATCATTCAAATTTCGTCAGGTTATGTCAGGTTATTAATAACGATATATATAATAAATCTTAGAGATCTATCTTACTAATACCTATCGTATAATCATTATACTTATGTTTCAAGCTAATTATTTTTTACATCGAGTGAAAAATTATTCTGGTTATTAAAGTTAAACATACGTAACAAGAAACATGTGAAAAGTAAAGCTATATTCATGCGACTCAAACCGATGAAATTCTGGTGTTTGTTTGCGCAGAAAGATCCACTACAACGATGAAAACTACGTGGCGTTGAACGTAGCGGACAAGTTAGAGGAGGAAAAAATCTTGAGCGGCATCGAGAAACACGAGAAAGCTCGGGAGAAGTATCATCAGCCGCGGAAGAAGCGGAAACGGAAACGGCGTAAAGTTACGAAAACGATTCCCCGCGAAGAGTTCGTCGATCCCGAGGAACTACCCCCGCGCGCACGATGGACGATCGTCGCGACCGCTTGCCTCCTTCTTGCCATGTCTTTGCTGTTGGTTGGCGTCACTTTGAGGATGGCGCCGATTATAGACGATATGGGTAAGTCGAAACAAAACAAAATTCAATATTCTGCTATGCGATCCATGGAAAGATGTTATCCAACGAAGACGTGTCGATTTGAGTGAGTTTTTAGTACGATATGGAATTTACAAAAATATATGACGCTTTTCGTCGTGACGAGAGAGGGGGAAAATAGTCTTCAAGCCTTCGTGGATGCCCGTCCCTCAGGCGACATTTTTAGTCTCCCGGCAGTTGTTCACATTATTTTATCAGTATGGGAAGAATACTATGAAATATAAATTAAATAAAATATAATATTGAAATATAATTTAATAAAATATAAACGTACCATGATAAATTAAATCCTACTTCAATTTTTTAGTGCTGTGTTTACTTCTTCGAAATGAAACTTGATCGAGACAAAAAACGCATGTTAAGTATTTTTACGAGTTATCATACTAAAAGCTCACAAAAGTCGTTCTTCCTCGGTTGAATAATGTTCCTTCAAAAATATTGAGACTGATAGTAAGTTCCTGCCATTTGTCATTTGTTTTTTCATTTAATGCTATTCCACAGTATAAAAGAATTACCTCGCAATTTTTTATCCTGCATTCTCGCCTTTCATTGAACCGAATTACTCAAATAATTCAGCTTTCTGATAGTGCTAAATCATCATCAGCAGCATATTAACATTTCTGTTCACTACGTACATATTCAACTTTGACTAAACTTAAATGCAACGATGTCTGCCAGCTGCATATTTCAGCAGAATTTCCCGTAAACGTTGCCGGTAAATGTATTTTTAACCGTGTCACTTATTCATCTCCGATTTTTTAAAATGAGATATTGGTACTCTAAATAGGTGAACCCTGACCCTTTGAATGAATAATCAAATCCCACAGTCGAAAGCAATTTTTCTAAAATATCAAACTTATTTCTCTCTCTGTCACTATTACGGACGTCGATTGAAAATTGATAATTTTATAACAGAAACATTACATATAATCCGGCAATCTTGCGAATAAAAATGGTTGAAGTATACTTGAATTAATTAGAAAATCTACTACAAAAATCAGCGTCAACTAACGATATCGCCGATGTGTCATTAAAAGAAAGAGATCACGTGTGTCTCTGTTCGAAAACCCAGTCATCATTATAAGGTCGTTAACTAAATTAGCTAATTAAAAGTAGAACAAACTAAGAGGTATATAAGGATCATTACTGCTAACGAAAATGTTCGACCAACATATATCCTCGTTAATTAAGAGAATTGATTGTAAAAAATCCGAACAACTTATTTTATTTATTACTAGTACACGTACTGTACTGTTTCTAGTACACGTTCTGTACTGTTCCTTGTACACGTGAAACGTAGTTAACGAAACTTCGCGGTTTAAAGGGTCTTCTAAAATTCAACGCGAAGTATAGGCACGCGGAAAGTTTGATTTGTGGTTCTGCAACATTATCAGAGTATGCCTAAGCTATTTAGGGTAGGTCTCGAGGGAAAACAGTTCTCCATAGTGATGATGAAATATGCAAACAGTCTCTGGAGATTCAGCCTCGTATCTCGTGTCTCTAAGTTAACATTTCATTGCGACAATGTATTGTGTTCTATCGAGAAAAAAAAAACTGTACTAAATTTGGCTTATACTTTAGTCCAGTTTACTTGTACTTTTTATCACTGAATTATATTTATAACAACAGAAGCGTCTATTACAATTATTATAAATACTTGAAGCGGGGTAATATTCAAGAACGCTAAATGAGGACGATTTCTAGGTATTATTGCTATTGTATCGTCAACCAAATGATTTGTTTCATGACTGAATAAAATTTTTCGCCAAAATACTATATCAGATAATTAATAAAATTTTCTCTGTTAATCTGGTGTTTGTAGAAGCAGGAAAAATTAGGGGTTGATCGCCAGTCAATGGTACTCGAATGTATCGGTCAACATTTCGGAGACTCGAGCATCCCCTTGACTACGACCAGCTTTTTGGACAGAGAGAGGTCATACGCTTGAAGATTCTCCAAACGTCCTATATTTTTTCTTAAAAGTGGTTGCCATAGTGTTTGGCCAATTAACCGGTGAGAGATGGTGCGACCATAGTCGATAGCACTTGCTGTACACAGTATTCAGTATGAAAAAACACTTCTCCTCCGGATTTATATCTACCAGGAATACATGCGCGACCGCACACAAATATGTCCAACGAGGAGAGTAAGAGAAAGATAAAGAGAAAGGGAGAGAGAGAAAGAGAGAGGGAGAGAGGGACGCGCACATGCAGCGTGCGAACCCAAAGACGTTCCGCGCCTTTAAATTAAAGGCGCACGTCTGTGAATTCTCCAGTCAGCCGTCGGATTTCCGCACTAGAACCACGCCGAAGATTTCATTCCGCGATTTCCCTCGTTTCGTGGTTTCCCACGATTCGTTTATCTAACAGTTCGCGACAAGCACACCGGGTCGCTTTAACCTGTCCGACGTACAGTATCGCCGCAGTGTATCATCACAAAAGTGAAAAGCATAGAACAGTGCCAAACCGTGCCCTTCTCTTAACGAACGAGTTTCGATATTCTATTTTCGATCGATGAAACTTCTCCATGGTCACGTGCACTTTGTTGCGTGTTTTATGCAACGGTCGTGCAGGTCTCGTAGATAGCCATCGAATTATCTATCGAAGGTGGTGTTCATAGAGCCTTTGTTTCGCAGAGAACCGAAATACTTTCGGTGCATCGAAATAAAACGCTTCGTTTTAGCATGCTGACAAAAACGTTAGATTCGATTCGCATTCGCGGTGAGTAATTGTTGTCCGGCAGCGTGCACCCGAGGTAATAGAACAGTTTACGTAATTATATATATATATATACATAATTTCTCATTTTAACACGTTTCCAAGGATGATCGCCTGGTAATTAGGTTATAGAAGATAAAAGCGTAGCGGCGAGGATCTCTAAAAAATTTACTTTTAATTACAAAACCGCGAACATCCTTCGTCGTGTCGGCGCGTATTAGGTGTGTTTCAACCCTTGGTTAAATACATTGTTACTGGGGAAACTGCTGCGCGAAGGACAGTTGAAAACTACTTTTGCGCACGAGATGAATGCAGGATATTATACGCGTTAAGTTAATTATTGTGACTCGCGAAATGTGGGATCCATTTGGATCCGTCAGAATCAGTTTATGTAATGCAAAAAACATTGTTTATCGTAATGCATTTGCATTGGGAGTGAAAACTTTATTTAATTTTATTACTACATTCTTATGTTACGAACAAAAGCTTTATCTCGTTTTATTATTACATTCACATGAATCAAATTTTATTATTACGTTCTCACGAATCAAATTTTATTATTACGTTCTCACGAATCAAATTTTATTATTATATTCTTACGAATGAAATTTTATTATTACATTCTCACGAATGAAATTTGATAATTACATTCTCACGAATGAAAATTTTATAATGCATAATGTCGGTAAACAAGTTTATTTCCCGGCGTTGAAGCACGTTACATATTTAGACCATGGACGGGCCGCGTCATACAATTTGTTTCATTACGCGATTGACACTGTGCAGATGCACCCCTCTTCGCGGATCGTGCATAAATCGAGAACGAATTAATATCGAGTACGTCCTCCTACGAAAATTCAAACATCGGATTCAGCTTTATTTGCTTCAGATTCTTCTAGTGCACCAATTTTATGGCTATTACTATATCAAGGCTAGTTTAGGATAAAAATTCCTCGATTCTTAAATATTATTTCAGTTATGTTAAATGACAGACGCGAATGATTTTCGCGCGAAGAAAATATCTGAATCGAGTCGAAAGATTTGATTTACGAGCATAATATCTAATTAATAAATCTAAATTAATAAAATCAAGTTTTGCGTTAGGATAAAACGCTTGAATAGATGATAACTCCTTGCTGACGTGTAACTTGAATAAATTGAATAAATTCATTGGTCGTTCAAGTTTGACGCTGTTTCGATCCTCATGTGAAAGTAAGTGTTAGTTCTGTTGTTAGAGTAATGGAAAGGTAATATTTGTGCTTCCGTGATGTCGATGTGTTTATCGATTAATTGACACGATATATACAACGTTTGCAAACCAACGTGTTGATGAAATAGTACCATGATGCATGTATTTTCTGATGGGGTTTTCCTTACGAAAAGAAGAGAGTTATAGAGATAAAGAGCAAAGAATGATGATGTATCATTGACTACATATTTTTCAATCGATAACTTTTCTTTCCTTCGTTGTTTCTAATGGATGAAATTCCAAATTTCGTTTATTTGCGTTTTAATTGCAATATTGTTCTCGGAAGACGCTGCTACAAGGAAATACACTCTCTGCGCAAAGTTTCCAGATGCTACGAGGGTATATAATAGGCTATCGAGCGCATCAATCATACGGTTGATCAAAATTCTGAACCGTATGCTGTCGAGCCGAAACTTTCAAAGACAGAAACAAGAGTGCGTGTCGATACTAGTTTTATCTATAGTCTGTGATATTGAATATTTCCATGAATCCCTTTACGATTCTGTCGAATAAATCTTGGTCCTCCATTTTTCCTATGAATACATGAAATTAGGCTGTCGGTTTATAATGGAGCTGCAAATTCGCGAACTTTGAATACTAATTTTCAACGTATTTGGGTAAAAAATTGCTATTGCCATTTAATGCCATTTAAATGGATAAAAGAAACCTAATTGATAAAATGATGAAACTCAATTTTTTTTTCACTGTCGTGATAACGAGTAGCAGAAACGCCCTTACGAGAGAACAACAACCTAACAACAGGCCACGTTGCTTGGCCTACTACCCCGCGGTGACCTACTGCCCCCGCCACAATTTTGTCACACACATCATACAACCACCGTTGACAGACAAAGAATGATTCGAAACACTTACCTTCTTCGCCGAGCTATTTTTAATTGTGCCACTCTTGCACAGCCTTGCAATTTCCGCGAACAAATCTGTGAAAAATATCTCAGCGCATTAAATCTAACGTTTATGAATTAGACGACTTTTTCAAACTGATTCATAATTAATGCAAAAGTCTGGAGTATTTTAGGAACATACTTTACACAAAGTTCTTCTTGTCACTTTTCCTGCGGCGGCACGGCAAAGTAGGATAATAAGTTTCTACTCTTCTATAGACGTTTCTATGAATAACACCCTTCTTCGTAGTACAAAAATGACTGGTAACTTGAACCTCGTTGCGGAAACTTTAATACCACTTTCTGGAAACAAGTGCGACAGTTTGTTAAGCTTTTTATAATCATTTGTGTATGAAACTGTTAAAACTGCTTCAAACGTTGAACTGACAAATGTTGGTTAAGTATTAAACACGTATCTTAATAATTAACATAGCATTTAAAATAATAGTAAAACGTAAAGGTGATATATAGTTTAAATAACGTAATTAAATGTGTAAATTGTAATATATAATACAAAATATAAATTCTCAGTTTAAAACTGAAATGTTTAATTGCTGTTTTTATGAAATCAAATTGAAATGAATTTAACTAAGTCTTCTAGAGTTTGCGATATGATTCACGGTACTAATTTAGGATTAAGGGTTGAATTTCCATAATATGAAATATTATATCCTGTATACTATAGTATGTGTACCTACAACAGTTTAGGGGAAGATGGAGGATTTTATGAGGTGGGATGTAGGCTCCTAGGCGTTACGATCAGGTTAGGCAATATGTCCAACCGTATATGCCTGATCCAGCATATATTAATTTACTCTAGGGCATTGAACATTGGTCAGAGCTATAGAGGTACCTGACCTAAATCTACACCCTGACCCGAGCTGCAAGCAGGAAACGTAAACGACTCTTCGCAACAATAGCAAACCGCGGTCTCTTGGCAGTCCTCTCGAGAGGATGTCAAGGGAGTTGGTGTATTGGTTCTACCGTGAATAATTATTTCTACTGCAAAATCTTGGGAAACTGTTTAATTAATGCGACAGGAGACCCGATAATATTCGTTTCAGACCTGTAAACAAAATACTAGAACGCTGAGCTTATTCTGACCTAAAATAATAAATGTTTTACTTAAATTATAATTTGCTGGTTAAAATTGTTACTTTATGCTGAGTGCGAGAAAAGGTTATGCTAGGTCCAAGAAAAGGGCTAAAGTCAACCTTCAAGAAGCGAATTCAAAAATTTATAAAAATTTGAAGAACTATAAGAATTATTTATGTATCGATCATATAAATTATACATTATATTTCAAATTATACATATAAACTATTATAGAAATTATACATAGTGTTTGCACCCTTTAGCCCTTCTGAACTTGTTGATACGTGTATAACAAGTCAATTTTATACCAAATTTAATACTCGGTTAAACTAAATTTTATTAATAATTGAAATAAATAAATTTTATATTCCATAAGTTTATATTTCATGAACGTATATATTAGTTGATTATCAAATTTACGAGACGTCATGTCCGTGTAACATGCGCGGGGCAAACACGACGTTTGGAAACTCACAACTATAATTAAATTTCCTAATTAAATAATTCTAATTAAATTCTCTGAAATTATTTCAATTAAATTCTCTAAAATTGTACAGCTTGTTTGAACACGAAATAAATTCGAGTAACCTGGAACGCGGATTGAGACCTTAAATTAGGTTAAAGTTACAAAGGAAGCATGGATGTGTCGATGTAAATTTAATCGAAAAAATTATATATAATTAATTTGTGCGGCGTGCATTAGAAATGCGCGTAAAATACAATCATATTGTGGTGTTTATTAGTAATATCGTTTGGTTGGTGATCGAGGGGGAGGAAAAATGGTATTAATTTCCTGGACCGGTCGAGGTGTGTGTATAATTACTTCATGTATTCCCACGTGCGCACTATATTTAGTTTCTGGTTACCATGGTGAAGTAGAATGTTATCTATCGACGAGGATCGTGAGTTTCTTAGATGTGTGTGCTTTCTATTAACCCCATTAATCCTTGGAGAAGAAATATTTCTCATTCCATATAAATAATAGTTTAACAATTTATTGGAATTTATCGTGACAGAAATTTTCTAAATTTTTAATTTCCCCTAAGAGAAATTTTCCAAATATTTAATTTCCCCTAAGAGAAATTTTCCAGACGTGCATCATAATTTTAAACAATACTTATTGTTAGTTATATACCGTATACCCCGACTTGGAACACTGTGCACGATTATAGTTGCACGTGCATCGCTTGTCCGGATCTTTCATTAATTCTGGAAGAAACAAAGGGGGACAGTTTCAGCGGAATATGCTAAAGCGAACGTAATTGGTTCTAGAACTTCGTTACGGTATTTGTTCGCTCTAGCATACACTGGAATACATAGGGTAATCCATTCGAGGCCATAGTCTGCAGCAAAGTTTTCGTCCGCTACAGTGATATCCAGCAGGAGAATTTCATTGTAAAATGAATAATATGAATGTATAACAGAAAATCGATTTATTTGGCCGACAGACCAAACAGGATGGTTTAGTCATTTTTGTTAGTCTATTTTGTTAGGAATAAATTTTCTTAACATACATATTCAGTTCTTATAATGTATCGCGAAAAGTAGAGAAATAAAATCAAAAGTTATTCTTGTTTTCCGTGGAAATAATTTAACCATTGTCATACGCTTGTGAAGCCAACGATCTCGAAACTTGTCCAAAGACAGTGAAATTAATCTCGAGAACCGAGTAAAGAATTTATAACAAAGAGAAAGAATTTTTGTTTATTTCCTTCGGTAATATCTTTTCTTTTAATTTACAAATGGGCATCTGTTATTAATTTGCAGGATTAGTTTAATCTATCCTCATATTACAGCCTGCGTAATTCTCATCAGCGGATAACGTTCTATCCTACTCTGGTAACCCAGAAACTGAATTTAGTGCACTCACGAGAATACAAGGAGTAATTATACGACTCCCTGTATATCGGTTTAGAGAACTAATAACGTTTTTTTCTCCCTCCGCTTATTAACCGTGTAATATTTAATAACGCGTACTCTTGGCGCCCTGTTTAATATATTATAGCACACGATTGCGCTAGTTTTTAGTTTACACGTTAATACGAACTTGCAATATGTGTTTTATCATATTGTACACATTTTATTAATGCATCTCAACAAATAATGTTTTATTATTATTTAATGACATGGATAATTCTCGTTCAAATATATCGCACCTTTTTTCAGTTTCGAAACAGAAATTGCTCAAACTAAACAATTATATAGGGCAAATTATGTATTAAATAATTTATATACTATAATAGATGCATTCATGGTATTAGAATGAAGAAAAATAGTGATTGCAAAAATTAGGTTGCAAGTGATATCTACTATCATTCTATGAATGATAATTTATAGCTCATGCATTTATTAGAATACTAAAACACAGAGCATGAAAATATATAATTAATAGATCATGTTTCCATTGATCTGTCTGCCCATTACTTACCGTTTCCACTTGTCGCAGTCACGAACGCCTGCGTGTCAGATGCATCTTTGCACTCCATTTCCTGCGAAACACAGCTCCGCTCGATAAGAATGCTTTTAATCCCGTTATTAATTAATTTGAGAACGTTCTTTAAACTTGCAGTTTGGAAAAACGGGCGAATTTTCTTTTTCTCTATCTTCCCTCCTTAATTACGAAGCACATAATAAAGTACAAAATGGGTTTCGTTTATAAAAAACTTTGAAATACTCCCGAATAATATTTTCAATATAAACATTCTTTTTTCAGCCAAAAAATTTTTATAAATCGTTGCTGTGAATATTTTATTCTTTGTTTAACAATATCCAGTATCTATGGACACGTTAAATAAATATAAAGACTGATGTAGTTTCTAATGACTGGGCTGTTAAAAGAGTGAAAGCATTTTCACGAAAAGTTTTGTTTTATAGAATTAATTGTTTCTCGAAAATGTGTTTTCTCTCGGAGCTTTCAAAGCCGTTTTTAGATACGTACGTCAACAAACAGGAGACAATGTGTGTCAAGCATCTTTTTAAAGCAGCGTTCGATTGTCTGAAAAGTTTGAAAGCTCTTTTACATTTGCGCGCGTAACCTCAAAATGGCGTTTCGAAAAGTTTTCTCCGGGACAATCCGATACCTTGTACACGCATTTCATTAAAGTTCCCGTTCTCACGCTCGAGTAATGTCCCTTGTAATTCGTGTAGTATTCTTCTAAATATAGAACGCCGGTGAATCCGCGACCAACTTGGTTATTAATGATCGAGTTACAGAATTTCCGGACAATGGTTGCGCGACGAATTTTCCTTGAAAATCGTTAACGACGCGGTCGTCGGACCATTATTGTCACCTGCTTCTCGGTCCGAATTATACTATCATTAATCTTTACATTGAGATTCGAACGTGTTGTACACGTCTTGTACACAATATCGGATATTCCGTGGCAATAACATTAACTCTACCGTGGAAAGAAAATCTAAAGAAATTCTCGTAAGGGATATCATACTATACTGAAAATTATATTATACCAAAAAATCTGATCAAACAATAATTTTCAATTTTCCTCGACGAATCATACTGTACACCTAGGATATTAATTTACTTATTTCTGAATTAGTAAAAAAGTGTAGCGAAAGTGTTTCAATTTTAATATTAGTAATTTTAATAATATTTCATAATTTTCTTAATTTTAATAATATTAGTGAGTTTCAATCAAACGTGTTTGTTAATGGATAAATCGATGATTAATTGCTTTGGTCGTTCAATTTTCTTCCCTGTAATAGCTTTCGAAAATTACATACGGTACGTTTCCCCGAGAAGCGCCCTATAGTGACGCAGAAGCGGGCCACTGAAAAATGAGAACGTCGATGCCGGGGCTTTTGTGCCATCTTCAGCCATTGTTGAAAAATTGCTTTTGTATAGATGGAGCGTGCGAGGGCACCGAAATCGGTCTACGATATTTACAAAGAAGACAGTAATCGGAGTAGATATCTGTTGTTTTTCTTAGATTTCTCTTACGTCAAAGAAACTGTTTTTTGAACAGATCAATAATATAAATCGTATTTATTATACATTATCGAATATTTTAAATTACAAATTGTAGATATATATTTTGGTAACTTGTAAAGAATTATTGTCGCTCCTTGTGTTAACATCAACGCAATTAATTAGGCTTGTAATTAAGCTGAACGATTGGGCTCGTAACTTTTGGAAAATTAACGTTAAATTTCAAACAAAAAAATACACGACACAGACAGTGCATTCGTAATTGAGTCGCGCTCTGAACTATGGAATTGCTCTTTAATAAATTTATATATATACACCTCGATACTATATTAAGAACGCTTCAATCGATTTTAAAACGGAAGGGTTTGAGCATACAAATTAAAGAGAGGGAAGAGTTAAAAAATACTAAAGCTGAAACGATAACCATGGAACAACGCAACCAATTGTTCGCTGTAACACAGCAAACGAATTTAATCAGAAATAATTCGTTTCGATTCGATTTAAAACTATTTAGGTTTTTATACGCGTTTTAAATATAATTTATTCAAGGCAATCTACTTCTGCTGTACCAGACCGCTAAAAATAAATCTGCGAACAGTTTCTGTTTGAAGTAGCACGCTGAAAATAGTGCAACGGATAATTAATCTTTGTTACTGCGACGGTAAATGTCGTTCAACGAAGACATAAGTCTTGTGACGAGATATGTTGCGCGTCACTCCATACGCGAGGTTTACCATAATCAATAAAGTTGCCTACACTCTTATAATTTGCTGAAACGAGAGCCCTGCATGAAATGTATCAACTGTTTTACGCTGTTGGAAATTGAAATATATCGCGAACGTGAATTTTGTGAAAGATATATTTTTAATTTAAAATCTCACTGTTTTATTCTAGGAACAACATAACATCGGTATGGGAAAAAATTTTCTTATACCTATATCATCGCATTGACGTTACGTATAAAATCTCTGTTAATATTTTAACTTCCATTTTGCTTTGTCTAAGCATTTTTTCCCCAATTTCCAAGAATGAAAATTAAAGAAAAATTTCGTATATCGCGGCGATGAGAAAAACAGTAGAATTCAAGGAAAATTTGTACTTGTCGCTGCAAAATAATTCACCTTTAATTTACCAATAATTTCGTGCATTTAATAAAAGAATTGGAAATATTGAGATAGGATAATTTATTGTTTGGGTAATCAATTCGAAACGCTACAGATTATACGTCACTTAATGCCACGGTTATAAAACGGAATACGTCACTCGTCGGATCGATAGAAACGCACAGGTCAGACCCGCGATATCACACTTACATTCCGTGCACCGGGTTCGGCACACATATTTTTTTTCTTCTCCGCAGAACGTTCAGCGTCGTCGCAAGTTTCGCGGATGCGGGCCGAACTGATTTTCTCGCTGTTCGATGTTGCCGCGCGTCACATCGTAAAACGATCGTCTCGAGCCGTTCGGCAATGTATCGCATCGTTTGCTGTCGCGTATGGCCGTTCAATTCTCCCGAAACATCCCGGCGTCCCTTGCACCCGTTGACGCACATCGCGCGCCAGAAATGCGTAAAAACTGTTTTATAGGTTCTACAGAAGTGTAACGCCGTTGCGAACGGAATTTTAAGAATAGTTGATCCGTCGGCCGACGTTTTTATGGGCCCTGTCGTTCTTCCCGTTCTCTGAATGATTCTCGTGTTTACAGTGACGCGCTCGTAAATTGTTCCCGCTGCCGACCCCGTCGAACGCGGGGCGCTTTGTTTTTTCAAACTCATTTGCCGTTTCCCCACTTTTGCCCACTTTCCGATCAGCGACCGCGATTTTCCAAGTATCTTTTAACAAACTCTAACGGAATTACCAGAATTAGTTCCAAAATTGTTTGCAACATTGTTTTTTAATTTCATTGTTGCCGAGACCGAGGAAAAGATGTTATAACAAAAATATAGTACGCTTAATTTTCAAATTTATTGAGTAATAGAGTCGATTTGAACAATATGAAATTTTTCAATCTGCAAGGATGCATTTATATTGTATATCGCCTTTGTTACTTTTGTTCATTTAAAAATATTTATACCATGGGTCATTTATTATTAAGCAGAGAATTTTTGCTCTAGGAGCCTCGCGTCTTCTAAATTAAATTAAAAAACATAGGATAGAATTGACGTAACTTTCATCAATTTTAAAAGAAGCAGTATTATTTTAAAAGTCTTTCTATTACATTTCTTTTCTTTTACCCCGTTCATGCATTTCTGGCAAGGCGCATTAATATTCATATCGACGTTGAATTACGAAGAAAGTTCTTCTAAATGGAGCTACCACAGGATCTCTGGAATCCTTCTGCCGTGATTTAAGAGTTTGATCAAAGTTCAAGGAATCAAAAGTCGTCTTACTTTTTTTTACCGGAGGGGAACTTGCAGTGGGACGAGAAGAATATGCAAAAAGGCGCTTGCAAAATTCGTCGTCGCTTTAACGAATACCACGGACGATCTAAAATACCTGAATCTATATTTAAAAGATATCTTCAAGTTAAAGGGCTCTCGGCGCCTTTAAATAATTGTTTAATTCGTTCGCACTCTTATGTTTTTTCAAACTAAATTTCCCAGTACTTACAGTTACAATAGAAAGCTTTTAAAAACTCGCGAATTGACTAAATTAAATTGTCTCTAATCATTTATTATTTTAATAATTTTAACGGTCCTAGAGACAATAGAAAAATTGTTTAAAAAAAATAAAACTTGGGTGTTAATTTGAAATTTCATTTGTATGTATATCGCCAAATGTCTGAATAATTAAAATAGTTGATTATTTTGTGGATAAAGAAATATTCTATAGTTGTGAATGATGAATGTACAGATACATTAGAGTGTGAAGGTGTTGATATCGATTCTTTAACCGGGGATCGTTAACCAGTGAATTACAATGCTACTCGTATTCGTAAAGAGACACGACGCTGTGTTTGCGAGAAAGCAATGTCACTGCGTTTGTAATACGACGACCATGACAAGACATTCTAATATTAGCTCCTTCAAATTGCATTGGTCTAGCCGTGAACCTACTATTCCCGTTTGTAAACTATTTGTCGAATTCATCGCACGTTTCTTCCTTTCCTTATCTTTTTCACTTCTCAACCATATCCAAATGACGATTATTATAAATACTATAAATGACGATTATCTATTAAATTAATTAAATAGATTGTTATCTGTTATTAAATATCGATTGTTGAAGTAATTTTTGCATCGATAAAGAACGCGGGATTTCACGAAAACGTTGCGCGATGCGGTAGTCATTGTACCTAAAACTTCGCACAACTTCTGTCTGTGTCTAACGCATTCAAAGTTAGACCAGCGCGTCATTTCGCACACAATAAAACGGGGGGTATAGAGTTTCATTACCCTATTAAATGTACCGACGTCTATGATAAATTTATCACGCGACCGAGTCAGCTATAGACGTATATCTAGCTTTACACATGGTCAGAACCCGCGAATGTCTGCGAAACGACTTGGACTGAAACATTTTCAATGCAGACTTTTCTTGGAGACTGTCATTAATAACACCTGCGGTGGAGTAACATTTGCGTCAGTAGAATATCTGCTTTTATCAGTAGAACACCTGCATCTCGATTTATTAATCCTTAGCACTCGAGTGGCGCCTCCGAGGCACCAACGAAATCGTTATATCATTTCTAAAATAATTTTGACATTATTAAAGACCCTATTTAAAAGATTGTTAAAAGCGTATAACAGTTTTATGATTCACCAGACTCAATTTCATATTCATAAATTGTACTGAGTTATATAAAATGGAAATACGCCTGGATAAAATAGCTATTTTAAATCTAGGCTTAAAATGGCCTGGAGTGCAAAGGGTTAACCCTTCGTCTCCTAGGTCGGAGTGATTCGTGACTCGTTGGGACGCGCGAGACCGCCAAAGTTTAGACTATCGCCTAGAGTTTACACTATCCCCACCATAATTCCGAGGCTCTCGTGCCACCATTCATACGCGTCAGCGAAGCATCGATGTGAGTCAGAAATGACTCTGGCCAAGGAGACCCTGTTGCAGTAGTCGAAGGATTAAAACTTGCGGTACCATTTAACACGTTCCTCGCCGCGTCACCCATATCTGGCTGACACTAATTTCTGACCAATTGCGACAATTTATTCTTATCGCAATATTTTCGAGCGAAATGAGTTCGACCATGATTTTTAATCAGAGATTTTTAATAGAGTTCTAACGTCGTCCCCCTATGACAAATATGAACTTTTTAGTTTTATTTTAATTAATTAAATTGCTTCAATTCCGCGGGGATTTTAGTGTCTAATTGTCGGCGACGAATTTGTTAATAGCGCCTCTTTAGATTCAAATAAATACCGGATGACGAGCTAGGAGATCGCCGGGAATATTATAAACGACAATGGCCGAACCGCGCCGAACAATTTCTGCCGCCGACATATTTTTCAACGGCTAATGGAACTTTAAGCGCAGTCGACCTATCCATATGTAACAGCAATATCTGACGCCACTGAATGGGAGGACACTTCCGAAGCTTTATTACAGCGATCACTTTCCGAACCACGCGTGTCATGTATCACATCGACGAAAAAAATAGAGGCAATGGTATTTATCGCTGTCCGGAAAATGGAAAACGCTGACTGGAACACGATTGCCTGAAAAGGGTTGCGTTGCAATGTTAGTGTCAAATATTAGTATATCATGTTATAGTATATAATATTAGTATACCAAATTATGGTATATAATATTAGTATATAAATTATAGTATCGATGATACTATTTAAAAATATTATTTTAAAATTTATAAATATTTGATAATGTGGTGCTAAACAGAAATAATAATTGAAATCTATATGTTCTGCAAAGTACTTGTGACTATAGCAAACTAACAATTGTCAAGGATTCGTAAAATAAATAAAATAAATTCTTCGACTCGTACAAACGTATACAAGCATATATTGTACACAAGTTTCGTCTCCCGATTCGAGATCGTTGGCTCGAATGATAC
Organism: Augochlora pura; assembly: GCF_028453695.1. Taxonomy (NCBI): domain Eukaryota; kingdom Metazoa; phylum Arthropoda; class Insecta; order Hymenoptera; family Halictidae; genus Augochlora; species Augochlora pura. The sequence goes on from NC_135777.1 coordinate 1,045,508, forward strand.
GCAAGCTAATATTTACAGTTGCCAGGCTCAATGACCCGATCGATTTATGTGTTAAATACACCGAACCAACAGTACATTATGCCTGTGAATTATGAGGACTTTAAAAGGTCGCATTATCCGCAATGAAACAGAGTGCCATGTACCTTTAAACACTCTCGGTAACATTGTAACTGTCTCTGGCAACAGTTTGCAGCTATGAATTTGTTGGCAACTGGCTAAATGGTAATAATGCCGGGAAGAAAGTGAATTGCTCGGTCAATAAAGATGGTAATCGATTTCACAGTTTAGTGCACCCCGGTTTGGAATACCGAATGTATTTGATTCAAACCGATCCTATTCATTCCTTACGCTATATAATGATACCTCGGCCGCGCTTGTACTATTGTTATGCGACCACTGTCACGCGTAGTTTAAAAGAAATTGAAATTATTTAATCAATCATTTTACCAACGAAAATACAGAATCTGTACGTCTTATTAAATTAAAATATATGTGAATACATTGTGTATGTTGCGATAGTATTTATAATAAATTGATAAAAGTAAATCAAATTTAAAAATTAAAAAATTATAATAGAATAAAGTTAATACTTTCGTTGACACAATACAAACTTTTATCTCAGGTTAATAAAGTTTATTAAACATAAAACACGTTTCTTCTATATCGCATAATTAATACACTGGACTAAAATTAGGCTAGGTTTCACCATTGATTTTTACGAAATTTTAATAGTTTAAATCACTACAATTTGTTATAAATCGGATCTTCACGTTGGGAGACATCGAATCAAAGTATATTATTTAATAAACTAAAAAGTTAACTTACAATGTAAATTACTGTGTATTTTACAATGAAAAACCTTAAGCAAAACTTTCTCCGACATTCGAGCAGAGCTAATAAACGTCGCGAAATCGGAGAACGACCTAATATCGACGAATGCGTGTCGGCTGTGCTTTTTAAAATGATTAGCTCGGGAACGAAGTGTCGTATGAAAAAAAATTGCATTTCTCGTTCTCGACTTACATTTCCCGGTAGAATTGCCCTCTTCTGTACGAGTCGCTGGGAACGCGCGCGTACGCGCTAGCTGCGGGCACCCGCCCGTATCGCTCTGAAAGCAGCCTAAGTGCTGTGTATTCCAGGGAAAGAACGTCGAATTGAAAAAGCTGCTTTTTGGAAAATTAAAAATCGTGAAAGAGAAGATTAGAATAACGCGCGGCGTGCCGTTTCTACGGGACGATCAAATGCAATGCGACGAGCTCGACGCATTCGACGGTGCTATACGTCGTGTTGTAAAGTTCTGCAGGAAAATGATCAAACTGTGTATGAGCTATTAACGAATTTTTTCTATCGTTTCAAGTAGAATTGAAGAAAAGTATTTCAATATTTGTACCGTAAATTAGTCCCTTTAGCATGAAAAAGAATTCAAACCATTTGATCTAGTTTTAGCAAATTAATTATTGTTTCGAAAGGTATATCGTGTCAAAAGGTATCCGAGTATCTTTTGCCAGGTGTTGTACCAAAGAAGTTCGCCTCGAACGCGAAAAGAAATAAATCGAAGCCGTTCAACGCCGCCGAAACGTGTACACAAACATTCCGGACATATGCGCGCAACAAAGAAACGATTTAAAAGTCGAACAGAGTTGTCTGTGCACGGTGGAAGTTTCGAAAGCAAACGGATAGATCAGTGGGGATCCAGTTTCCTCATCTGGATGGCAATTTCCCGGGACTAATCCACTCCGGCCAGACAATCGGTGTCAACGAAACTCAATTTCGTTAATTTCGTTCGCTACGTAATCGAATACATTGTCAACCTTTCTCGTCACTTCTTTCGACCGTCCTACAACACTTTCTGCTATTGCTAAGCAAGTTCGATTATTTAAGCGGTCGAGTGGCGACTTTAAAAATTATCATGCCACGCTTCGAAATAATTTTTATTATATTTATTTATATTCAGAAAATTGTCACCGGACGAGCCACAAAATGCAATTCCATAATATATAAAATGGCGACACTACGAGTCATAATTTGCCATAATAATGCCACTCGAGATAAATATTATATTTCATCATTTCTAATTCGTTTGATCTATTTATTTTTACTAGAAATCCATCAACTTCAGAGACTAATTATGACAACAATTTCGACAGTTTTCGAAACGTACGTTGAAAGAGCTCTGGAACGACTGAAACCGATGCCATAAACGACTAAGAGATAAGCCTGTATATTTATATAAATACATCCACTTAGAGTCACTCGTAGCGTGGCGGCGGACGAAAGTTATGGGACAACCGAATGCATAGCGTTCCTTTATCGAGGGAATATTTAAATAACTCGGTGTCGGTCGGTAGGCGTGGATTTTCTAAATATTTGGTCGGGTATGTTTATCGACGTGTTCGTAGTAACCTATACGTACGTATGTATGCGAGCGCGTTTAACAGGCGCGCAGGCGGTGGCGCGCGCACACAGACGCGACGGGAACACAGCTGTGTGCGACACAGGAGGGTCGCGAGGGGAGGAATGAGACATGAAAAGCGGATAGGTGGCCTGCTAGATCCGTCGCTAAAAATACACGTCGCAATAAACTCAAGGGTGACGTCCACAACATAGATAGGACATATTTACCTGCCCTTAGTTATATTTTCGCTCTCCTTCTTCCAAGTCGCCGTTTAAAAATCATCTTTTCGCAACGCGCTGAAATCTTCCCCGTGAAAGTTTCAGATGCCGGCAATTGAAAACCGTTCGCGGATGCACACGGACAATTTCTGAGATTCGTGGTTAACCCTTTGCACTCGAACGGTGACTCCGAGGCACCACTGAAATTATTCTATTACGTGAAAATAATTTTTATAACAATAGAGTTTAGATTGAAAAAATCATTAATTAGTAAAACTGTTGCTACGAGTCGCGAGAATCAATTTCATGTCCATAAAAGTGCGCTTTATCGCATACTATAGAAATACTATAGATCAGGAACATTATATCACATTTACAATTAAAATGGCTTCGTGTCCACCTGTTCTAATCAAACATGTGCGCAAAGTTCTGCTTCGTGTATAAAGCTACGCGTGATTTAACAAATGCAAATTTAAATAGATTTTCAAACAATGAACTTTGAAACAAGACTTTGGAAACAATGGCGTTAACAATAAACCACGCGATAGAACAAGAATGGGACAAAGTATGGATCTTATGCCAAAATTTATTATTTACCATTCCCCTTGTTATAAACTGTTATTTCACGATCGCTGAGAATGTGTAAATAATATATTGTAATTTATTCTCAATATTCTTATAATAATAATTCTTATAATAATCTAATAATAATTCTTTTGTGTATCGTTAACCATTCGCGATTCGAAGCACGTGGCAGCGTCTTGAAAAATTATTGCACAAATATTTTTGCGGAAGATTGCCAGGAAGAGTGAGTCCGCATTGCGTTATACAGAAATGAGTCATTTGCGCAAGCTTTTAACCTCGACAATCTCCGACGCTTTCTTTCTTTCTTTGTAAAAAAAAAAAACTGTGTTCATCATCGCGACGCGTACTTTAAGAACTTCGTAAAGACGACCCTGGGAAGTTGTTATTTTCAGATGTACAGATTATTTTCCATGGAAAAGCACGATCGCAGATGCAAACTTCGGATGGCTTCCTTTGCGTCGCCGTAAATACTCGCTGGTGTCTTCCGTTTCAAGTTTACGTTTGTAATTATAATTAATTTTCGCTCTGTAACTTATTATACTTTTTTATAATTTTTTTTAATAATTTTTATTTTATAATTTTTATTTGCTTATATAAAGTAAATGTGTGTCTATAAGAAATTCAACGAATTTTTGCGACAACTTATAAAGAACGCGAGAAGCAGATTTTTTAGTAACACGTGACGCACACCATAAGCCGTTTGCCATTCCACCCCTATACCCATTTTCCTTGGAAACATCTTTTACGAGAATCTCCTCTGTGTCGAGATACACAGCGAAGACGCGACTAGAGGAAAGGAACTGTTACAGTCTGTAAAAGGGTGCCATTGGGGGCAATACAATGGAGGTCGTGAAATCGATATAGGACGAAAAAGTGCTCAGAAATGGCAAAACTCACGACCATTCTGGGATATCTCTATGAACGAATACCCTTTGTGCATACATTACGAAGCGTGAATACACGAACGGATAAAGGTATGCGCGATATTCCATTTTACTCGTACCTGAAGGGTTAAACGCGAACATTTTGAAATATTCCCTAAACTGCGCTACGTTTCACCCCTTTGGCCCGCGACAATTATATGCTTCGCAAGAAGCTTAACACCGATTAACCTGTTTTTACGATACCGTCCTCTCACCGTTGAATCGGTTCTTTCGCCCGGCAGACAATGAAGATAAAGATCGCCGGATGGCGGATCCCCAAAGTCTTTGCCGGAAGGATTATCACGGCAATCAGCAAACTTTAACTAGTTTACGGAGGATCTTGTAAGATTCTCTTATAGAAAGACGAGATTGCCGGTAACATTTTGACTATCAGCTGTTCTTTCAGCCGATATCTATCAGCTAATATTATAATATAAATTACAGTAAATATAATGCCTTATAACGATCCCCTAAAATTTATTATGGATTGAAGATTCTATTGAATCATTGGTACCATAAACAATTAAAGTCACCCAATAATTCCCATATTTGGCAAATCTGTTAAATTACCCTATAGACATAACTAGTGTATATCAACAATTGATCTCCACTTCGAAGACATAAAGTCCTTGAAAAAAGCCAGCGTAAAGTATTATTTCTGCAACTTCGCTGCAAATGTTAGCCCGGGTCTAGGTCAGAGCAGGAGTAGTGCGTGCCTGCGGGTTAGGTGGATTACGTCTCGTAGCAGGTGTCGCATGTTAATCACCAGCTACAATGTCCTTCCGCAGGGACTAGTCCCGCTGATGGGTTCAGATAATCCTGGTAGTTAAACGGTGACCAAGCGGAAAGTTCTTTGCGGTTAGAGGAGTCGTGCGGCTCAAGTGCTCTCGCCGAATGAACTGATTACAAGAAAATGGCACTATTCGTCTGACACGTTCTTCTCTAGCAGTAACTTCGCCCTATCTCTAAACGGCTAATTGTCTGGAAGCTTCGCGGGTTCTTAAGCAAATCGCAGGAAGCAATCTACTTTTCTGATGCTCGGTGATTAACCCTTTGGCGACGGCAGACTTTGGATTTATTGCAGTGCTCATTGAACTCTGTTACATTAAACCAATATTACTTGAAGTGAACAATAATTTTAAGCTTTTTCTACAATATATAAGATAAATATTAGACAATATATAATTAATCAAATTTAATAGTAAACGAAATTTGATCTTGACGCCTATTGGCGTCCACAGGGAAGCCAACATGTTTCGGACGCCAATAGGCGCCAACAGTAGTCAAAGGGTTAAGTGAGTAATGCTCAGTGATATTATTATAAAAGGCCCTCTTCGTGTAAACAGGGAGCTGCTCGAAGGATAATAGAGCTCCGAAGCGAAACACGAATTTTCGCTGGGATCGACGTTGCAGAAAGCTCGGTTCTATGATACCGACGAGTGGCTTTTCGGTTCAAAACTCACTCGTACTTTCTCAAGGTCCTCTCTCTGTGGCCAGCATCCTTTTTGGATGCGATGACGCGGATATCGGATTTCGTGGTTGCATGCTGCACTTTTGACTTCTTCCGGACCGTGAACATGGCGAAAGAATAGTTTACTCGAATCTAAAATACTCCATTAAAAATACTCTATTATTTAATCTGAATTTCTCATTATTCGAATTGCATTCTCCAGACGCGATTTTCAGCTTTCCTGAAATGTAATCGCAGGCCTTGTGGATGCAGAAACCGAGATCCTCTCAACTTGTATTTAATATTCGTGATCGAAAGTCGTTCGAATATTTCACGCAAAATTACCGCGCGCAGCACAGAATATTGCTCGAGCTCAACAGTCTTTCACTCGCTTACACATGAGTCTACAGTTTCTTCTTACGCTATAATTATTTTATAGCGTGTGCCATCTTTTCCTTTTGGGAGCGTGCATGTTCTTTAATGGTCTAAAACATAAAGCTAGCGGACGATGTCGAAGCAAAGGAGGGACTCGTCGAACCGTCGATTGTCCCGCTCGTCGTCCGAGCGAAAGATCTTCTACGTGGACGACCCGTCGTTGGATCATCCGTCGTACAACGCGTCGCCGGACATCATCTGCCAGCGATTGTACAGTTGCGACGCGTCTTATCCTGCGGAGGATCGTTCGTCGATCTGCGTTCCGAATTTAGACGCGGTCGGTTTCCAATCGAGCGAGAACTCGGCGCTTTGCGCGGCAGGCGCGGACGACGAGCCGCGACACGGCGTTCCGGCACGTTCGAAGACCGGCAGCCAGAAACAAGGGAGAAAACAATCGGACGCCGATCTGCAGTCACGGTCCAGTCGCCGATCCAGCGTGCAATCCAGCCGCTCGAGGATAAACAGCTGCAGCCGGCCGACGCCGTTAGGTACGAACACAATTGGGTCATCAGACTTTTCGATCGATCAATATATAGCTTTTGCGAGCGCGTCTCCGCCGACGCAATAACGATTTCCCGTCCGTTAATCGCGTTATCCGATTGATCGATTCCGATGTACGCTGCGCGAAAAAAAAGATGCTTCGAGCAACAATGGCTTGATTGACACCGCGTAGGACATCGGTACTTTTCTACGACACAGCGTTTCGTGCTTTCGTGTTTTTCGCGTTGAAAAACAAGGAAGGAACGTTCGCGATAACGTGGTAAAAATTGATAGGAGCTTGGACGAGGTTCTGCGAGTGACGAGCGATAGCGAAGTCAGCTTTGTGCGCTTGAAGTTGAGCCTTGAAAACGTGAATTCATGGTAACCGAACGATAATTGTTCGCAAACGTTGCTGCAACTTTTTTTCAAGACAGATGACACGAACATCTTTAACCACTTGCACTATGACTCCTTTCCGGTTGCGTTGATTTTCCTTACTAGCACCAGATCATTCTTCTTACTTGTATCGTTTTTATTTGTTTCCTTTTCCAAACTTTAATAATAGAAAAATTCAATTTGATTTAGATTTAGAAGGAATTAATAATTTATTAATTCAGTGTTCTGTGGAATCTTCATCACGAATCCGACTCGTTATTATAGTGTATATTAGAGTAACGATAACAAACTGTACATGGACAGTTGTCTTATTATGCTTTTTACAGTGAAATACATCGCAAACATGTAAATTTCGGCATCGTCCTCTATCACGGTCTACGCCATTCCTTCGATTGGCTGCGATATGTAACAATTACGTATCGGCTAATTACGCTCGATTACTCCCTATAGTACGTGCTCCCTCGACAGTCTAATCCTCGACTGCGGTTGATTTTCCATCGGGACCTCTGTCCGCGATTACGTGATTACAACCACAGTGTACAGAACTGCGTCAGCTATAAGAGACTCTCAACTTTTTCTGTCATAGCAAACCATTCTCTCAGCTTCCGTGAGGTGCAAGATGGCTGCTGATTTACTCATCGAACGTTCGTTCAGCGTTCAATTTCATTTACAAATAGACAAAAGTGATCAAAGGAGTGCAGCTCCCTTGCCGAGCAACGGAGTGCAGCTATTTCGACGATTTTTAATAAAACAAACTGTTCTCCGAATTGTCTGAACTATAGCAACACGTAGGTGCAACAGATTCGATACGCTTTCGAATATTGCGATGCCTACCAGATGGCAGCTTTCATTCGCGATACGCATTCGTAATCGATTTTTGAAGCTCTGGCCATCCACCGGATGGTTATTTGCGGCGGTATTGCTGCAATTTCTTGGCGCACAGCAACCTTCGACGGCTCTTGATCGATGCTCGCAGGCTCTAGCATTTCAAATAGCTTCGCCGAGAAAAAGGGTCGCGATCTGCCAATTCTGACCTTTTCGATCGCTTCCTCCAATTTCGCATGTTGTAAACAAAATTACAAGGAATTTGTTTCTAAAGCAACTTAGGAGTATTGACTACCAAATCTGGAAAGAAAAAGATTGTAACATTGACAAAGAATAACGAAACAGTGGTAAAGTAACTGGTAAAGTTAAAGGTAACTGCTGGTGCAAACCGAAGTTGCTTTCTTGCTAAATCCAATATTTTGAACAATTTTCGAAAGGAGCGTAAATGCGAGAATGCCCTAATCCCAGCTCTCGGGCGGTTAGGCTGGCGGTCTACCGAATGCAGGTAGAAGCTATATTATGCCGCGCGTCCGACCTATGCGGGTTGATAAGGTCTAACTTCCGGTCCCTCGACCAAACGAGCTGTCCGCGGTGGAAACGAAAAGCTTGAGCACACACGGCCATTAAACCGAAATGTCCGCTTAGTAAAATAATTCGGGCACGGTTTCAGTTAAATGGCTATCCCGTGTCGCGTGTAACCCGAAAAGGCGACATAGAACAAACATTCCTCCACTGTCGACCGGTTTTAAATGATCTCTTCCTGAAATAACTTTAGCGGTCGCGTAACCTGTCTTTGACTCTCGAAAAGGAAACGATTCCATCCAGCTGCTTCTCGAGCCACGTATTTTCGAATATCCCGACAGGATTTGTTGAAGTTCAATGAAACGGCACCAATTACAACTAGATAGGAATAAAAATTAATTTACAAAAATATAAATTATATTGCTCCGTGAATAATCGCAATAAGATGAAAATGATGAGAAATAGTGTCTTTAAATTCTTTTCATGTCTTTAGAATTCTACACTTTAGTTTGAACAAAATTTTTACCATAAATGCATAAAATCCGCTTTCTAATTATAGCTTTGAAACTGTTAATTAATGTACCAAATCAAAATTTATTTTGAAACTCGAATTGTATTTTTCTCGCAACTACGAAGCTCTTAATTTGTTCGAATCAAGGTTCTGTAATAACCCACAAATATTTTTTATTTAATTTCTGCCAAGAACATATCTCTTTACTTTGTAAATTCGATAAAGCATGTAGACATATGTATGCACGAGACGAGATCTTTTGATCGATTCGCTCGCGAGATGCGACTTTCGCTGTTCCGCGATTTCCATCGCGTCTAAATTTACCTTGGCCGGAGAGTTTCCATTAAATTTGGTGTTGGAAACGAAATTAACCATTCAGAAGCTATCGAAATGTTACGGATAGCCTCCGAAGTATCCGTGTTTGTATAGATTGCTAGTGCTTGAGCGGTGCAAGATGTTGAAGACAGCCGAAAAGTGCTCGCGAAAGTCGGTCAATATTCGCGAATCGAACGGTCAATAAACGACGCTGGTTTGGCTGCCCCGTGTGTACAGTTTGCGAAATTCAATCCCTGGAAAAACTGTTGAACTTATGCAAAATGCGGAATTAACGAAACGCCGGCTGCGCGTCGTCGCTTTTGCATAACTTTGTCGCAAGAAGTCTCGATGGAATCGATCGAGCCGAAAACCTTTTCAAAGTTTTTCAGTTCGAGTAAAACGAAATCGATCTTCCATAAATGGAACACATATTATAAAACTTAAAATTAATAATTTTATACCATAAGCTCAACTCGCAGAATCTCAACCATATAATACCTTATAAGATTGTCTTTAGAATAAGGATTTAGGAATAAAATTTCGAAGAAAATGTATCTGGACAACTATTTATGCTAATAAGATTCTATTGGAATAAAAATTCATCTGAACAAGACGTTATTGTTCAAACAAGAATTTATTCGCACAGAAATTAATTCGCACAGAAATCAATTCGTACAGAAAATTAATTTGGAGAATAATTAAAAACAGTAATTAATTCGCAGCTTCTTCATAATTAAATGTTCAAAGCAACTTTCTGCGAATAAAAAAATTTGAGAAAAGCTTGAAGAATATTTATCGTATAACTGTCGCGTCTTGTACATTATAAATAAGAAACTGTGTTGTTAATTATGTAAGCAACATTAGCAGACTACGAACTAAGATGTCCAATGATGATCTCTAGGCAACAGTAGAAGGAATAGCTCGGTGAGACCAGCGAAGTCACGCAGAGCGAGCAACGCGCGTAGAAAGGACTCTGTCCGGCCCGTAAAGGACGAGATAAAACAAGTGCGCGAGAGCGCGGAGGACGCTGAGAATTTGGAGCAGGCCAGACGACACCGCAGGATCACGATGATCATCCTGGGAACGTTTATTTTCCTTCTGGTTGCATCGATTCTCGCGGTGGTGGTCACTTTAACGCAAAGCACATTTCTGAGACCGGCGACGGGTTCTAAGGAACTCGCCGAACATCGAGCGCCACGTAATTAATCATTTTCAACATTGTTCTAACTTAATTCTTACAGACTTGTTTTATACATGCTGCATCGTCAACTAACATCGGAAGCTTGCTTTTTTTCACGAAGAAGTTATACTGATCGAACGAGTTGTTTCCGACGTAGTTGCAAATTTAATCGCGAACGTAATTGGAAGATTTAAAGGAATTAATAAATAAACCACATATTAATAGAAAAAGTAAATTAATGATAGATTTGTGTCTCTGAATTTTCAAGGCTTTTAAAAATGTTTAAACAACTGTAGAACCAATACTGTAAAATCAACATTGTTTTTAAACAATCGGGCGAACGTTTCTTTTTACATTTTAATAACGTGTTAATTAAAATGATTATCACGATACAATAAATAATTGCAGTACAGTTTAAACTGAACGGTTCGGATGAATACACTGAATAATAGAAAATCTAGAAAATGTTCTAAAAATCTCAAGACGTTTGTTCTACTGTGAATTTAATAAATACTATGGACGATATTATTAATATTAGTAGAATTGAATTAGAAATGAATTATTTCCGACTAATTTCATGCAACTGCTATTGCAATGTAGATCGACGCAACACAAAGTGGGTGGTAAATGGAATTTCTTTTCTTTAGATTCTTCAGCAGACCACTTTCATTATCACAGGCGCATAATCATCTGCAGTTGAACATCCTGTATATACCTTCCTTAACCGACCCGTCCGATATTCTTACGCCCAAGGCGAGCCAGCTCTGTCGGGGCGCCCTTACTGATGAGTCCATTAGCAGACCCAGGACGAAACGATCTTTTCTATTCCTCCTCTCTCCCGCCGTTCTATCACCTTTTCATTCCTCGTTACAGCCTTCAGAAAGGAAGGTAAAAATGACCGAACTCCTTGCATTGTACAGTTTTATTAGGCTGTCCCATAAATTTCTTCCGCGCTACGCTGTAAGTGACTCCAAGTGACTGTATTTATATAAATATTCAGGCTCGTCTCTTAGCCGTTCATGACATCGGTTTCAGTCGTCCCAGAGCTCTTTCGAAGTTCGTTTCGTCGGTGATAGAGTCTCTTTTAACATTTTTTCTGATAATGATGAAAATGTTATGCTGAAAAATTAGTTTCTTATAAATGTTATCGTCGGGAGATGCTGACTGATACAGAGATCTTTATCGGTGTCTCGTAATCACCGTCTCTCTATATAAATAATACGATAACGAGCAGATATCATTTAGTACTATTTTCGTACTGGATTAACGCGATAATTATTACTAATGAGTATATATAGCAGATCTTGATAACGATTCTTTTGTTTTGGAAGGAAACGAGCTGCAAGATTTGTGTCTCGATAATCGGATTACACTCGGCGTACGTAATAAGATTATCAATCATCGTGGCTCTTGAAAACACGTGTGCCAGAATTACCAAAACTATTAGCCAAGAAGTAAAAATTAGATGTGTCTTGATTCTTTAAAGTTCTGTATTAAATAAGTTGTATGAAATATAATTCTGTCTTTAAATAAGAGATCGAGTTTTACAATATTTTACGAGAAGAACAACGAAATTAATTAATCCGAATCAAAGTATAGAATGAAGAGCGAAACTGAGTCAACAATTTTGAAAGTTTATAACATTTTTACAATTAAACATACGATCAAATAAAACACTGTTTGTTTTTTTATAGAAATGACAACTTTTGCTCATTCAAATGAGAAACATATCTTATCTTGCTGGCAGCTAAAATGATAAAAGAATTTGTTTTGAATTCCAATTAAAATTTCGAGTTCATTGGTCCGTTTTATATAAATAACAGTTTTTAATCCCACTGATCAGTCTCGATAAAATTGTCTCGATGAAACGTGTTCGAAGTTTCAGTATTGATTCAAGTTATTGAATTTGGGGATATAAATACTGTTATTTCACTATGTATGATTCGTCTAATCGGATAAACTCATATTCTTAAGCGAAAGAATTGAATTTCCCTTCTTATTTCGAATCCGCAATTACTTGGTTGCCAACCGAATAGATTCTATAGTAATAACGTTCCTATATCCGAAGTACGGTAACTTCGATAACTGCTCGCCACTTCGAACTTTCTCTCGTTATTCTCCTAAAATATCCCCTCGATAGTTGGATGATTCAACGTGATTACCACCTGATGACAGTTGCGCTTAGTCCCATACATCGTGCTCTTGTTATATACCGTGTGCATCTTAAGAGCCTGTCCTAAATCCCACGAAACCTGAACAACACCTGTCCGTCCATCCTCGGCTCCACTTAACATGCGTTGTGTTCTCAAGCAGGCTACTCAACCTGGATAACCCCAATTCCTTGTTTCAACTTGAAACATTCAAAAACACAACGCGATCTTTTATTTTCTTCTCAAGTTTTGAAAGAATATCCTGAAGTTATTCTTTTTTATATAATTGAATGAGTTCAAACAAATTTTATTAATTTACTTGAGAGAAGAATGCAATGTTTTGTCTAGCGTTTATATTATTTACATTTTTATATTAGTTATTATATTATCGTTATATTATTTATTAGATTTTTATTATTATAAATTATGCTACAACTTTATCACTTATAATTGTTCCTGCTCGAAGATAATACGATCTGCAATTCATTATTATTGTATAAAATATTATTTATAAAATATCTTTAAAACCGAATGCGCGCGAAGTTTGTTTCAAAGCTAGCTGATTGTTATAATGTGTTTGAACTTTAAAGGTACCAATACGGGAACACGGATGCCGGTTAGACAGTTTAATGCTCACAGTCCGGAGCCTGCTGTCGATTCAGTGTAGTTTTTAAACACCGGAACAAGGTGGTCCGAAGTACAACACCGTACCGTTGTCAGAATTTTTCGGTAATTCTAACAGTGACCTGAAATAATGACCTCGTAGTCCATTTTTTTTAAGGTCGTACGACCTTAATTCTTGAATTAAGAACACAATTGGTGTCGAATGAAAAACATTATAGCGAAATCAAACAGAACAATTCTATATGTAAAAACAGAAAAGAATGTAATATAAACGTTTTGCATATAGAACTTCATTTGGAATAAATCGAATTTGAAAATTTGCAAATTTGCAACGTATCAACGCTATCGAATGCAAATTGATTGCCATGATTATTTCATTTATTATTTTCTCTACCTAGTATAGGTAGCATATGGTATAGTATTTCGAGACATCTGACGAATTTTCAAATTCTATAATTTCAAACGTAAAACATAAAATATATTTTATGACATAATCATTTGCACATTCGTGTACATACACAAAGCGCCCCAACATTAACATAATCCTTTTTAATGGACAACTGTAACATTTTGAGTTTTCAAATTAACATTTGAAGTTCGCGAAAATAGTTTTATTTTCAGTCAAAAACAAGCAATTTTTAATTTTTTCAATGTCTCTAAATTAAGCATGACGTCTACAAATTTCAATAAAATTCTGAGTTTTTCTGAGAATTTAAAAATTTTTCTTATCGCTCTAAGAGCAAAGTTAACTAGTATTAAATTTTCCTCGAATACGCTTACTTCATCCATAAAACTGTCATTCAACTAGCAACCCATTTCCTCCGCTATCAGTGCTCAAATCTGTTCCTCCAAAATAGAAAGCAATCGCAAGTGTATCATTATTAACATATATTTACTTTTTCAGTGCGCAAGGAAAACGAGGAACTGTTGAATTCTCTGAACAGAGACTTCTCGGCCGAAAACACGACGGTACCGCCATAAGAAGGGTGTTCCGAGGAAAGAGTCGCCAGTTTTGACGCACGTTCGGACGAAAGGTTTGATCCGAAGTGGCGAATTAAAATCCGGGAACAAGAGCCGCGGATGGAAAAGGATCACGACGGCAACTTCATCCCGGAATATCACGACTGCGTCGAAGTTTTATTACGGCAGTAGTAAATGCGATTGTATTCGAGACGTTTTAGGCGCAGCCACGGAGTCACCGAGTTTCATTAGTTCGCGTTAGCGCTGTGTGTACGGTCAATTTGTCGATTTCGCCATTAAACACAGACCTCGAATTAAATTCAGGCAGAGTCGATGCCGCTGCGACTTTGTCCGCGTCGTTTCAAAAAGGACGTATGGGTTCGCTTTTCGAATTACATAATCTGAAAGACACTTTTGCGAAGAATTGTGTATGTAAACGCGCCGATCGTATCGCTTCGTTGAGAGCTCGTTATCGATGTTACCTCGAGGAGTCGATAATTACCGATTAATGTCGATGATTACCGATTAATGTCGATAATTGCAAATTTGTTACGACGACGCGGTAAAAAAGATAACAACGTTTCGCGTGTCCCTTTGATACGCGACTTTTGCTCGGCGAACTCAATTTTTCCACGAGGCGTACAATCTACGAATCGACCGCAAGCAGGTGCTTAAAAAGAACGAACGAATGTTTTGTCGAAGGAAGATCGAAATGTTAATATTTTTGCAACATTGTAATTCTTTTCGCTATTCCATAAGAATGCGAAAAAGATTGTTACGAAAGTTGTTCGCGCCGGAACTGCTGAGGAAAACGGATTTCGAGGAAAAGCGTTGGAACTCACCGATCCTTTTAATTCGATCCGAAAAATTAATTTATTATTAATTATAATTTATCCGATTTGTATAATTTATATTCAATTTCCCGACACCGATGTTAAACGACGATTCAGTTGAAATTGTCCGTGTTTCGCGCGCGCGTAACGCCGCTCTGTATAATTTCACTTCGCGAAAGTCTTCCACTTTAAGAGATAATCCATGTACTCGGGTGTTGCGAGCGAGCTATACACATACATGTATGTACGCGTTACTTTGTCCCTTTGTTTCGCGGGGAGGCGTTCGTATGATTTCAGCTGTTGTTACGCGACCACGCATGAGATACACCTTGTAAACGAACTGTATATTTGCCATCGAGCGTTGATCCTTAGAGAAGTAGACGGTATAAATTGTTGTTGTCGGTCGTTTGTAAAATATAAACTATCACGAGAGTTAGATGACACACGGCGCCAGTTGTAAAGTTACGTTGTCGCGTGGAGCAAGGAGCCGCGCGCATGTACATAAGATTTTGTACATTAAGGAAACCGTAGTAACGCGATTACGAGATTCTGTTACTAGCGTGTACATCTTCCACTAATTTAACGTGTAAGCGACAGTCTTTCTTTAACCCTTTGCACTCGGAACCATTTTAAGTATAACTAGTATAATTACATACTTAGTATGATTTATGCGTGTTAAATTGAGTCTTGCGACTCGTAAAACTGTTACGTTATTTCGTTGATTATATAACAATTTTCATTGGCGCTTCAGAGGCGCCACTCGAGTGCAAAGGGTTAACGGTATTCACGTTTAAGTTTCCGTCGAATAACATTCGGTTTCACCGTGAAAAATGTAATTAACCCTTTGATCGTCCATCCCCCTGTAAGAGTAGCGGTCGTAAATAAAGGCGTCGACACGACTCGTTCCGCGGAATGTTTAATGTATCGTCTAAAAACAGTAGGACTTCCATTATCCGAATACAACACTTCTTTCTACTAGACTGTGTGTATTCTTTTTTCGAAGAACGACGGATAAGTGTTTCCTTTATTTTGGGACGTGCGCCCTGATGAAAAAATGTCTTGGACGCCTCGAATCGTAACAAAATGTAATCATTTTTGGGAAGAAATGATTTTGTTTAGATTGGCCTAAGACTTTCTTTAAGACTGCTTTGTTAATTAATTTTTGGTTCTTCAACGTTTAAGTCACGCGAAAGGAATGATTAACAAAATAAACTGCAAAGACAGTTGTGCTGTTGCTGACATTCAAAATAGTTGCGTTTTGTAATTTTGTGCGACACAATTTGGTCCCGTTTAATGAATGATAAAATTGTCAAATTTTCTTCTTACGATCGGACCTTTTAATAATTCACGCGTCTCCCTAGATCAAAGATCGACAAGCTCATTTCGATGAACTTATTATCCTTTCGAAGCGTTACAATCGAAAAGACATAATTGTATTAACGTATAATAATGATTATTATTATTAACGTATAATAATGATAGTTATAACAATTCTTTTCTTTTTTTTTCTAAAATTATATTGCTCGAACTGTTCTTAAAATTAATTAAAAATAAATCGATCTTTAACGCGAATTTAGAACGATATAGACTATGTGAAAATGTCTTTTCACATAAGAGAAAAATGCCAAACGCTAACGACAAATAATTAGCTTCACTGTCACGCACTTAATTAACGACAAAGCGAAACTATCCAACAAAAATAATGTAAAAGCTATTTTACATTCGCAACGAACCGGTTGCACGAATT
Source organism: Augochlora pura (assembly GCF_028453695.1). Classification (NCBI taxonomy): domain Eukaryota; kingdom Metazoa; phylum Arthropoda; class Insecta; order Hymenoptera; family Halictidae; genus Augochlora; species Augochlora pura. Next base: position 1,062,057 of record NC_135777.1, read on the forward strand.
TATGAACGGCAGTTTGTCGGCCTTTTCTCTAGATGACATATCCGACTACAAAAATTATCATATTAATTTGTAAGATTATTCTGTTTGCTATAAGCAGCAGAATTCCTCTACTCGACAACTACATATGTCAGAACGAGAGCTTTACCGCATCTAATTCAGGATTTATATGAAACAACTTCCCATCTCCTCTTTTAGATTAAAAAATTAGTCGAACTAGCAATCCAGACATCATTACGAACGTTTCGCCATTTTATAATATTGTGCACGATGTTTGCGTTATTACTAACTAGTTTTTTCTTCGTAAACGAAAAAGACGAAAATTGTACTGCGTTTATTATATTAAAATGAAAGTTTCACGTGTGAAACATAGTAATCTCGTAATTCATAAAAACTCAAGAATGGAATATGCGTTGTATTAGTTGTACGTGTTATATTATATTATTTATTATTGTAATGTTATACTAACTATTGTATTTAGTTGTATATTTCATTGATGCGGCTACAAAAATAACCAAGAGAAGGCTTGCTAGTAATAACGTGAACACCGTGCGAACGCTTCGATTTTTGAAACTTCGCATTTTAGAGATCCGCTAGCAAAGAAGAAGCATACAATATAGCTACGAGACTACACTAGCGAGTGACCATCTCGAAGTGACTTCCATCGATATGAAAAATCGAGTACTGTAAAATATAAAACAATTTCCTTATCGGCGATCGACCCTCGCATTTTTTTAGTGAAAAACCTATTCGTTCGAATACTTTGAGAATAATAATTGATAGAATTTTGGTAAATGATAATGTTTTCAAATCGAACATGATACATAAATAGAAGGAGAATAGAACTAGAAAAGAATTATTATAAAAATTGGTCCGAACAAATAATTTGACCATACAAATTTTCCACAGTTTTTAAGGATTTAAAAGTGATTTTTTCGTTCGAGAGCGCACAGTCTTGCAGCTGCGATCTTTTCGCACAGTTTTTTGCAATTTCCTGTGTTCGATCGACTAGGTTTTCCACTCGAAATTTTGAGGGCTGTTTACGCCCCCGCCCGTCACCGCGGACGATTGCCAATAAAGGGGATGATGCGTGACTAATAATTTTCAGTACTCTCCGGCTCTGTTGAGTTTTTAAATTGCCACTTGCCGATGGTCCCCTGGTAAGTAGTTTAGCATGAATAATTTTCAATAGACCGACAGCGAGAGCCGATTTGAACGGACGATCGCTGAGAACGGCGGGGCGAGAAGAAAAACCCGTCGGGAGGGGATACTTGACCTAAAAACAATAAAATAACTTTTTGCCTTAGGTTGATGAAAAGTCTATCTTTTTTAGAATCAATATATTAACTTAAATGGATAACGATTGAAGGGGGGGGGGGGGGGGGCTCGCTCAATTCCGAAAACGTGTGGACATAATTATATCATCACGGAACACGTGAGAACGTCTTGCTTGTATACGAGAAGCAAATCAAATATATTTCGAGAGTTTAAGAAGTGTTACTGAAAGAGAATAAATATTATTATTATAACGTGCAACTTATTGTGTAAGGGGTGAGCGGAGACATTAAAGGTATTTAATTATAAGGTGATTACGTGCGGAATAGAGATAAATAATATTTGTTAGAATAAAATTGATATAAAGTTTGTAATAACGGAGGAAATTATTGACTCGCGTCACTCGGCGTTAACAGTGTATACTACGAGGTATATTTAGTCATAGTAGTGGTCACGATATGATGAATAAAATCATTTTATCCATCGACGCTCAACCAGTTTCTATCTCGTCAATTCTTGTCTTTTGCGCCGAATTTATCGATCGATTACGCTATAATACTCTACTCCTCTATTCTGAAGACGGCCGTCCTTAATCAACCCTTTTTTTCACAGAACCGACGAAGAAATGAACTTCGCTCATTAAACGTTCCCGAAAACAAAAGAGACCATATTCAAAGTTTTTAATAACAAGAAACCAAAAATCGAATAATTCGCAATTTTGATATTTAAATCAACTTTCTTTTCATTTTTTTTATCATTCCCTTTAATTTAAATATAGTCACAGAACATTGCCCTACTTTAATATCGTTGCTTTCGTCGAAGAACATTTTATCGAGCAGACTTTGTCTAACCTCAAACTTCTCCTTAAAAACAAAAGAAAAAGGTGTTTGCAATCGACCAACGCGGAGGAATTTAGTGAAGCTTTTGTAACGTATCTGCGTCGTACGAGATCCACTGTCTGGCGATAGCTTGTTAAGCTTTTACATTCCAAAAAGGCAAAAATCTATTAAATTATATTCTTCCCTCGTCGAATACACGAAAAACTTGTTGCTTTTTGCTTAGAATGAAAATAAAGCAAATAAAACGATATAGATAGTCATCGAAATCGTTGACGCGTACGTGGTTTGATAAAAAAGCAATCCGAACTTCAATAAATTATCACGCTTCCTTAAAATAACTTCTACTAATTTAATTATGTTATTATATGAACAAATTTCGATTATTCGAAATTTTAAAAGAATTTTTAGTAAATTGAATTTCTTTATCCTATGTATTTGTGAAATAATATATAAAAATAGTTATACACTATCTTACATTATTTTCAATTATTTATATAATAATTTATTCTATAATTATTTCAAATTTTGGAATATTACGAATTGTTTTTGGTTGAGATGCCTTAGGTTCTATTTCTTAATAAACTGGTAATATGATATGCTTTTTTTTTTATTTCTTGAAGTGACATTAAAAAAATTCGTTTGTTTATTAACAAAGGAAAAATAAAATTGGGGACCATATGCGAAAGGTGTCGAGATTATTGCACTCGAGCGATGCCGCGTTTACGAGAGAACTCTTCGACCAGTTCAGAATAATAAAGCTGTTATTGTTCCGAAAGATCCGACTACCTGATTGATAAGTTTGACGTTCGATCAAACAATGGCTTTCGTTGCAAAACCGCGCGCGCACACACACGGGAGTCTTAAACGATGTTAACGTTTGAGAGCGTGCCGTGCGCCGAACAACGGGTTCGGATGATTTTTATGAAACCACGTATATTTATAGGTACGTATACAATGTGATCACAACGGTGTATTGTTCGGTGTGTTGTTAGTACCTCTCTCGGCTAACGTTCACGCCATTTTCCATTACATATATTTTCCATGAAATCGAAATCTCAATTTTTTCACGTTTGCTACTTCAACACGCATATATTGCAGATTTCACGAACGCGTAATAAAAATTAATCAAAGTACAAAATCAAATCATTCGGTAGAATCAACGAACAATGTTACGTTACTCGCCTTCATTAAACTGATATACATGAAATGAAATGAAATTTAATGAAAAACATTCTCTGAATAATATTAATAATAGTATATAACATTATTAAAATTATTTGAAGAAAAAATCGATTTTTAATAAACCTCTACGCTACGAGATGTAATTTAAATCCAGTTTAATTACAATATAAATATTTAATTGATTTTCAACTTAAGATTTGATGTAAAAAGAATTCTCTATTATAATTTTCATGAAGAGTTTGACACTTATCTCAAATAATTATAAAATACGATAACACGTTTTTTAAAATATTATTTTATATAATACTACTTCGAAAGCACTCGCAGACATCAAAATATTAATATAATTATTAGATTATATTAAAGTTTAAAATAACATGTTATTTCAAATAATATCATTTCAAATGTGTCCAGGTCTCACACAGAATTCTCATAACGTGCTGTATATACATACGTACTCGTGCGTCCAATTCCGCGAGCATGCTGTTAGGAACAGTGCTCCAAACAAATTTCGTACTACATACCCGGAAACACCCAGCATCCGAAGTAAATCTATTTGATTGCGTATACAGAGTTCGGTCAATATCAACATAATGCTCAACCGAATCGCTGGGAAGAGCATACGAAACTGGACTCGCATGATTCCGGTAGTTCGGTTCCGCTGTCCGTTCTATTCGGAGAAAACAGAGAGGAAGAACCCTGAAAGATGACGCGAAATATATTGCAACATGAGAAACGTTGTCAGCATCTTTTTAAGTCAGAACGAAAATTTTTTGCTTCGTATCTCACGTAAATTTAATGCGCATGGTTTGCAAGACCGGCACGGATTTGTACACGAATCCTCTTAAAGCACTCTTAACGTTCTCGGTTCGAGAGAATATCGCGGAGGCGCGCAAAAAAAAATCATTTGGCCTAAGGCGAGAAGTCTCTGATAGAGAGACGGAAGAGATAGTAACGTCTCTGGTTCGGCGGGTGTTCCCCAAAAGCTACTACATATATGGATTAACATGTGTTCAATACAGTAACGTAGGAACTCTATTCGTGAACATCCATTTCCTTGAATTCTGCGAAAATTCAATTGCATTCGGGTCGAAACATGAGCCTTTGCAATTACAATTGGATGGGTTGGAATAACAGTGGAACCATACGACCATAACGACGATCGAACTGTTGATCAACGTAGTTGTGAAAGAAATTATAGTGCAAGGGAATAACCTCTTACCTGAATCACAGCTGAGAAGGCGTTAAAACAGAGGAAGCATAAAATCTTGTTGCGTATTGTTAGTAGAACAAATCTACCGATTTTGTGAACTATAACTATGAGTAATTCACTTAACTATTTACCTCTGTGAGTTTCCGCGAAAGGTGCTAACGTTTCCATCGGCGCGCATCGATGAATTACTTTTTCAAATTATAATTGTCCAAGCGATACTACTGCGGAAGCATTGCTATAACGTATACATACTGCGCGCGCAAACAATAGAAACTCTAATAGTACGAATAGTTTCGTAGAACACCTAGCGGACTATATTAGAAGTAAACGTTTAACCACTTAGCTGCGTCGATATATTTTGCAGATAATTTTTGTTTTATCGATCATACTCAGTGTAGTTCTTTTGACAATTATTCTGGAATTAACGTGCGAAATTTATGAATATGTTACCATAAGCATTTTGACAGAAATCATAAGAGAAGTATTTTTATTATAATATATAAAATTGCCATTTCCTTAAGACGTGTTTCCTAATTAAAAACAACTGTTACTGTTTGACAATTAAACGCGGAGCAAGCGCTTCATGAGAGTTCTAGTTAGCACTGATTCATTCAGCGAAATATTCGAAAGAATATTTAGAAATTCGAACCTTAATCTTGCCAAAATTATAACGAACCTAAAAGCATCATTTTTATAGCTAATCTTCTAAAACCGGTAATGTCAGGTTATGTCAGGTAAAGAATTTTAACGAAAACTAGCCAGACTGTTGTCGATTACGATCGATAGCGATCATCGAAGAAAAACTGTGCAAATTTAGAGAAAATTATAATGGTTTTTCATGATCTGTTCCTACGTTGCCAACAAACTTTTGCGAAAGAGTGGAACTAAGAATCGCCGCGACATTGTGGAGATCGTAACCTTTCGATTATTTGACGGCTGCTCGAGAACAATGCGAGTGTGCCAAAACGAAAGACGAGTATATACCTGTTTTGATGATATGAAATTGCGCGCAGCGTCAGTTTATCCTTCGACAATCAAAGTGTGATGCGACTCTAATTGTATACGTGTTTTCTGTGAGATAAGAAACGTCGCGGAAGTGTGAATCACGTGGTATGTGTTGATCGGGATGCATTGGATGTTGCAGAGATAATGAATTTAACGAACGAACAATAAAGGTTAAGGTAAAGTGTCTACGATATTTTTGAATCGCGAGATGATTTAACTTTCAGGGGGGGGGGGGGGCATGTGTACACTTGGAAAACAATGAAGAATTCACTATTTTCAATTTTAATTATTTTTACTATTTAAAATTATTTATTTCATTGCCAATATTTTCATTGTCGTGCAGTTTTTTGACATAACCTTGACATAGGTGTGGACATCTTGTTATTATAATTTCTAGAATTGCATCGATTTTTGTACGTTCCCTTGAGTGTATTATGTATATCCCCGTAAGCGCGATTACGTTACCCAAGTGAAATCAAGTATGTAATATAGAGCGTAAAGAAATGATTTTACAGCCGTAAGTCGTAATAATTATCTTGGCTACAAAACATATATCGTACAACGTCGCAAAATGTTAATGAATGAAATATTAAGATTTATGTTTATATATTGTAATAACATTTATGTATAACGGATACTATAACGCGAAAATATACATGCTAGTTGTCCATACCTGCATTTTAATTTGCACCATTCTCAGTGAAGCTAACTGCAAATGAAACAACGAAAACACTGTACATTAATCAAATTTATTGTATCTTTATTTGATTTTTACTGCAAGAAAATATTGGATCAATGAAAGAAATTATTTGAATATTTAAGAAACGAAGTATGAAAATTAACTGATTAATTATTGAAGATTTCAGACTCTCCATTTAATATATGACGAAACAGAACGATTTCTATATTTATATAAATTATATAAAAATTCGCAAGAGTCGTTTGCTGATCAGCGAAACACGGCATTAATTTTAGACAATAATACAAATAGAAATGACAAAATCGTAGAAAACAGTTCTGCAGGAAAATGCATAAAAGCATTAAGTAATCTAACGGAACAAAAGTTGAAGGTATAAATAACAAGAGTTGCGATCATTTTAATTGCTTCCCATAAATAGTTAAACTTTATTAACATTATAAATTGCAAACTTCTACATGGTAGAAATCTGAACGACGTTACATCTTGATTATTTCACACCCTGCCTGAAAGGGAATTGTAGAGAGTCGTGCAATTGCGTGAACGTAATAGTTGAGTTAAAACGCATTATACGATGTACAGTGTATTCATATCATATAATCGCGCTCCCTCTTCGTATCTAATTATCACCCGGGCCATTACGTCGAAGCGATTTACCACTGTCGACGCAACAGCGAACCCGGCACAACGGCCGCGAAAGGAACGCAAAAACAGATCCGCCATAACCTATAATCGGATTACACGGGATTAAGCGAAGGCGATTATACGAGAGGAATGCAACGTACAAATTAATATCTTAGAAACATTAGTTCCTATACGTAGGGAATTATTTAGTTATTCCAATGTAACTCAGACTAAAAGTCGTTAAAATCTCTAGTGTAATAGCAAATATTCCGTAGCATGATCCGGAAGACATTTGAGAATCCGTATTTGCTGGTATTTTTTAAGAACCGCGTAAATAGCAAAGAGAAGAAATATAATTCTTCGCTATGGTCGGATCGATGGTGCAGCTATTTCTGTCGCCGATCGTTTGCATTAATATGTTTGAAATGTATATATATATATATGCGTACGAGACGAATCATGCTACAGTGCTCACAGAAATCCTTTTTGCAACAGGGCCATCAGCGCGCGGAATTTTACACACTCGCGATAATACACGGCGCACTTTGATAACGTTTAATCGTAATCGCGTTATTAATTATGTTTCTTGCACCCTGCCTCAAAGGGATATTAGATGTTCGCCAAACTAGTTACAAGGAAATTATGTTTCCCTAAGAGCTTCTTCGATATATATATTTAATCCGTGTACCACCTTTCGTTCGTTTCATTGTAAATCAGTGTTTCTGTTGTGTGTGTAATCGACGTCTTGTTAATTACGACATGTTTCATCGAATCGAAAATATATGTTCTTCGAGTAATTAACGGTGATCCACGGATTGAATAATATTGTTTCGCTTCGATGACTTGACAAAAAAAAAAAAAAATCGATGGTGTTCCGCATTCATTTATAAAATCGTTGTTATCACATTGCTGTCAGTACTGTTCCTTATCACCATGTAACATCATTTGGCAGTAAATAAATATATAGCTTACGATTAATTTAATATCTATCAGTCTCAACGTTTAACCCTGCCTGAAAGGGAAAGAAGATGGTCATGCGAGTTTGCTCTTTGCGGTCGGAATCCTGACTAGCGCACACATGCTATCGCATGATTTCGAGAAATTTTTTCCGCTATGGAATTAATTTCAAGAAAACAAGGGGAAAATCGCACTATTCTCGGCATAAAATCGCTTCGGCTACTATCGGCAAAATCAGATAACGTTTTAGCGTGTTTTATCGTACAAACTTACTGTTTTTACTGTACTGTTTTCTTTTTTTCTTTAGAAAGTTATTTATACTGAACTTGTTTTAAAAATGCTGCCGTTCTAGCCGAAGCAACTTTTTTTAAATGAGATATGGGCCTCGTTTAAAAAGTAACACTTCCTACCTTTCTAAGTTAGAAGAGAAAAAAACTTCAAGGATCGAATATATTTAGGAATATACTCGAGCTACGAGCATAAAGTAACGTTAAAGCAAGAATATCAGGTATAATTAATTATGGTAATTATGTTAATTAAGCATTTTACGATTCCAGTCAAAATGGTGGTGGTCTGTATGCAATTTAAAAAAATGAACATTTAATTTACTTTAACCTGCGGATTTAAAAATAAAAATTGTTTAAAACAATTGCAAGACACAAAAGGTCTTTCTGCTTTTAGTAATTGTAATAAGTTGAAGATAATATAGCAATAAGCTTAAATTCTTCTGATGACTTTACAATTTCATACCTTTCTTATTTAAAAATTATTTAAATTATTTTAAAAGCTGTAGTAATCTGTTATCGACTTTTCCAAGATACAAATCCAGACCACCAACATTAATGCAAAATCCCTCCAAAAACCTAAGCAAGAGTACATACCCGAACTTCCTTTTTCTTTACATCGCCTTTCCGTTGTTTTCCCTTCTTACAGTTTAGATCCTCTTGTATCTCTAACAACGATTTCCCTTTAGTTTCCGGTACCATGAAGAAAATAAAAACGATACCGAGGAAACAACTAACAGCAAACCAACCGAAGGACGTATAGACTCCGCACGAATCGGAGATCACCTGATACATTTTCGAGACGAAAAATGCCCACAGGGATGCCCAGACATTAGCTAAGGATACGGCTGCCCCTTTGACGTTGGTAGGGAACAGCTCTCCGAGCATCATGTAAGACAATGGATTTAAGCCTAACGCTATAATGAGTTCGTAGAATATTACCGAGGCGTGAAGAATCCAACCAATATTGGACATATCGACGAACATCTGGAACTTGAGGAAGTAGAACGTACCGGCCACGGCTAAGGACAATCCGCCGAGTAGAGTCGTGATCAGTAGCAGCGGTCTTCTTCCCAGTTTATCCACCAAAGCAGCGGCCGCGACGCCGGCGATCAGTTGCAACATGCTCAAAATGATCACCGCTATTCCAGCGGACAATTTCGTGTCGGCCTCCTCGAGAATTTCCTGCGTGTACGACTCTACGGCAGCTATGCCGCTGAATTGGAGTACCAGCTGTAGACCGAAGCTGATCATCACGGCTCTTCTATTACCAGGAGTGTTGAACAGGTCCCAGAAGTGTCCTTTATCGGTGAGATCGCGTATCACGGTTTTCTGTATCTGCTCCATGTCCTCTTCCAGCTGTTCATCCGTGGCGTACCGTCTGAGCGACCTCAGACTCTTCATGGCCTGTTCCTCGCGGTTCTTCATCAGCAAGAAGTACGGGGACTCGGGCATCCAGGTGAACGTCAGGAAGAAGATTATAGGGATTACAACGCAGCTGTAGGTCAAGCAATTGTAGGAGACGAAGGGTCCGATCGCGTGGGCATACAGCTCGCCGAAGCTCACCATTAGCTTAATGAAAGATCCCAGGGACCCTCTGATCTCCTTGTCGGCGATCTCGCCGATGTACATAGGGCAGACGACGTACGCCACGCCGAGACCGAATCCGCTGATGAACCTCGAGATGTATAAGACGTACGGGCTCGAGGCTACCAGGATTAAGATCCAGCCGGCTGTGAGTGGCACGCCGGCTATTAGCAAGCAGATCTTACGGCCGAGCCAATCCACTATGAACGCTGCGAACACGTTGCCCGGTATCGAGCCGAGGAGGACGAAGGATGCGATCCAGGACGCGTCGTCAGATGTTAATAAAATATGGGAGTCCGGTGACTTCAGTTGCGGTAATGTCGGCGATGTCCAGCCTATGTGGGCTCCAGATGTTGCCATGGATAAGGTGGCTGTTTTTTTGTAACAAAAATTATTCACTTTACGCTTTATTCGAAATGTTATGTTATTAACGTCGCGAATAAATATTATTGAGTCGCTGATAAGCGAAATCACATTAATAATATAACAAATTGGGGAGTCTTTTAATTCCTCCTATAAACAGCGAATTTCATAAAAGATTAAATATTAATTATTGATCGATCCTAACTTTTCTTCCAAAAGATGTATCTATAAAATCAAGTGAAAAAATCAATTCTCCTATATTACAATAATCCCAACGTAAGTCAACCGATTAGAAAAGCAGCTCGATAATAAAATCATTGTTATCTAAATTCAAAGCCCTAACTTATAGTCTTTGGCGTGTTTAAAAACATCGAGATAAAAAGCCTGACATTACGAGATAACCACGGTAACTCTTTATAGCTACCAGCACGTTGATCATCTTGTTAGATATTACGCGGTCACCTTGAATTGCAACGATTACACGAATTGACTTATCGCGCGGTATTTTAACTATATATATCTAGGTGCATCGCCGCGCTGAAACGAATTGTGCCGAATACGGCGCATGTGCGGTCGGAAAATAAGAGCACGAAGAAACGCAGATGTTCCCTGTCTTTTGTTTCTAGAAAACTGCTGAAGCAGAGACTACTGTAAACAGTGTCGCTCGATACGCAATCAAATGTTAAGCGAGTGTACACAAACAGCGCCGTACGAGCACGCTATTAAATCTGTTAGAAATTTACGGCCAACAGAAGCAACTGTGCGGCGTCTATTTTGCATCCCCTTTCCCCCGCCCGCCTTGCCTACTCCTTTTTGGGTCAATTCGTTACGAGAGAGTTGTAACGATCTACCGCGCGTCGATTTGTGTAAAAATATATTTCCCGCTCCAAAACAGAAACTTTATTCAATTATAATCATTCCAGTAGAACCTTCTGCAATATTTTTTGCAGAATAATTTATTATTCTTTGCTTTAAGGTTTCTCCTAATTTATCGTGAAATTTTTATCGTTCAAATGTTATCGCTGACATCTTCGAGCATTTTATTGAAGAACGATGTGTTTTTTGGTGACAGTAAAAATTGATAGACTTTGAACGCTAATACCATATAAGGAATTATTAAAAGATGAAATCGATAAGATTTTGTGCGTATTATTGTGAACAAGAAAGAGCAGTAATTTTTCATATTTATTACATTTTAAAAATGTGGTCATTCTTTGTTGATATTCATTCTTTGTTGCGAAGGTACATTTCCGTCAGCTAAGAATGGGCTTAATTGTTCGAACAAATAGTAGAGGATTGTTGTTGCACGTATAACGTTGGAAAATACTTCGGCAACTGCGATAACAGCTTCCGTGTTTGAACAATAATTGTGAAACCAAAGCAACCGTCTCGAATTAAAGAATAGGGAGAGAAATGTTTCGAGAATAATTGTTAATGTTCTGTTCATGTTTATTAACGAAAGAATATTGTACTTTTTCCCTTCGCGTATTTTAAAATAATTGCACAGATTAATTGTTTTCAATCCCTTTATACAGTAGCCCACAAAAGTGTTCGTACACCTTTCAAAACATAATAACTGTTTTAAAATTTACTATATTATACATTATTTTCCATATCTTAAAATGACCAATGAATGACAGTTTAATTTGGCAATCGACGCACAGTATTTTACATACAAATTCTCTGCCCAGGCTCACGAAACTCAATCGACAATAATAATTCAGCTTATGAGATAACATTTGTCTTGTCATAAAAAATAGTAGAAATTTTAATAAACTTTCTTACCTGTAATCGCTGCTAAATACTGCGGCCACCACTTAATGCGCGATTCGTCCATATTTCTTATTTCTTCTTAGACTAGACTGTAACAAACGATAAATATCTTAATATAAAGACAATATATTTTATAAAGACATTATTTGTCATGTAAAACAACGACAACAGTGCATATGCATGATGCAATTATATAAATCATGTTCTCCGGGAATTGTGGAAAATTTGCACGAGACTCTGATTAATTATGCGCGATTCAAGCAAACGCAATGCTTACAGAGATAGCGATGGAACGTGACGATGCCACCAGAAAGTACAACAGCCACGAGCTGGTTTGTTCCCCCGTGCCTCTTTTTAACACATTATAGTTAGAATGGAGGTTTAATCACGACGTACTAGATTTTATACATCGGTTTATCAGCAGATCTGTTATCGTAATCAAATTTCAGGCGATCCCCACTTCCTTGTTCGTAAGAAACTCTTAAAATTTTATCACGGCGAAACGCAAATGGGAAGAGGCAGAAGGACGAGAAGCGTCAGCAAAAGAGGAAGTCAGTTTTTCTCGAAACTGAACATTACAAATAGTAATTTCTTCGATAAACTAAAAAAATAAAATTTTAAATATAAAAACACAATAATATCCTGCAACAATATTTTGCTAAAATTCGACTTTTCTATTGATATTGTACTGACAATTGTTACTAAGTTTTTGTAATGTAACATAAGCTCGAATGCTAGATATTTCGGCATTTTTAATTTACAACATCAATAAGAGACAAAGATATGCGATATCCAAATGTTCTTAAAAAAATTATACGTTCTATGATGAAAACACATCTATGCGTTATCTGATGCGTTTAATTTGCACTTTGCTGGAAAAGTATTTAATCTCGGCGCTTGTTATCACGAAATATTTATGACCGTAATATTATTTCGCTCAAATGTCTAAACTGAGGTTTGGAAAAGTAAAGAACGTTCTACGTTTGAGTCTTAGTTAAAATCCAGAAGTTCAAATTATCATTGACTCGGATAAAATTTCGTTGTCCGAAATTTCGTTCCGTGAGTACACTTCGATCAATAGTATTAATTAATTATTTACAAATACATTTTATCCACATTTAATAAATAGTTTACCAAGTAGTTAATACTATTCTGCTACTTTATAAAAGATGAATGTATAATAGTGATATTTTTTTATAGTGATATTTATTGATTTATTTTATCGAAATAATAAAAATCATCTCATCTTTTGAAAACTATCTAACAATATTTTTTAATCGAATAATTCAAGTTAATATTAAAGTCTAACGATAAAGTCGATTAATTAATATAAAATTTAACAAACTGAATTCTTGAAATAATATCATAAAAAATCGTAAATTAAACTAAAATACGCATTGTTAACCTAACATAATTAAAAACGTACTTCCTTTCTGAATTATAATCAAAAATATTTCTTTCTTGATCTTAAAGTAGTACAAATGTGTGTAATTCATAATGAATTTGAAAAAATTTCAGTAATTTCCCAACACAACCTAAAACAATGGATACATTGTACTACGAACGATGTTTCAATTAATGGAACGCAATACGAATCGACACCTGTGAAAGTAGAAATTCCAAGTATAATATTTATCTTGCGCGGGTGGAACTCATCTCGAGGAATCGAAGTCGATTGCCCTCGAACCGTAGCAGTGCGAGCAGTCGTAAACTGTCTGCAACCAGAGTTGACCGCGCACGGATATTTCTAGTTAATTCGTGTTATATTAATATAATAAAGCGTGCAAATCCATAGATTACTGTGAGTCAACAAAACAGCAAACCCTCTTGCGGGTGAATACGTCGAAGAGAACAAAGCTACTTTACGAAGATGTGTGGCGGCTTCACTTGTTCCAAAAATGCTTTGACAGCACTAAACATCCTTTATATCGTAAGCTGTACTCCTCCGGGCCATAGATTTGTCTATTCTACGCGAAATTGAACCCTCTCGATTCAATTCAATTTCATCGCGACTCCTTATGGGTTTTCGGATAGTTTTTAATACATACAAGACGAACATGGAAACGATTTTACTCTTTTATTTTCTGTCACCAAGGAACCATTTACCTTGGATAAAGATATCTTATTCGGAATAATCTCTTCCCTTCTATTTTACTATTATTTAATTTTCATGAATTAATACGAGCAATTTTCTTCACGAATATTAAAGTAATTTATAATCTGTTTCTCTACAAAGCAATTTAACATGTATGAAAAAGGATAGACATGTAGAAATTATTTATTTCTTTAATCTGGTTTTATACCATGCAAAGTAAACAATCCTTTAAATCGCTAACGTTTTAGGTGGTTGCATTTATTCTCATCGGCGTAGCTGTTTATGGAAGAGCGTCTGCATTAGTTACAAATCTCCCCATAATAGGAGGTATTTTAGCATGCGGGGTGATTTTAATACTGATTTCAATACTCGGACTGATTGGTGCTATTAAACATCATCAAGTTTTATTATTCTTTGTATCCTTCGTAATATATATTTAAGTATATACAAGCTGGTAATATTTAATGCTCGCTAATGAGTAAAAGAAAATTGAAGGAGATAAATATCTTAAGAAAATGTGAAATTTCAAATTGACTTTCATTTATGAACAATTAATAAATTTCCTAATATGTCTGTAGTAACACATTTTGATCCGTGAAAAGAATGAGGACATAGCACCAATTTCCATATTATCTCTTTCAATTAACAGAATAGTAGTTTTTAATCATAAACATAACTGATTAGTTGTAAGTTATTTTTTAGTATATTTTAGGTAATATTACCTATATTACAAGATATAATAATTAAATTGAAATGAATATATCTAACAAATAAGAAGAGATACATATTCTGTACAATCCTTAACAGTGTTTTTACAGTACATGTTCATTCTGTTCCTGTTGTTCTTGATTCAATTCAGTATTGCCTGTGCTTGTCTTGCTGTTAACACCAAGCAACAGGAACAGTTAGCCGAACAGGTAATATCATTTTTATTAGTTTACATTACTATAAAAGCAATAACATCTAATAATATTTGTAGGGCTGGAAACGTGTCGCAAACGATTTGAAAGCAAAAGTTCAGACAACATTTAATTGCTGCAGCTTTAATAGCACTAGCATAGAGTTAGAGAATGATAGTCGGCTGTCTTGCAAAAAAGTCAATGTAAGTGTATTTAAACCAGGTGGAGAACATATATATTTTATATGGAGAACATATACATAAAATACCTTTATGTTTTCAGAAAATCTGTTGCCCTACCGAAAGTTATGACTGTATGTGTCCATCATGTATGCTAATATTACAATCTACAATCGATTATGCATTTAAATTATGTGGCAGCATAGGATTGTTCTTTAGTTTTACTGAGGTAACATAAATAAGTACTCGCTATTAATTTTACATAAAACGACATTCCAAATACTGTTCAATATTTGTTTATAAAGTGTAATGTGCAAAGTATATGTATATATACTGCTTAAACGATACATTACATTTGTGATGTTTTCCATGAAAATATGTTATTGAGCTAATGTTAACTTGTGTACTCATATTGCAGTTTATTGGTGTATGGTTGACAGTGCGATACAGGAACCAGAAAGATCCACGAGCTAATCCTAGTGCTTTTCTCTAGTCTAACACCATCACCATGTCCTCTGTCACCTCATATGATCGTCCTAATAAATGGTGGGTGGTTTCATTTGTGATCTTTAAGTTTCACATTGATATTTCATTGAAATTTCAGGCTTACAGTTTGTTCGTATACATAGCAAAAGCTTGAGTAATGATCTAAGATTATATCTCTGTAATCAGCATTTTTTATGAATAATGTTAGTACTGCGAATTATGCAATTATTGATCAATGTCAAGAGTATATAAATTATATTTCCAGGTGATTGCAGCTTTCTTTGCAAGACATTACAGAAACCAATTAAATCCACACCGGAAGGATTCGATCTTTCCAGCATTATAATTTTCATTAAAATGGCTTACATGGTTTAACACTTTAATGACGGAAAACTCAACGTTGCGTTATACAACATAGCGTCTTTTGAAACTACAAATTATTTTACACATTTCTGGTGAAGAAGTAATAGGCAGCTGATATATTTAGTGCTAAATATAAGTTCTTAGTATAATAATGCTGTCGTTAAGGTGTTAGTCTACTACAGTTTTTCTAAAGAGAAATAGTATAAATATTGAATTACTATATTCTTCAGTAATTCGTTGCCCAGCTGAGTAAACCAATTTGAATTGCAATAGCATCTAGATATAATTCATTGTTTCAGTACCGAAGATTCGATTTTCATTTTATAGCGTATTGCTTTGCATAATATTATTTCGACAAACATCGTTTATCTTTCACTGCTGTTCGTAATGCTTAACAAGAGAAATATCTTTGAGAAGTGAACAATTACACAATTTAGCACGAAATAAACAAACGACAGTCGAAATGTGTGCTCTAGTCATCCATTTAGAACAATCGTACTAAGCCTCAATGCGCCTTGTAGTTTAATAATTAGATACATTTCTGCGGACGCATTTCCACAAAACTTGCTTACTTTACTTCTATAAAACATTTTACAAACATATTCATTATCCACCGTTATTAGTAAAGTGATCTCTTATTAAAAATTTCGATTTTCTTTTATGAACACAAGGAAATAATCTATACAAAATGTACGTTTGTTTTCTAATTATCTAATATTCTTGAAAATTGAAAGAAATTCTATTTAATTTTTTTTTTGTATTGTATAATGATTTAGTTTATGAAATTTTCCTTTCTATCGCGAATATTCAATTGTAAATGTAAAAGCTATTCTTTCGTTTGAAAATGTTTTTGATTTCTTACAATTTATTCGATAATGATATCGCGCTAATGAATCAAACATATTTATCCTTTAGTGGAAAGTACAACGTGACGCGATAAAAGTATTAAACTTAGGAATCCTACATCCTGGTATATTATCATATTACTGCCGTGTATATTATAATAATGCCATAATCAATGTATTATAAGTTTCGAATTCATATCAATTTCCTCTATGATTCGTATTCTTTTTAATCAAAATTAATTAATCCGCAATCTCGTTTAATATATTACAATTAGACTGAAAATGTTAACCTAAATGTAAATCTTTATGTTTACCGAGAAGTTATATTTTTAATTAATCTGATTAGTGTATTGAATTCTAGACAATCGGTTATGTTATAAGTGCATAAAAACTTACAGTTTATTCATAGTAATTATAAGAAAGATCAATTTATAATTCAAATAATAATTATACTTCCAAAATTTATTACTGCCTTAAGTTTAGATCTAATTTTAGTTAATTCTTACAAGTTAATTGAACTTTACACAAACAAATGATATAGATCACGCTTAGAACATGTACACGTATGTATTATAAAATAATCTAAAACTAATGTACACAAAAGTTATGTGCATAAACTTCAAAACTTGTTTATTATTTGTTTCGTTACGTTATTTGCAATGTTAATTTGAGTTTATATTAAAATTTAAATAAACCCTATATTTCAATGAATTAGTAATAGAATCTGAAAACGTTATCAATTACATGGAACAAATTATATTATAATATTGATTTTTTATCTTTAAATTGTATAAAACTTATTAACCCTTTACTGCATGAATTGTAAGAATTAATGGGGAACTATGCTTTGAAAATTCAAATATAAAATATAGAATATGTAAAATTAATTTATCAATATTCAAAACGAAAAAATCGATACCAAAACGTTTTTTATTATATTCAATTACATCATTACGTTTAAAAATTAATAAACATAGAAATTTTGGATTTACACCTAAATATATTACATGCTCGTATGTAACATGTACTGAAGGGTTAATATTCTAATTTTCATATGCTACCATTTTTATTGGAAGCATGTATTATAACTCGATAGTATGGATATCATGTCGTACATCTAAATTTACAATTGCTTGTGCATAATAAAGACGTATCACATTCCATTGATGATATTAAATAATTATAGTTTGTTATATCATAATCTTAAACGATGGAAATGATACAAATTTAGTAATATAATTTTAGCAATAACATCGTCAACAACTTATTTATTATAGTTACATAGTTTCACGAAATTATTTTGTAAATTAAAAAAAAAGAATATCGAAAATAATGATTTACGGTGTTTAGGTAGAAAAAGGCTTAATGTATTTCTAAACTGTATTAAATCACAAAATTAATTCCACGAATTAAAACGAAATCTAACTTATAAAAGTTATTATATATAATATTTTTTTCGGCATTCTCGGCATTAATTTTAACATTTTCCGAATTGTATTTTCTGCTTTATTAGTTCTTATTTCAGGCGGTTTATTTCGTGACGAGTTGGAGCTTCGGTTGCAACGCTATCGATCACGAAAATTGGGACGCGATCGCGCTCGAACGTCCTATAATTTCAAACGTGACAACTCAGGACGGTGAATTATCACAATTACAAGAAAGATATTCTTTCAGCAGCGAATAATGTTTTTTTCCAGTTTACGTGCACGTAATAATTTTAAAAAGCGCGTTAAAAATTCGAATAGGGAATTTGCGTTTATAGAGGTTATCATATAATCGTGCAGCAGAAAATCCGGTCGTTTCGAAAACGCGGGTTAAATTTTGACACTTCGACAATGCACTTATTATCAAATTATCAGTTACCGTTCTAAATAAATCATACGATTTACGAACCGTGATCAACGACTAATAATCCTAGCACATCCGATACAAACGATTCCATATGTATCCCAAAATTCGACATGACAGGATTAACCTTCAATTAATATTTCGATTAACCTGTAGTTAAGATTAACCTGTAATTAAGATCAACCTGTACTTTTGAAAGAGCTGCGGACGCGATAGCAAAGTTATGCGATAATATGAAGAAAAATGCAAAGTGTGAACACGTCGGAAGAAACTCTGGCGCAAACCAAGTTTGCTAATATAAATCGGCTTCCTAGTCACAAGACCAGCCATGATTCGAGCTCGACACGCACGCGAACGCTTTCGCGCGATACGGATCCCGCTCATTCAAGTAAATGAACGAAATCACGATAAACCGGTACCTTGTTCGAAAGATATTAACGCATTTTTACGACAGCGCGTCGACCGTCTAGGGAGCATGGAAAATCGAGACAGGAGGAAGGTCAAACGAGTTCCGCTCGAAACCATCGGAAGGAACAGAAATCTGGGAATCCGTTGACGAGGTGTTTCCGTTGGTCGACTCAGTGTTGCAGGTCACCGAAACGGAAAAAATCTGGCAAACGTAAGAACGGTTTCTGGAAGCGTCTGAAGAAAAGGTGCAGAAAGAAAAAGAAGCGGACACCTAAATCGGAATTACAGAAAGAAGGAGAAGCGGACCAACTTAGTACTTCGACCGTGGATTATCCAGAATCCAGCGACACTACTTTATACGAAAAATCGAAAAGGCATAAGAGAACTGCAGATGCTGCGGACACCGTGGATCCTGCGCACGCACCGCACGGAAAGTTTGCAGATATTCCGCGTGACGCGGAAGCTGCGCATGCTGCAGATCCGAGGGTAAAAGAGGTTATGGAGAAAGGGTACCCCGATTTCACAAAAAGTTGCTGTTACATGTGCGCAAACGCGATGGCGCTTCTCGGCGCGGTACCTGGACCTACAACCGAGAAACTGCACGTGTCGATCCAAGCTTCCGGTACTCTCACAGATAAAGCGGATAAAAGTTCTAGCCCGATGTCGTACGTCAGAACGGTGCAATCCTCCGTTAAAGTTAAGGTGCGCAACATTGGAACCGATTATTCGAAAGCGAGAAAGCCCGCGAAGCCTAAGTTGAAGCTGAAGGATTTCAAGAACGCGATCTCTGGAAAATTGCCGAAAATGCCGAAACTGGCGAACATGAGAATGGCGAGGAAGCCGCCGGGGGAAAAAGCTTCTAAAAAACCACAGACGCGGACCGTTGCTTGCGGAACAAACACGTCGTCGAAACACACTAACACGCCGCAGTGCATGGCGGGTCGGGCAACTCAATGCGTCAGGGAAAAGAAATGATATTTCCGTGCTTGGTCGGTGTGTTGTTACTGTACCAAAAAGAAAACTGAAAAGTAATCGAACACGGTCTCCATACTGTAAATATATAATGAAACATGATATGGGTAAAATTAATTTAATACGATAGTCGTTCAATTAGATTTTACGCGAAGTTATGGGGAGCTTTTTAGAGTAATTTTATTTGTCACTTTGACTGCTGTGTAATCCACATATACAGTATTTGTCTAGATCTGAAAATGAATTTATAAGCCAATTTTTAAAATATTCGATAGAAACAACGGAAAGTTCTTGTTCATTAACACGATCCACATTTGTTACATTCGAAGGCTTATTATTGCTCGATTATGTCCATCAGTTATATATTACAAACAATTTCAATATCAATACATTGTACCTTTTAAATCAATACTATACATTGAAACAAACAATAAGTACACTTATCGACGATCGTAAAGTAGTTCCATCGACCAATTAAAAACATTTTATCGTCATCGTAAAAAGAATCGAATAAATATGAATCTACAGGTCTCAATTTATTTTCGTCATATAATACAAATAATTTCGCATTAACAAAGGAGTAATTTACGATCGCGAAATTATTATTGGCCGCTTCAGTTTGCTTAATAATCAGGCGTTAAATATTCGACGAATGGATTTACAAAAGAAATAGGAATTAATTTACGGTTACCGTCGGCGCTGTTTATATACATACCTATAACGTCCATATTGTTTAATTAATTATTGTATCTCATACATTTCTGGTAACTTAGTATATTCACATTTCACATAGACGGTCGTCGAAATGAAACGATTAACCCCTTGCCGTACTTTAACGAGTCAGACTCGAAGATTTTTAGTAATAAATTGTTAGGTATGAATGTCCATCCGCTCCTTTAAGTAGGAATTAAATATTGCTCTCTTGTTAGCAACATTTAAATATTAGAGCAGATGTAAGAAAATAATGAATATAAAATTCCTTTTTCTTCGAAGGAATTAGTGTGATCAAAAAAATTCTGATGATAGTAATTGTAAAGAAAATGGTACGGCAAGGGGTTAAACTAGGTCTCGGTTTTTTAGTCCGTTTCAATGATAAAGAAATGATTTCCCATGGTATGGTCACGTTTTTGAATACACTTTTTAAACGTCGTGCGATTCACGGTCGGCTAAGTAGTTTAAATCGATACTCGTTCAGGCGGTGTCCGGTGACGATACCGCGGGCCGCGACGGTATCGTTGCCACGTTCGCGTTACCGTCGTCCGATGTCGGGTTCCCGAACACAAGGGGCGACGTGTAATACGGCAAGAGGGGATACTGCGTGGGCGGGAAATACGGGGGCGGAAACAGCCCTTGTCTCTGAGCGATTTTCAACCGCGAGGTAAGCTGCTTCTTCCATTTGGTTCGCCGGTTTTGGAACCACGTCTTGATCTGCACCTCCGTCAGATTCAGCGACTTCGACAGCTCCATTCTTTTGCTCACGCTCAAGTATTTGTCGATCTGAAAGATTCGTCGTTTTGCTTGAATGAATTACGAAATTCGGGTGATAAGATTAATAAAATTAATTGAGCTTAAAAACTAGCGAGAAAACTTTAAAAGAATTATATCATGTAATTATAATTATCTATTATATGTCACACCCAACTGTGCAATTATTAATTAACGTCTACCAAAAAGGATTTTCCGAATTTTAGAAAGAATCTACCGTATTTTATTCAAATAATCTGTAGCAAAGTAGATGGAATAAAAATCATTTCGTGTACCTTAAATTCCGCCTCCAGCCTCTCCAATTGTTTCGCGCTGTAAGCTTGCCGTGGTTTCCGATCGATGCCGGGTTTCCTGGACCGTCTGCCGCTCGGTTTCGGTGCTGCACAAAACACGTATGATTTTCAATCGCGCTACGAACGACGGAAAGAAACTTCGAAGACAAACGGAACGAAATTCAGCGAAGTTAAATATTGCTAGAATAACACCTCCGCGAGAGAGGATGACACTTCACAAGGGAGAAGACCTTCCCGAAGATTTACGGCGTCGCTAATTAAAATTTAACATTATAATCATGGCCCCTTAATTGTTCGGCTAACTTCGCCGTGCTTGTTACTCAATTACCACTTTCACCGGGTACGGGTTCTACTCATTCGGCCGCGTCTAGAGTTACCGTGCCTGTCTAAAACATGCGGGATTGTTTGAGGAACGTGTGACATCTTACAGTCAATATAAGGCAGAACGTGGTAAAGAGTTGTCCAAACAGTTTATACCGTGGAACGTTTGGCCGCGATTATCATTACGGTGCAAAGAAGTTCCACACATTTCCGTTCAAGGGGTTATATGAGGTATTATACCGTTGTTAGCCGCATTTAGATAACACGACACTGCGGCGCGCCTTGTGGAGAAAAAAATATATTCGAGAAGAATTTCGTACTCGGAAACCGACGTTTTAAAGTTCTTCTCGATGGAAATAATAAATTGTCCGTTTCTTGGTAAAATTAAGCGATCGAGTTATTAAATAAAGATTTAAAGGTTGAAATAGAATTTTTTCAATTTTGGGTAGTATATTATTATTATTACGCTATATATTTTATGCATTCGTGATAAAAATGACTAGATTAGAAAAATTTGAAAATACTCCCTCATTTTCTATAATTCATTAAATTTATTAAAAGAGGAAATATGTTCTTATTTTTCTGTTTTAATTGATTTGGAAAAGTTTTATTTTACATAAATAATTATTATCCTTTGAATAGTAAAGGGAAATTTTATTTCCTTGAAAAACAAATGGAAAAGAAATAATTGAAATCAATTGTGCCGGAATTACTTTTAACTTAAAATAATTACTTTTAATTAAATAAACTTTTCCAAGTTTTGTAGGATAAGGAAATTTATTAATAATAGATTGTACGAAATTTCAGTTGCATTTTAACCGGGACACGTCAACTATGCAGCTGTGTTTTCCGGAGAATGGAGAGACTACCGGTCAAAAAAGGAACTTTTTTTGACGAAGAAGAAAAACCGGCTGTGCCAAGATTTACGAGTGTGCGGACGCATTTAGCACATTTCTGGAAGATAGTTAGAGTAACGTCGCTGATAAATGGGCTCCTAACAGCATGGCGGATAGTAGCGAAAGAAGAGAAGCAACAATGGCGGATTGAAATGCCCGACAAAAATTATTCGCGTTTCGCGATTCTCCGTACCAAAAACAAGCGAAATATTTTTTAACATGCAACAAATATCCGAAAGTTTTGTTTTAAATTATAAATCACCGAGTATTTGCACAAACAATAGCGTAACAGAATATCCTATCGATTTACGATTTTGTTTCATGTTTGAACCGCGAATGTTCATCTTATTTTTCGCTTAAAAAATTAGTATTAACAAGTATTCGTATTAACAAGCACCGAGAAACAAGTTTTTACTAGTTTCATTGCATATTTCGCGTTTATTATAATTTTATTCTGACTGTATTGCTCGTTTTCCTCTTGTCTTAAATATTTATTCTATTATTGATAAAATATTGTCTTAAATATTTTATGAATATTGTTCCAACAATTAAACACATTTCAACCACTTGTATTTTATAATTCGCTTCGAAGATGAACGAGACAATGGCGCGGAGACATTGGAAATCCATCGCGCTACTTTGGAAACGTTTAACCTCCGAACAACGAAATATTTTATTATATAGCGGAGCTGGCATATCGAAAATTAAGGGGATACAACACCCCAGCTGTTAATGCGACGTTCGCGTGTCGAAAAGCTGTTACCGCAGACGCCTCGAGTAATGTCCAATATTCCCTCACCCACCAGCCGAGAAAGAATACGACGGTTTTGCTTTTCTCGGCATTGTTCGCGCGAAAATGGGATTACAACGATAAGTTATTGCTAGTAGATAATTAGAGTCTTTTGTCGTGGCAAACGCGAAAACACACGCCTGCGATGCCGCCGCGAAACAGCCGCGGAAAAATTTCCTATCGTTTCGTGAAATCGCGAGCTGCGTTTGATAACAAAAATTATGTTGTAATTCGTAGATTTTTATTTTATTTTCTTATCACGTTTACGGAATTAGTATCAAATATACTAGCTAATAATTAATTGAGATTTATCTTGGAATGGATGGAAATAATTGTTTCTATTGAGCGTGCAATTTTTGTATAATTTTAAAATTCTTTGCAGCCTAGTAACTAAGAATTGTTAATTGTTATTTTTGATAATTGTCAATATGGTTACCTTGCAGACCGAATAATTGGCCGGGCTTCGTCTGGGCGAACCAACTGTTGTACAAAAGGGACGCGGAAGCGAAGGACGTTGCCGAATATCCAGTCGGATCTGAAAAGGTAACTTCCGAGTATGATAAACCCGTTGGCGCGTACAGTCCCATGTCTGTAACACAATGATTTCTGTTAAAAAGAACGCTTCGCTGTATAATTTCACTAAGTAGCGTTTTCTAATCAAATATTAGGGACAACGTGATCAAGTTCAATTTTCTATTGAAAAACATTAAATTTTGGAATTCTATTCTATATTATTATCTAAATATATAATAATAATATATATATATAATATTAACATGATTAGGAGGGCAAATAATTGAATACCCATTTACTAATTTAAGAATCATTTTTACAATTACCTATTTTTCATATTTTATATTTTCACCAATTATTAACCAACTATGAGATAAATATATTGAAATTGAATTAAATTCCATA
The DNA here is from genome assembly GCF_028453695.1 of Augochlora pura. NCBI lineage: Eukaryota > Metazoa > Arthropoda > Insecta > Hymenoptera > Halictidae > Augochlora > Augochlora pura. The sequence continues at coordinate 1,086,651 of NC_135777.1, forward strand.
ATTTAATTCGAAACAATTCTATAAACAGATAACGAATGGAACTTATTAACAAAGATGTATTTCGCGTTGCAGTGAATACAAACAATACCTGAATGAGTAGCCGGTATCGCCGTCGGTTTAATGAATTGTCCTTCCTCGAACTTCTCGTCCCTGTCGTCCTCGTCCTTGTCCTCGGACTGATTAAAACTGGACGACACTTCGGCATCCCTCTCGTCATGCTTCCCGAGGATATTATCAATGGTAAACGCACTGGACACCGCGATCGGAGACGAATTCTTCCGTTCGATTTGATTCCTCCTCGTCTCCTTGTAGCTTTCGTTGCTGCAGTCGGACGCGTACTCCATCGCCTCGCGACGATTGTTAAAAACCTTCAGAACCTGGTCCTCCCTAATCTCGATTTTATCGGTACTCTGTTGCACCCGACGGAGATCGTAGATCTCATCGTTCGCCTTGCTATGACTTCGATAAGGCTCCATTTTTAATAATATTGCACATTCTTGTTCGAACGACGAGCGTCGCTTTAGTCAGCACTGTGTTGGCACTTTCAAACTTTGAAATTAAAAGGAATTAAATGAGGGACCTGTGGTTCTTCGAATGCACAATTATTGTCCAAGATTAGGTATTATTGCACTGTCTTTCTTTATTCTTAATCGACGATCTTTTTGATCACCGTCGGTTTTTTTGATCACCGTTTTCAAGGATTGAGACTCTACCGCGTTCGCACAACCAGAGAAATTTTGTTATACGAGCACCGTGACAGCACAGGACACGTTCTCTCGGTTTATCTCGCGCCAATCACGGGTGGCATTTCGACTAATCTCCCTCTCAACCATCCGAAAGCAAGTACCACCAAATGTATGACAGGTGGCACGTGTCCGTGGTCCAGAAGGACCTCCCAGCTTCCCCACCATCAGTTCGCGAGGGAAGGTCATCCTATGAAGCTGGAAGAGCATCTCGCCCGCAAAGACCCCCCCCCCCCCCCCGCCCCCCACTCGTATCTGTTTCTTGATCGGAGTAGGGGTCAAAAGCTTATTCACACTGCTTTAACGTTACTTTACTATCATACGCGCGGATAAAATCGATAACGCGGCTTACTTCTGCGCTGAAAATTCTTAGACCATTTTCCCTAATTAATCGGAAATAATTCCATCGACGTTGAACGCTTCGACGATCGAAAATTTCAACATCGTCGGATTAAAATGTTTTGTTCGATTTAAAATTAAAGTTATACGATATTAATTGCTTTTTTCTATATTTTTAACAATTTTTGTATTTATTTCTTATTTTTACTTGTAAACGTGTTTCCACTTTTAATAACAGTAGAAATGTAAAAATAATGTGAAAATATTCTGAAATTCTTCTGACTAGTGTTAACAATTTCGTACATTTATCATAAACGCATAAAATCCATTTATTGATAACTATGTATTCGAAATTGATTGCGGTTTGAATTTTCAAAGGGTTATTGTAACGCGGATCGACTCCGTCGAATTATGGCTGTCATTGCCGCGCGCGGATTATGGATATTTCGTGCGGGTGGCTCTGGTATCATGATGTGCGCAGTAGCGAAAACTTCATCCGCCGAAAAAGAGTTCATCAGGGATCTGAGTAAGGCGGGCTCCGATTGGTGCCTAAAGGCGCATGCTCTACCGAAACGTCCGCCTTCCTCGACCCCTCTATTTCAGGGCTTTATGTCAGCAAACTAATGGTTCCTTCTCTATCCCATATATACACTACCGCAATGGATAAACGCTTCTGCCATACCGAACACCGCCGTGAAAAAGTACCGCAAAATACTTCTTCACGCGTTTGCTAAACTCCTCTCAGTGGTTCTCATAATCGCGGCTGGTTAGTTTCGAGAATCTCCAGACACGCGGGACAATTTTTCTTAAAATTTAATACATCTGTTAGATCTATAATATATCTGCGATAATAATACACTGTACTTTATACTTAGATAATTTTATATTATCCAATTCTCTTAAGAAACCGCGCGTCATTCGGCTATTTTTGCAGTTACTTAACTAAAAATTAAATTAAAGTAAGAACTAGATATATTTTTAATCGAAAAGATTTCATTCATTACGGAAAATGAATTTCAATATGAAACTAATAATAACTGTTATATTGTTATATGATATAGGTTAATAATTTTGTTACGCTTTTTCTTCAGGATTGATACCGGTGAAAAATCGTGCAAAAACGTGAAATTCTCGCGAAGCTTCGAAGTATCTCGACGATACATTTTATCAGACCGTATCGAGCCATTTCTGTTTACGAGCTTCGAATGTCGAGCATTTCTGTCTGCAGCGGTACCATTAGTTTTCAGATAGCCTGAGCCAATCTCGACGCTTGTCCTCACACACCGAAAATCCATTCACTTTCGCTAAAAGGATCATTGGGTCCGTCAATTATTTTTCCTTTTATTGTCTTTAAGAATGCCGTGATTCTTCAATTTTTCCACCTACAATATTAATACGAGGTTAGTGAAAAACAATTTTTATTACACATTTATTATTATACAATTATATCCAAATATAAGCTAGTTACTTAGAGTTAATTAGAGTCAAGTGTTTCTAAAATATTTAGAATCCTAATTACTATCGAAACAATACTAAACGCCTTTTACTTTTTACCTGTATTTTTATTCATATAACTTGTGGAATTCTTTGGTTTTCTGTAAGCATAATTACAAGATAAAATACCAAAATGTAAATGCATTAGAAAAATTTAGGAACGTTGCTATCCTCCCTTGAATTTATTAAGAATTATTAATGAAAGAAATATATTTTTTTTTTAAATCTGCAGTTCATTAATAATTAAAATTAGGTCACAATTTGCTACAAGAATGCAGCATTTTCATATTTCAAATTCTGTGAATATCGATCTCAAATGTTGTAATAATCGTAAAATAGGAGATTTAGAACAATTCTTCGCGATTTTAATGCGATCAGCTTGGCTCGTCGACTGCGAAGGAATATATATTTTTGATGAACGATATCGAAGTGTGCCGTCCGAAAACCGTCTTAAGAAATTTAACGATGCAAGCGCCGAAAACAAATATTGAGCCACGGGTACGTGTAACGAAATGCCCCGTGCATCACCTTTTCGTTAGGTGTGAAAGGAGGAAGTAACGACATGGTCGTCGCGCACGGAATCTCACGGCATAAGTATCCACGCTTCTTCCAGGAAACCATTGCGAGCCCTTAAAACATCTTTCAACATATTCGAGGAGAAAAGAAGACAGTCGTTTATCTTGGAAGATGGCAGCAAACACTTTGTATTCTCGCTTTTTTTTTTTAAATTTTAATAGAACTTGAGAATCCGAAACGAGCTCGATTAAAACGATTTGAAACGAAAAATTATGCCTGGTTGTTAGCAAAGTTTTATTTATTACTAGACTGCAAATTTTATTATATCTATGGCACAGTGGATTAAGTATGATTTAAATGAAATTAAAAAAAATTAAAGGAAAAGAAGAACTTTGGCTCCCATGCCTTGCGAACGACGCAGACAATTTTTATTTCGCCATCTGTGCAATAAATATTTAAATTCGCGAATGTAAAATAAATTAAATTATTTTCGCGAAAATAATTGTATTAGCGATTGGAGATTTTGTTCGTTTAAAAAATAAATGCATCATATGATATTAATAATAAGACAAAGCATATGAAGATTTGTATATGATGGTCTAATGTAAAAATAATATAAAGTTGAACTCGTTGGCCGCATCTTTTATCGCTGTAGCGGCTGGTAAAATTCCCGAATGAGCGATTCTCTTCACGATGTGAATTTTACTCCTGCGTTTGATGCACGCTGCGCCCCATAATTGAAATGATCAATCAAACACCTGTGTAAAGAAGGGCCTACTAGCGTGTGCGCAAATTGCTGTAGAACGCTTTCATAGAAGGAAAATTTATCGATGCCCCCGGCCTTGCTGAAAACAACATCTGCGGGATGATTTTATTTGTCATTATTTTATTCCGCAATAAAATAGCGACACAAAATTTAGTTACTCGACAATTTCCTAAAAAATTAGAATTTTCCAAGTATTTTCCTCTTACGAAGCTACAAGCACTTATTACAAACATGTATTACGTGTAAAGATCACTATACAATGTTTTGTTAGTAATTTTACAATTATTATATCTTACTGTCAAATTGGCATTCGCGATATTTGCTGTTAAACAATATTTATTTAATAAATAAACCGTACGGCGCGTTCAGGAATTTTCAGGGCAAATTTCCGAAAATGTTTCAGAAATCCATTGAATTTCTATAATTAATAGAAATAATAGAAATAAACGAATCAATATTATAATAACATTGCTATCGGTTCGCAACTATTAAAAGCAAATATATTGCCGATAAATCTGCCGGAACTTTAGTTATTTAATTAATGCGCTATCGAAAAGATCTATTTAGAGTGGAAAAAACAGAAGATTAAATAGATTCGCGGGAATTCTGAAAACTGAGCGATTAATTTTCAGTAAGCCCCATGTATAACTGGTCGCTATTGGGTATGGGCGCAGATATAGCCACTCTCGTGAGATATTAGACAGGTGAGCGAGTTCCCAGGGGAACAAAGCCCCCATTACCTCATCTCGCCAAACCCAGCCCCATCCATCCCGACCAAACCCCACCGTCCCTAAAACATTCATAAGAGCAGTGTAAGTGGTTTTTAATAAAGGTATTTAATCATAGGTGTCGGATTACGTGTAAATCGTCCGGCGGTGTCATCAACCGGTACGGGATTAGTCACGCCTCCAAACATGAACACGGGGGAATCGAGTGTCTATTTGGATGTGGGCGATTTGTTTCAACAGTTTAACAACTTTATCGCGCAACGAATGCGCGAGAAACATTATGAAACACGAAACAGCTGTACAATTAAAATTAAATTAAAAGCCAATATTCCTGGCTTGAATAAAATATATTCATATATTATATAAAATAAAACATATATTATGTATATACAGTTCTTGTTTCAAGCAATCGATACACATAATTTTCATTGTCATAAAGATCCTCGATCAATTATTACAATAATGCAAACATTTCTCAACTGAGGCTGTACATTTTAAGTGTATTTATTTGATTTTTCTGAATGCTAGTATTTAACAGTTAAAGCTTTCACAACGCCACTTAACAGTATATACAGTTAAAGCAATTATTTCTGGCAGTTGGAGATGCTTGTTACAAGACCGTGTCTCCGTTTTGTCATCTCAGTGTCGCGCCACCGTCCGTTATGACAAAATCCTGTTCCTATAAAATAACACGTTTTTCAGAAATGAGTAATTTCGTTCGTAATTTCGTGTTTCTCGGATCGATTTTCTCCGCTATCGGTGCTACGATTGGACAACAGTGCTTCGACGATGGCAACGAATTTTGCATAGACGAGAACGACATATTATCGGTGGATCTTCTGCCTGGATCATTTCTGTTCCCGGATCAGCAAGTAGCGAAGAATACGTCAACCGTTCCCGATAACAAACTGGTCGACGGATCTATTAACGACGCGTTAAACAATATGGAATTTCACAGGTAAACCAAATCAATTTTATCGAGACCATAACTCCCTCGCAACCATTTTCTCTGCTAAACCAATAATTTAAATCTCTGCTAACTGCTAAGCAATATTAAAAATTATTACTTCATTATTATAGTTCTATTACAATATGAAATCCACGTCTATGTAAATATAGTAAATGAAAACAGAAATATTTTAATTTCCTTCTGCAATAAGGAAAATCGCTTCTTGCGAGCAAACTTTGTGAAACGAAAACTTAATCTGTGATTTTGCTAAAATTAGGAAAAGCATGAACGAGTACTTGTGCCACGGTTACATGGCCACGGAGATCGTGAAGCTGATGAGCACGCCCAGAGTTAAAAGACGGCTGGGCACCTCGGATAATAATGAACTGCGTGACTTGGTGGACGGCGATAACGTTACTGTTCACGACAAACTGTTGGCCGACGAGGGAAGCTTGAAATATAAAAATTGGCTGCAACGGTAAATAGCCGTGTTTCCCTAGGGAGAATCGAAGATGCGCAAACCAATTACTTTATGCTTATCAAGAGGATGACTGGACGATGAAACGCGCCGTTGCGTTTATTTTATCGAGAACGCAAAATAAGATTCATGAGCGAGTCAGCCACGACTTTCTAAACTTTTAGTTATAGCAAATTATAAATTAAATATTAAAATTAATATAGCCTCTAATTTTAAACATTTGTTTAAAAAAGTTAAAGATAGTTGTATCATGTTTTTCTGTTATTATTTCGTTATTGTCTTCGATTTTTATTTACTATTTTATCGAACGAAAAAATGGTAAAATAATTCGCTGGTATAAGTTTTGTCTTAAATGTCAAAGATATTTTCGTCTATTTAGTAGGACGACATTGGACGACGTGTACCGACACTACATTCCCCGCAAGAAAATGGGCAAAGCCCACGGATCCAGGGACGACAATATCGAGGACTTCGACGGCGAAGTTACGGGATACGCGATGCAAGCGCCATTACCGTCCGGCAAAGTAGGTTTCTACGAGGGAAACGACGGAGACGATGGTAAAAACAGTATCCCGATTTTAAACGTACAACAATTTAGATTTTACCAATGCAACAATTTAGATTTTATTAATTTCAAATCGACTGTTCGGACAGACCACATGATCTCGTCTTCATCCGGTCACAATATTTATTACGGCCATTCTTACGGTCACGGAGGCGATCCGTACTCGCCCCACAGCGAGGTTTACCCGGCCGTACACGAGGAACACTATTACCCGCCGGTACAGTATCATGAGCACCACGAACACGAGGAAGAGTACCATAAACCGTATTATTACAAAGGCAAAGGGGGCGATCTTTCGATACAAGATTTCTTCGAAATTGCTCTCACGGCTCTGGCGTTCCTGGCGTTCGGATTGTTTATCATACAACTGTTGATGAACATCACGGTGCGGTATAGCATTTCGCGATTCGCGAAGAAACGGGGAATCGCATAATTTTATAATAATCCTTGGTTTCTAATTTTTGTTCTCAGAATTCTATGAACACTACTATGCCTACCGTAGTGACCACCGCCAGACGTTCCAAGAGGAACATCGGCGGCCTGCCTTTCTTTTACAATAGCAACGAAGAATTAAATGAATTAGCTTACAATGTTCTGAGATCCATCGAGGGTGCCCTCGTCGCCGATTTCGATTCCGGTAATTGTCTTCGCAGGATCCTTTGCGAGGGCAACAGGCATTCCACGCAGACCGCCGACGCACGGAAAATTTGGGCTCCTGTTTGGAGGTCAGTTCATATACATTTTAATATAATTATTCTTGTTGTAAGTTAGTAATATTAAAATTAGTAATATTCAAGCATATTCGATAAATATAAAATTTTCTATTCAGTTTGGGAATGAGCTGGCTATCTGGCAGAGTAATGAAAGGATCTCCGTGGACGTCAATGTTGGATTCTCTGAAAGCCTCTATCCTCGGTCTAGGCAAAGCCGATTGTTCTTCTTTGTATCCTGATTGCAATCTCAAAAGGGAAAGAATTAAAAGACGTCGAAGGCGTCGAAGATAATTAAAACTTATTGATTATAAAAACTTATTTTTTATTCTTATGTTTTAAACGGTTTGTTAATTTAAGAGTACGAAGTACTTTATGTGTGGTAAGGATTAATATCGACCGCATTGTTCTATATTTAATATATATCTTTGTCATCATTTTACTCCAATATAATCATTTTTATTTAAAGTAAAGATAGGTATTGTACTTGCACATTGTGATGAATAATATTCTCTTACGTAATAGCAATCAGTACTACAGAGCTACATGTTTGTCGAAGTCGTATCGACTGTAGTTTGACTGGGCAGGTCCATTTTATTGTAGACATCCCACGGAAGCGGTAAAAGCGACGCGTACGTCGAACCCGACGGACAAACGTGGAACACGGTTCTCTCTTCTCTGTCTTTCAATTCCCGGATGTTCGATAATATCGGCGTGCCTTTTTCATTCGTTAGAGTTCGGAATGTGCGAATCTATATCATACAATACATAAAATAAATGTGTAGATTTCGAATAATTTTCGCACGATCGGTACGAACGTACTTGTTCAACGGTAATTCCTATTGGTTCCCTGCTTATTATCCAGAGGATTCGATGCGGATTCGTTCGTAATATTATAGAACCCCAGTACAAGAAATAATCATCGCTGAATGGTTTTATTAAAGTGTTCAAGCTAACTGGCACCATACGTACCGAGGATTGTGCTGCACGAATCTCGGATACGTGTCTCAGAATGTCGCGGATAAACTTGTTCGGTTCGTTCTGCAACTAAACACACCCGAAGATATTTATTAAAAATAAATATAAAAATATTATATTATAATTCGGATTTGGATCGTTGCCTTCTCTTTACCTTGAAGAAGTATACCACGATGATAACTCCGTCGACCTTCGTCAACGCTAAATTAAACTTCTCGTATTCGTCCTTGAAGAGCACCACGTGAAGTTCCATTGGCATACTTCAAATGAAACGAAATCGTTCTTAAAGGTCATCATTATCGAAACGGAGAGCGACTTTGTTTTTTTGTAATTTAATTTCATATTATTCCGAGCTATTGTAAAATATAATAAATATAATAGTAGCTAAATATAATAAATGTATATTTAAAACCTTCCACCGTCGACCGAGTGTTCGCTACCGTTCATCTCGTTCTCGCCCCAGTGGAAATGTATTTGCGCGAGAAGATACTTTCCCAGAAGCGGGCCGCCGGTGACATAAGCTCGTTCCGTCTCCCAGGTCGCACTGAGGAGTACTATTATAGAATAATTATCTCGAACGATTGATCTAACGTGCTACAATACAGAAAACATGAATAAACAAAATTCTAAATGCTTTTAAGCATACTCAGTTATATATAGTTGTCAAAAAGATCCGCCAAAATGTTCAGATGCTAAAGGACATAATCCTGCACCATAAATTATTAATTCAACGAATTTTCATAAAAGGTTTATTACAAGACAATAATATATTATAAATAATACCCGTGAAGCCTGTGTTGGTAACTTTCAATTTTCTCGGTCTCACATCGATGTTAACCCATTGTATAGGGTTCAGTTCGATCACCTTCATGAAACTGATGTCCAAATTGATCGGTGATTCAAAGTGACCGTCAACATAGCCTAGTTGTTGAATCAACTTCGCAGTTTCGGTATACGGATCGAGAGTTCCTATAACAATGCAAGTTCACAAATTAATTATTGAAACACATCTCGAAAGATTATGATACACTCTTCACTTTCAACATCTTCTACTTAATTTTAAAAATTTATATGTACCTGCCGCCTCCATATTTAACTGAAATCAAGGTTATGTAAAGATTATAGAATATTATCGAAAGTAGATAATATTTTACAACCAACTGCAACTTCAGTATATTTTTTTATTTAGCTAGTGTACATCGTGGACTATAAGTAATAAATCTAAATAATCCAAATGACAAATTTATTCTTTAATTTCGTCGCTTTGTCGTTGATACTTAAAATATGAATAATAGGCTGAATAAATAAATAAATACAATTAAATACCGGATTAAAACTCGATTATTTTGCAATTAACTTCAGGATGCTTTTTAATGCCAGTCGTCGACACTCTCTGGTAGTGTATACACACACGTAATCGTCTCGATGGATTACGCTCGAAAAATTGGTAAAACCGACAAAGCTGAGAACTGGAGAAGGAAAATAGTATCCAGCGTAACCGTAACCGACGGTATTTTCCAGTCGGATAAAAAAATCTTCACCGAGGATCCTCCACTGGTCAACTGGAAAAGATGGCTGACAAAACGAAAAGAACAGCACAAGCGCATCGAGTCATCGACTGGTCGTCGTTCCCCGGACCAGGCAATGAACACCGGCGAGAAAATTCGGCCGCTGATCGAAATGCGAGAACTGATGGACTACGCTAACGTCTTGGAGCCTGCACTCTCCACGAATATTCGCGCAGTGCCGAAATTTTGGCGAACCCGCGAAACACTGCCGAACCACAACAATCCATGTTTACCGAGCGTTGCAGTCGCGACCAGGAAAAAAGAATCGGACAAAATCGAATTAACGCGGGTAGATTTGCCGGAGCTGATAGAGAAGGAGAAGGACCTCGCGGGCTTGAAGTCGAAGCAGCCGTTATGGCAGCGGAGCCAATACTTGACGAGCCGAAAATATCAATTAGCGAAAGAGATTCAGTCGTTCGCGCCGTACGAGCCGAAAACGGAGCATTTGGTGGTCGAGGGCCACGGATTCGCGAAGCCGAAACCCAAAAAGTACAGCAGATTCCCGGTGATAACGCTCTCTGACGCTCTGCTAGAGAAAGACGAGGAGGAGGTCGAATGCCAGCCGGAAAGTCTCCAAGACCAGGACATTGTTTTGAAGATCGAGGATCGGGAAATAGTCTGGGAAAAGTGCGCCTTCGAGCTCGGCGAGAACGATCCGATCGTGTGGAACGTGTGCTTCTCTACGCAGGTGGACAAAAGGGTTGAGAAGGAGATCCGAATAGAGAACAAAGGCAACCGCGTGATCATTTACCAGTGGCGGAACGCGGTCTCTTTGCCGGCGATGCTGCCATTGAAAAGACGAGCCAGTCCGTTCTTCTTTAATAAAACCAAAGGAGTAATTCCACCGGGGCAGATCGTTCATTTAAAGTTTTGGTACTTGCCTCGGATATCCGGCATGACTTCCGAGATCTGGCGGTTCAAAACCGACCCCGAGTTGTGCCCGTCGCCGTTCCACTTCCGTCTGTCGGGCTGCTCCGAGACTTCGACCATCGATCCAGCTGGTAAATCCGACGTCGACGATTATTTGGACCATTGTATCCGGGAAGAAACGGTGCGCGAGATAATGGCGGAGATATTCGAGAACATGGACTACGCGGAGCTGCCAGCACCGTTCTACGGCAGCCTGTTCCTCGAATCGGAAATCTTCCTCGCGAAGAATCCGCTGTGTTTCTATCACCCGAGCCACGTGATCGAGTTCCGCAAGCTCTATCACGCCGCTACGAACGACGACGAGCAACGCTGGAACTTGTGCATCGAAGACCTCCGCGAGACTTTAACAAGAATCTCGGATCCGGAGTCCAGGCGGGACATGCTCTTGCAGCTCAGTCGACTGTACAAAGAGTGCCTGAAGCCTGCTCGTCGCGTCCCCCAATATTATACCAAGCACGAAATAGTGTCGAATTTACTCTGCGCGTTTTTCAATCGTTTCGAGCACGAGAGCGTGCACGCGAAACTCGCCTGCTTTAAAAAGGAACGCAAAGAATCTGTAATTACAGTGTCAGAAATTGGTAAATCAACGATGTCGCAAAGAACTGTTATGAGCCATAATTCGCGGACCAGACGGGGAAGGAGATCGTCTTCCCGCACACTGAACGCGCACGCTTCGGAACTAGCTAGAAGGAGTTCGTACTTTATACCCGATGATCGTGCTTATAAAGAGATATTTTTCATCCGTATTCATTACTTGTTGGGAGAAATGGTGGACCAGATCGTTGCTGCGATCGATTCTTTTAATAACCTTAACGTACCTGATAAATAACAGAGATGTCGTGTAGTTTGTACGGAAATAAATAGTGCGGTTAGTTGGAAATTTATCTTTGTTGCACAAAGTATCCTTGTTGGTTGCTTCGCTCGCTTCTCATTGGTCAATAATTTCCCTGATGTTACGGGGAAATTTTGGCAAAGGTAATGCAGCCTAACAACCGGTACGTTACACCCAATATATTCCCACAGTTATGATTCCGAAAAAAATATTACAGTATGACATTTGCTAATTGCAGGGATTAATGAATTACAGGCGATGCAGGATGTTAAGGAAAATAATTACATAGCCTGTACAGAAACACCATTGTATCGTAATACGAACAGAAGCATACGATGACTTGTGTTATATTTGTTGACGGTGTGTACAGAGTGGTTGACAGAGACAAACTTGGTAATATAGAATCGTGTGACGTCAGGTTACAGCTAGATATATTTTCCTACATTTTAATTGTTGTATTTCTCGTCGGTTCGATAATATGCGCTGTCCATCCTTGTCCCGCAGTTTCCGGAACTCCTTGATCTGCGAATTCGTATTAGTAACATGAATCGGCGCGAAGAAAATTTAGTCGGCGGAGTGCTCACTTCGTCGGCTTGTATCGGGATAACTACTGGAAACACGATCCACGTTGCACATTCGGGATACTCGCAGACATTATACGATCCGTTGTACGTGTAATACCTGCTACAGAATGTTGCGCTGCGCATGAATGCCAGGGAGTCTGGAATCATAGAGGTGTAAATTGTATACTGCGTTCGTTCAAGAGAAAATGTGACGGTAAATACCGCAATGCATGATCTTCGTTCGAAGATGATATCTTTAAATATTTAGCGCATTGAAAGATTCGTTTGAAACCAAAATTGTAAGACATTGAAGCTTGTAAGATAAAGCCAAAATTCGTCTACGTAATTCCATCTACGTAAGTATGAAATTTATAATCATTACGATAGTTTAATACTCACTGGATGGTATTTTGACTTCCGCGTCAGCTTCGACAACGTGTTTCAAATTTTCCGTTATTCTCTCCGTTTGCGGGTTCAAACATTGACAACAAGCTGGCTGCACCTTTAACAATGGTTATTATGTAATATAATATTTAACAATAGAATGTTATTAAAATTGTTATAAAAATTTCATACCAAAAACAAATGGGACAAGATGCACATGCCGTCTTTGTGCCTGCAGCATTCTTCGAACGTGACGTATTTACGATTCCAGTGCACTGCGTGGCTCTCCATCGAATACCTGAACAATTGGAAATGTTTGAACACATTACAAAATGAAAAGCGAATATATATTAATTTTTACCAAGTGCCGTTGATCGTATGTTCCGCGCCCAGGCAATCGTCTTGACCCCAGTGGAAATGTAGATCGTAAAATTCGTACACGTCGTTTGCCAAAGGACCTCCGCAAACCGTCGACGGAATTCGGTCTCCAGTTAACATTACTTTCGCTGAATATTGCAAAATAATTCATGCTACACGCTGGCGCTAATATACTATTATACTTAATTATCAGAGATAAGAATTCAATAGTTTATAATTTTAATAAACTGAAAATATTTCTATCTATTCAGTATAATATTAAAATCACCTTAAATTTATTATTCTTGAAGCTTATTTTTAATGTCTTTAAGCTTTTCTTACCAATTTTCCGAAGTTTTACTGCTTTTTACTTTACTATTACCTACTGTTCCAGTATTAGAAAGATACGCTTCTCCATCCTGCATCCAGTGGCCATTTAAAACAAGGGGAGGATACCTGCGCGGTCTTGTTAATCTATCATCCAAATTAATCGGAGACTGTCCGGTGGATGGCAATCCTTAAAAATATACAAAAATGTCCTGTCTCCGTCTCATAACCTAATCAAGTATTATAAATTTATTTTACCGATTAAGCCGGTGTAACCTGACATTGTTGCAGCATGAGTATTTATCGTAACGGAAGTTGCAAATACATATTTAACAATTTATTTTTTTCTTATGGGAAACCATGATGATGATGGACTGTCGGACACGTGAAGTATCGGTGGGTTATACATGCAGTGTGACATTTGAAAGACATGTAAATAGTTGAGCGTGATATTGCGCAAGTGTTGCAAATTCGATGTTGTATATTCGCTGTTAGTATTTCTGTTATTAATGTTAGAAATTTCTTTCTAGGATTAATTATACAATGTCGAAATATTGTCGATGCATGGCCCAATGAAATAATGCACTTGATTCGATCATACGACTGCGCTATCGGTGGCAAAGAAAATTCTTCTCCTGCGAAGATGTTGCTGCGGCCTTCCGTTTTCTAATATGTGCCTCAATTTACAGTCGTAGAGGCTTCTAAATGCGTCGATCTGTGAAACAGATTAAATGGAATTATATTATGAAATTAATATTGCAAACTATAATATTCAATGGAAAATACTTGTCGAAGCGACATTTTCGTTACAGACGACGAAATTATCCAAATAACGCATTCGTTGTACGGTGGCGTTGTCAGCGATCCATGGTAAACGTAATAACCTTCTCCTTTACACGCTTCCAACATCCAAAGTAGACATTTTGCTAAAAGATAATTTATAACAATTACGAATTAACTATTCACATTCTTGCTACAGACAATATTTACTGCCTATGGTAAAATATAATTCTTTCCTTTTCGTAAATCTTACTTTACTATTTTTTGCGAATAATAGAAAATTCTCTTAATAGACTTTTATACTTTTGGTAATCGACAGTCAACATCTTAGTTTCTCAAGAAATTATTTAACAGCAATTACCACGATAATCGAGAAGATAATATATCGTTTTTCCAAAAACAAATCACTGTTTATTAGGAAACATACTTGCCGAAATGTCAGCTTTGGTCCCCATTCGTTTGATCATGTACAACTTGTCCGTGATAGGGGAAAGAGAAGGATTATCGGGAATTCCTGGGCAACCGACGACCTATGTAGAACGTGCACGCATGAACCAGAGATCGATCTCATTACCAGTAATCTGATTTCGTACTTGTATGAGGTACGATAGAATAGCGATCCCATCTGGCTTATCGTAGCACCTTTCCATGGCTCCGTAACGTGTATTCCAGTGCATTATCTGCGCTTCCATTGAATACCTGTAGCGAACGATTTATGTGAAATATTCGACGCTGTGTTCGACGAAATCGTGTAAAAACGATCTTCTAACCAAATACCATCTATGGAGTGTTCCGCGCCGAACGAATTCTCAGGGCCCCAACGGAATTGAACGTTCGCGAATTGAAACTCGTCGTCATTCAGAGGTCCGCCTCTCAAGATAGGCAAATTTTCGTGCGAAAATTCGATGCTGACTGAAAATTATTTGATACAACGTTTGTCAGTGCTTTAATTGTACAAATTACGCATTCATTAAACATTTATTAATATGCATTAATAGGTATTCATGTATATTAATAATAATGATACACTATATAAAAATGGATCACATCTTTTAAGTAATTCAATAAATTGAAAATAATGTGTATTTAAAATGTATTCAGAGAGAACCTGTTTTGCCTGTATTTGTCATTGTAGCGGAACCCTCGTCTGGCCAATAGTTGGTCAAATACAACGGTGGGAATTTTTTGGTCCACGTGGCTGTCTTGCTCAAATCGATTGGCGATTGATGCCATTTCGGTAAACCCGTGGAGGACGTGGAAATCACCCGTGACGGTCTTGTAGATTTGACGACTAACAGAAACGCGTATCGTGCAATGTAAAATAATATAAGTGTATAAAAACTACGCGCGATCGAATATTCAATCTTGAAAACGTAGGATTTATCCGCAACTCATTACTAACCATTCTTTTTGCCTTTCTTGCGCGACGCTTTTGATGGCATTTTCTTTTACGGCAGTATCTTTGTCACCGGATATCCTACCGATCAATTTTAACGAATTTTCATGGCGTTGAACAGTTTCAGTTGCATAGTATTACGTACGTTTGCATATTTTATTGCGAGTTACATTTTTGAAACACTGACACGAAGTTCGTTGCAAATTGTCATGTGCGAAAATAACCGATACGTGAATTTGCTGACAATTCAATATCTAAAGTGTCTACGTATACCAACGATTACAACTGTGATGCTCCATGAAGTTATTATACAATCTATCCGCTAAAAATGCCCAGGATATATTAAAGAATAATTTATTTGAGAATTTATACAATTGGACGTTGCTGGAGAATCGTTTTTGTACGTTAAAGCATTGGAAACGTTTCGTATGTACAAAGTCCTTATCACGGTTGACGATACAACGGGAACAGATCAAAGCAACCATTAATTAATTAATTTATGTAATAAACTACTCGACCGGTTAAGGGTTTCACGTCTCGATAGTTCTCTTTTATACAGGCACCACGATTGTCGCATATAATTCGGAATAACTTCGCTTGATTCTCTGATATCCTAACTGCTTCTGGGAAAACGATCCACGTGACGTTCTCGCAGTACGGCGGTGTCGTCATCGATCCTAAATAATTATAGTAACCGGGCGTTTTACATGCTTGACGCATCCAGCTTAGGGAATCTGCAATTAAGGAAGTAAAATTGGAGTGATTAGCTGTTCAGAAATAATATAATAACAGAATAATATTATAATATAATAACAAAATAATATTATAATATAATAATGTATAATTATTATAATGTATAATATTACAATGTTACTTTGCGAACGTAAAAATATTAATATCGATCGTACTTCCTGGCAATTTTGTAAACGACCCAGCCTGGATAATATTGTATAAATTGTCCGTAATGTTGGAGAACAGTCTGTGCTCATCCCAAACCGGTAATTGGCAAGCTTGCAGGAAGTACGCGCAAATAGCTAGGCCGTCCTTCTTCTGCAAGCAATTCTCAATGGTCTCGTATTTCGTGTTGAAATGTATCGCTTGAGCCTCCATTGTGAACCACGTTCCGTTCAGAGTATGTTCCGCGCCCTGACAATTCGAGGATCCCCATCGGAACACTACTTCCGCCAGTTCGTATACGTCGTCCGCCAATGGTCCGCCTTGAATCGTTGCCGGACTCCTTTTTCCCTCCAGAGTGATTTGAACTGACAAACATAAGCAAATACTATGCTCATATTGCTTTATACGATTGTAGATATTATTTAATAAATTCAAATTCTATTATAAAATAATAGAAGAAAGAGTAGAATTAAAAATAGAATTGTAAAATAAAAGGTTGTATACTTCGTTCAATTATTAATAATAGAAAATTTATATGCGTCCTTAACAAATGTATCAGGTTGAAATTAATACAGTAAGGTTTTAGAATGATATAATAGTAATGAAATATTGTATTACCAGTGCTACCGGTGTTCGTCATTTTCGCTTCTCCATCTTGGCTCCAATGGCCGCTCATAACAAGCGCAGGAAACTTGATTCCGATTGCGTTTTCCTCGATAATATCAATCGGAGACTGTCCCCATTTCCGTCCGTCACCTTTGAGAATTCATAAAAATGACTAAAATTGATTACGATTGATCGCATCGTTAAACAAATGTGTCACCTGCGCACAACATTTTCCTTTTCTGTTGTTAACTTAATCGCGCGTCGTATCGTTTCAATTTTCTATAAAATAAATTAGAATTTGATTTAATTTGGTTAGAACCATAAATCGGGCACTCGACTTGTATAAATTTTGAGGTAATGTCACATATTTAAATTTCGTATATTTGCTAAAAATGTTCAGAATAAATAAAGACAGCTTACCGATCGGCTTGTGCCCAAATTCAAACCGTACCGATTATATTTTTACCATGAAGTTGAAGATCAACAACGTGTGTTTTATACAGTATTTTTGCACCTTATGCGTCTTGTATGAGCTTGAGGTTAATTTTGAAGATATCAAAAATTTACCAGTAACATTTTTGTGCGACTACCACCGCTGACGTTACCGCAATTACCTAAGAAATTATATTGATACGCTGAGAAACAATTAAAAATGTTAAACATTTTACTGTCAGAATTTATGATATTATTTAGCGGCATTCTGTTGGTCTGTAAGTGATTCACTTTATATAATTCTATCGACGAATACGTGTAGAAGATGTCAATGTCTTACTTGTGTCCTTGAAGTTTTGCTGCTGATCGACAACTTGGACTGGACATGGTTACTTCCATGGATGGGCAATTGCCATGGCGGCCCCAGCTTTTCCTACAGTTATACGGACGACGACGGTCCTCACACGTGGAAATCAATGTACGCGGCCTGTAATGGTCGCAATCAATCGCCAATCAACATTACAACCCGGCTCGCAATTGTGGTGCAGCCGTCCGAGTCTCTCCGATGGGTTGGATACAATAAGAGACCAGTATCAATGACTATAACGAACACTGGATCCAGCGGTGATATTTCATTGATTATTCCATATTCCTTCGATTGTATTCCGCATCGTTTGCAAACGACATTTACATAATTCTTGTTTGATGTACCGTTAAAGATTTGCAGTATCAATTCCTTCGATGAAATAATTTTTTAGATAACAATAACGTAGACGTAGTATTATTAAATTTAATTGCAATTAATCTAAGGTTCGCGTAATGTTCGTTATGTACAGTGGTAGTGAACACATTGTGGAGAACATCGGTTTGCCCGTATATCGAAGGGGGCCCGTTAAACAATACTTACAATCTTTGGTCAATGAGATTTCACTGGGGTCCGACCAACGAGGAAGGCAGCGAGCACACGATCGATTACGTTCGGTATCCTATGGAGTTGCAAGTCTTTCACTTAAGCCGCGACTACGAGTCACCCATGGATGCCATTAAAGCCGAAGCACGCGACAGCGTGTTGATCGTGTCGTTCTTCTTTCAAGTTTGTGTATCACGTTTCTACTAAATATGAGAGATTCATAAGTATCCTCAGTGAGTATAAATAAGCGTGGAAGATGCAACAAACTGTACTTCGTATGAGATTAGTGTCGTTAGAAAATGTATAACAAGTGTTATTTTATAAGTAAAATATTCGATTAATACAAATTAATTCGAATAATTACGGTCGTCTCGTCACTGATTACGTTCCACTGAAACTTTTGACGATATTATCAAAATATTTTAAATTACAATGATTTATAATCACGCAGGATATTTATAAACGCGCTGTATTTATTAATTTGTCACGTTTCGCTTCCATGTGTCCATAGATCACAAACGCCGACAATCCCTATTTAGACAACATCGTAAAAAACTTATGGCGAATCGAACGGCCAGGTTATAGCGTTCACGTGGCACCGTTCCCATTAGAGTGGTTCTTCGAACCATTCGAGAACAATTATTACACATACAACGGTTCCTTAACCCAACCGCCCTGTAGCGAAATCGTCACGTGGGTCGTGCATCCCGAGCCGATCGCCGTATCTAAGTGCCAAGTAAGAAACATTATCTACAGGAGATTACCGAAGAAAAATATATATATTTTGTTCGTACTGTCAACATGAATTTTTAATAATAGGTTGCACAATTTCGAACACTTTGCTCGTCGAAGGGCCCAATTCTATCCAACTGCAGGCCGGTCCAACAAGTGAACGATCGCAGCGTCTACTTTTACGAGTAATTCCAATCGTGTAACATGTACGTCCAGCGAAATGTTAGCGTGATCTCAATTTCTTGTCTAAACGTTTATTTTCTGTATCGACGTTACTATATAAAATTATATTTCTTTATATATTGTACATATATATATTATATGTAGACCTTATCACTAGACCTTAGTGATAAACATCGGCGCAACACCAAAGTATACTGGTGGTTATAATCATCTCCTCCCACCGTACACATGCAACCCCCTACAATATACATTATCCCCGTTAAATAATTAATCTAAACAACGAATGTTTATAAATTCCTCGGTAGTATAGTGGGCAGTATCCCCAGTTGCTCGCCAACCGTCGTAGGAGTCGGACGTGTTTTACAACCGCTCCGCAGGTATCCGAGTGAAAAACAAGCGCGCATCTCCGCTGCGACAAATGCCGTGCGACACGAAAAGGACGCCGCGTCTAAATCGCTATTTCGTTTTCATCAAGAAATTGATACCAAATACAGTAAAAAGTGAATGTGAAAAGTGAACAAACCCCGAAGGGGGTACACCCAGAAGAAACACAGGTGTCAGAATGTGCCCGTGTTAATAACAACAAAGGAATTTACATCAACGGCAACGGACCATCAACAGTAAAAACACAACTACAGGACACATTCAACAAAATGCAGGACTACTTTCACGCTTGGAGACTAAAAATGAACATCAACAAATGTGAGACAATATTATTTAGACCATACACATCGAACATCTCTGACGCAAACAACGACGTACGCAAACGCAGACTTAAAAGACAAACACAGAGACGATACAAACAAATACTGGTGGCTAGATCTAAACAATAGGACTAGTTAAATAACGTTTAACACATTTTTTTCCCTTACAATAAACAGCAATAATAGCTATTATTAAGTAGGTTTTAATAAATTTCCCTCGATAGTTCGTCCTCGATAGTATAGTGGTCAGTATCTCCGCCTGTCACGCGGAAGACCGGGGTTCGATTCCCCGTCGGGGAGAATATAATTTTTCTTTTTTTCTACTTTTATATATTTATATACATTCTAACTTCATGATTAATTCAATCTATTTTGCGCAATATATTGTAGAAATTTTCTTCACTTACCATCTTCCTCACATTGTATTACTCATTAGTTAGTTATAATATATATTAGAAATATTAAGCTAATTAGTCGAAACGACTGCTCTTTTTCAAGGTTCTTCAAAAAGCAATTGTGCTTTCCCCACTCCGTGGCCAGATCCTCCAAGAACAGAGTTTCATTCTTTGGCAATGCAACGACGGTTGCTTGCCTTCTCTAAACACATTTTCCATAAACAGTCAATGGCTCGACACTCGACAGCCGGGAGACCCACTGCGGTCATCAGCCGTCGCGTCGCATATCGCCAGGACTGTTTAGTCTCGCTTACCCTCCGGGCCACGTGCATCCTTGAACCCTGCCATAAATCTATCGACGGCCGACCATCGTTCGGTCGTCGCTATCCCGAACTTTCTTAAAAAAATACGTTGCGCTAACATATATATTCCGCAACATGTAAACCAAAGTTACCTATTAAGTACAGATACACGTAGCATTAAGACTATAATTTAAGCGTCCTGTATCTAGTAACTAAGTATATGTATTAGCATATAGGTGCAATAACCAGCGTAATCCTATGTTACTCACTAATCATAAAATTAGTTAAAAATATTTTCTTATAATTATCATCTTCTACTGTGATAATCATCTTTCCCTACCAAACATATTACTAAAGACCTGTACAGTTTTTCTTTTCGTGCCTTTCTGTACACATACTCTGTACCATAGTTATAGTAAAACCTTGCTAGAATAAGTTAGTCATTAATTACAATAAGTGTCATGTAAATATACCATTGACAAACTGTGCGTGCTATGATCTCTTAGCCTTTAGTTTAGTACCTTAAGTTTTTGTTATTCATTGTTATACTTTTTTTTTGCGTTTAAGTTTATTGTATCCTCCTGTATATAAACGCATTGTTAAAAAAACAAAGTGGTCAGTATCTCCGCTTGTCACGCGGAAGACGGGGGTTCGATTCCCCGTCGGGGAGAAAATTCTTTTTGGGTTACTTTATTTTTTTCTCC
>NC_135777.1:1108018-1108844 GCF_028453695.1 Augochlora pura
AAGAATTTTTTTTTTTTTTTTTTTTTTTTTCCCCCCCCCCCCCCCCCCCCCCCACTATACTTATCACAAGTAACTACACATAAGTCTATGTACTTCACCTCATCTCGAGCCTAGCTGCTTGCGCCTCTATCGCTACGAAAACAAACTTACACCTATTCCCCACCAAACCCACTCCTCTACTTAGACCTACGCAGAATAAAGCCGATTCCACAGTTCGTCCCCGTGTTAGTATTCTGAGCCTGCACACCGAACCCTGGTAAAGACAAGTCCCACAGAATAAAGCTTACTCCACAGTTCGTCCTCGTGTCGTTATTTCGAGTCTGCGCATTGAACCCTGGTAGGGACAAGTCCCCACACTGTAGTTTTACGTGGATTCATCTATAGGAAGAGTAAACATCAAAATTTGCAAAAGTTTCATGTCTAATATAGTACATATCCTGTGCTTGAGATATAGGAATGCAGTGTTACGTTATCACGTTTCATGAGCGACGCGAACATAGGCACTTGTTTATATTACGACCACGCTACTAGACTATACGTTTCAATTTATGGCGGCAGGAGGGAAGTTCGAATGTATATACAAATTTATATCGCATATTTATATAGAGACATTGTATCGCCCGAGAGGAATAACTAAGAATATGTAAAGAGACAATGAGAGAGTTCCCACGAAGTTCATCGTCAAACCTTTGCTTTCTTTAGCAAGACTAATCGAGGAGTATAGACAATGTCACGTCGGCTCTCGCAAGACCCTCTACAATGTTGCACGTCGAAAACCGTTAGTTAGGGACTTCTCGGAACTCTCCCTGACCTCTCTCTCTCTCTC
>NC_135777.1:1108944-1286861 GCF_028453695.1 Augochlora pura
TTAGTTAGGGACTTCTCGGAACTCTCCCTGACCTCTCTCTCTCTCTCTCTCTCTCTCTCTCTCTCTCTCTCTCTCTCTCTCTCTCTCTCTCACGCTGTCCTTGAACCGAGGTCTTCGCGCGCGGCATACCCCACTCCGTTCGTTTCGGCGGGCTTTTGCCCCTGCGCGCTCGACCGTCGCGCACTCCCAGCCGCACGCGCACCACCGAACCACCAATCACCACCAATCTGCAACCAGAAGATAAGCCATCCGACGAATCAGCATCCAGCTAGAGGACCCCAATTTTCCTATTGGACAAGGGAGGAACAACCAGAAGGAACGCAGGAATAAAACTTGTTTTCCTCGGGAAAATCAGACAGACTTTATTCGACAGTCAAAGAAAGTAGATCATAGAGCTCTATCAATAAAGTACCAGTTTTTGCTTAAAACATTCAAAGTTGTACAACTCTCTACAACCTTTCACGAGCAGAGCGGTTCAGCGCTCCACGGGCAACCGAACCACATCAAATTCCCTACATCCAGACAATTCAAACCGTAACAGCAGTAATGCAATAGGAAGCACATGCAAAGTCAAACCGATCAGTAATACAGTGGCAGATACAGAAACTGTTCTTCTCTGATTTACTGATAAGATAGAATCTACTGTGGATTGGATACACATTGCAAATGGTAGGAATAAAATGCTAACAATGAGAAAGCCCAACTGTATACTATAGTGAGGCATGACTATATACTGTTTTTTAGTGTTTCGAACTCTAAAATACGATGATTATATACCTTGTTCTTAAAGGAGAGAAAAGTGAGGTTATATAAATATTAAATGTTGACATTTTTTACAAACCTACTCCATGGATTTCTTCAAAGTAGTTAAACTTAAAAGAAATTTTTAAAAAGTCCTTATTTTTTATTTACATTAATACAATAGGCTTATAATAACATATAAATAATGTAATATTCAGTAAACACATACAAAAAATGTCATTATTGAAAATATATTTTATTGTGTACATACTATATATCCTAAGTATTTTCCATTTCATATATTATAGCATTATAATATATAAAAAATATCGTTTGTCATGTGTGGCATGATGTTATATATTTAATTTCTAGATTTTTAGATGTCTGAATCTATGGATAATTCTGAAGTTCATGAAACTAATAATGCCTCCTTAAATAATTCATTAAAAAAACAAGGAGTTATGAAAGAGAAAAAGGCATCATGTATAATTGTTCTTGGGATGGCTGGATCTGGAAAAACTACATTTGTTAAAAAATTTGCTTCGATCCTTTATAATGTAGGAAAACCATACGTTATAAATTTAGATCCTGCGTGTAAAGAGGTTCCATACCCTGCTAACATAGGTATACAAATTATAAATGAATTTACATATGTATGCGGAGTGGTACAGTTATGTTATTTCAGATATAAGAGATACTGTTAATTACAAAGAAGTAATGAAACAATATAGTTTAGGACCAAATGGTGGTATTGTTACTGCTTTAAATTTATTTTCTACAAAATTTGATCAAGTCATAGACCTCATCGATAAAGCTAGCAAGGAACACGAGTATATAATTTTGGATACACCAGGACAGATAGAAGTATTCACATGGTCTGCAAGTGGTACAATCATAACAGAAGCTTTAGCATCACAGTACCCAACAATTGTGGTATACGTACTAGATACTGTTAGAAGTGTTAATCCTGTAACATTTATGTCCAATATGCTATATGCATGTTCTATATTGTATAAAACTAAATTACCATTTATTGTTGCCATGAATAAGGTAAGCATAGAATATGAAATTACTTAATATAGTAATATACTTATATTTTACTTAAAATCATTTGCTTCTAGATTGATATTGTGGAACATAGTTACGCAGTAGAGTGGATGCATGACTTTGAAGCATTTCAAGATGCTTTGGATGCAGAAACAAGCTATATTAGTAATTTAACGCGTAGTATGGCATTGACACTTGATGAATTTTATTGTCATTTGCGTAGTTGTGGTGTTTCAGCTGCTACAGGAGCTGGTTTCACCAAATTTTTAGAACTTGTTAAAGATGCTGTAGAGGAGTATGAACGGTAAATCTCTATAATATTATAGAAGTAAAGGTATAAAAGAATGAGAGATATAAAATAATGATATTTTTCAAGGGATTATAAAGTGAACTGGGAACAAGTGAAAATTAAAAGAGATGCTCAGAGGTCTCAGGCAGAAAAAGAAAAATTGCAGCAAGCAGCACAAAATGTTGCAGGGGAAACTATACCCTTTGTAACAACAATCAATAGTGGAAGAGAAATTTCAGATATATATTTAAAACATGCTGGAAATGAATCAAGCGAGGACGAGGAAGGAACAGAAAATCCATATAATGATGAGGAAGAAGATGAAAAAAAAGACACAGAGTCGTTTAAAACATTTCTAGACAGGCACAAAACAGAACAAAACAAACGTACATCTAATTAGTTAATTACTAACCATGATGTATGATGTAAAAGTGAACATAATTTTATATTTATAAATAAATTTTCGATTCAACATATAAGTTGTACATTTATTATAAAAAATACTTTCTACATTATAGATAAATTAACGGTTCCTAGTCTCTATAAATAGAGGTTCCTAGTCTCTGTAAATACTGAAAATATACATCCTCATTTAAATCATATTTAAACTAGTCTTTACAATTATTCTTCTTGATAAGATTTGTTTACTTCATATACAAACCAGGCATAAGTTGAATGACCGTTCGTGTTGCTCCGTTTTGCCACGTTTGGTACTAAATTTTTTGGAATCCATTCTACGTCCATTTCGTCATTTTGAGTAGAACATAAATTAAAGTCACAAACTGAAATCATATTTTATATTAATTTTTTAATATATAATAATAATTTTTTTTTTTGAATTTGTTATCCAGGAACATATAAAAGATTCAGCATTATTGATTGTTTAAGATCAGTTTCTTAGGATTACGACTTCTCAATTTACAGTATAATATTTAAATTTTGTATGTAATAACTTGTTTTGCGATATAAGGTAACGTTTTTGTAGAAATTAAAAAATAATAATACAATAAAATAAATTAGTTTTAATTTAGTTTTAATTACAATTCATTTTTATTGTTAATGAGTTACCAATAATTGTTTATTATTGATTGTGTATTAAATTGTAATACCTTTTTGGAGGGAATTTGTTCGACTGTTTCTAGAATCACTATTTCTTATTGAATGATAGTGTGTCCGTTGATATTCCCGCGTTATTTGTTCCAGTGTTTTTGTTAACGCCATCTGATCAATATACAAAGAAAACTATAAGAGTAAAAGTTTCCTAAAAAGTAGCATAATTATTCATTTTATTATTAAATAAAATAGACATACTAAAGTAGGATAGGGAAGGAAGTCCATACACTATAGTCCAACTTTGTAAAGTATAATTGAAAGGGAATTCATAATATATTACCCGGCACATATGCAAACGGGACTCATCAAAGTTTCTGCTAGGTAGTTCCGGTTCCGGACTGTTCTTTAATTGAATCCGTTGCTGATACTTTAATCTCCCCGAGGTCTTACGATACACCTTGGACAAGAGATCCGGTCGACCGCCACGGAAATTCTCGTGCAAAAATTCGTGAACATCGGGATTGTGCGCATTGCAGATTGGATCCCGATTATGCGAGGTCACCTTCCGGAACCCGTACAAGTTTAACTGTCGAATGAAGCTGGTAATATTCTTCGTCTTGAAGATGGGGTTGCACGCGTCAAGATACTGCTCCTGGAATTTCTTGTAATCGAGGAGGATCGTGTTGCCGCCGAGGCTCCATCGGATCGCGCCCGACTCACAATCGTTAACTATCCGCCACAGCTTTTGCGGAAACCGCAAAGACAGAAACATACAGTCGTACATACTCGTCTGTTCGGGAAACGAGGGTTCCAAATCGCGTCCGATGGACCTTCGATCGAAACTGAAAACACTACGATCCCCTTTGTTTTTCTCGAATCCAATCGCATATCATTTGCAAACAAAAAGCTATCGTATCACGGCGACAATATTTTATGTTCCGGAACCGCCGTTCAGGTGCGCGAAATCCATATTTTGAACCTTTTTTGCGCGTTAATTTACATCACGATGGAACATGCAACGTTCTAATGTCTTTCAACTGAGTTTTCTTTGTTTTATAACCCTTGACAGACATGCCTTTGACGATATTGTGGTGTCGCGGCTAGATCTATTCGAATCATTATGCAACTCTTCTTACACATCTATATTGATCTTCTTATCGGGCCTGTTGCTAATAAGTCGTTTACAAAATAAAAATTATATCATCGATTAAAAAATAAAATTATAATTTAAGTGGAACTTTATAGCTGCGGGTTAAAATGAATTCTCCTACCTAGGCTTGACGTCTACTGGTTTATAATGCCAACAATTACATAAAAAGTTATTCTATTTCACTATTCCATTTTTAATCTTTTTCGTATTTGCATTTATAAGAGAACATTCTAATAATTCTGAATGAGATGGTAATTATCGTATTTTATCATCAGAAATTATTTCATAATAATATCTAAACTACGAATCTTTATGCATTTATGTGACGTAAAGATTTCTGAAATACAAGAAAGCGTTTATATTCTCAGAAATTAATACGCTTTTTCGGTTAGTTTTGCTATAATACATCTTCTAATCGGTGAAAAAAATTTCCCTGAATTGAATATTTAAAAATTAAGTTGTAGGACAAAATGGTATAGAATATAACACGTAATTTTAATATTTTGGGCTATATGTATACCAGAAAATTCAAAATTTGGGGAATATATTTAAAAATATTTCGTATTTCGTGTATGTATATACAAATTGCTGTTCGAAAATAATTATTTTCTAATTACTAATAAATTATTCAATATATGTTACATATCCTTAACAAACGTAAAGTATTAATACTATTTCCTGGACAATGAAAGTTCGTCGCGTCGAACTTTCACAAATTCCCTGATATCAGACGTGCTCTTATTAATATTTTGTCGTTATAACGTAGTATTTTTGCATTTGTATTGGGCGTGAGATATCATCATAAGTATACCATATTATAATTTCTCAAATATTATTTTTGTTGAGTATTATTAATAAGAGTGGTATCGTATAATACCAATAAAAAATGAAAAAACTTCATTTTTCATTTGCTGTTAAAAATGCGTATATCCTGCAATAATAAATCATATACAAACGCTGTCAATCCGATGCACTATTCTACACATAAATTGTCTGCATTTTGCGTTACTGAATATTTCGCGTATTAATACAAAAATAAAAAATTGAGTGATACAATTATAAAGACGTCAGTCTTATTAGAAGTCGTCGGGCAGTTGATTTAGTTTTACCTTTTAAACAAAAATCATACATTCATCATAGCTATCCTATTTTTATTCGTGTTGATAAATCGATACGTCAGGCAGATGATAATAATATTCGAAGCCTCATAAAACAGTACTTTTGCGAAAATTTTTCGCATTTTCTGCAAAAGTGAAAATTAAAACATACTATATAATATCAATTACATACTACCAATCGCAATTCTATGCAATTCAGTCAATGTTAAATTATTAATCAAACGTAAAGTAATGAGTATGTTGACTTTTCTCGATTGTCCAGAAAGAATGTTATTGCATATAGAAAAAAGTCATGGAGTTGGTATTTCATAAAATTTGAGTTGACAACTTTCGAGTTGACAAATTTCTAAATGAAAAATAAGTTGTTACTGTTGTTTGTTGCAATTGTTTCAAAGTTTTGGTTTTACGTGAAGATTCGCAGTATAAATTGTGAGGGTCGATGCTTGGTGACTGACTCAAACATAACAATGAATATGTGTTGCTCGGCCAACCTTAAATACACTAATCCGACAAGATCGGCAAGGCTTGTAAATATTCGTGTGGTTTAGCCGGAGCTGGCAACAGGTAGCCATCGGGATCCAAGACATCTGGTGTTCGAATCGTCACCGGTCCTTGCGGTGGCCTTGGCAAGCTGCCTTGTTCGATAGATTTAACTTGAGCTTCTTCGAGTCTTTCTAGTATCTCCGCGAATTTGGTTCTGTCTTTAGGATCCGTTTTCCAACAGTCTCGCATTAATTGACAGATGAACGGTGGACAACCTTCTGGCGGAATCAGCATTATGCCTTGGAATATTAGTTTCACTACCTGAAATATCGTTTATTGGTAGTGTTAAATACAGTACAGTAGAAGTCTCTACAACGCAAAATAAAATAGCTTTACTATTATTGATATAAAGAATTATTTCGTAATAAGTGTGATTATGGGAACTGTGGAACAATACTTTAATAATGTATCTGTTAATTTCGACCGTTATAAAAGAAATGTGTTTGCATTAGATTTATTCGGCAATATATTACTCAGGAATACATAACTTACTTCTTCGTTGTTGTGTCCATAATAAGGCTGTTTACCGAAAGAATAAACTTCCCATAAAACAACCCCAAAGCTCCATACGTCACTTTCCAAAGTGAAACGTCCGTACATCACACTTTCAGGCGACATCCAACGGACTGGTAAGAGTCGAGATCCTCCTATCTGCAGTAAACAATTGAAAACTCTGCTGATTATACAATCTTTCACATTAAATATAAACAATTTCTGTTATAATTGCAAGAATATCATATTTCATACAGCCTTTTAAAAACGATTACGAAAATATATATAATTTCTAAAGACATCATGACGTGAAATATTTGAAATGACGGTGACTTTTATCTACCAACAAATTATATGATTTACATATATGATATATGTTATACATATGATTATATATGGAATAATATTTGTGGCCCGTATGTGTGTAAATACCGTTTAATATATAAAGTATTGTTTAATATACCTTATAGTAATCACACGTGTATACATCTCTTGACATGCCAAAGTCTGCAATTTTAACAACCATGTCCACACCGACGAGACAATTTCTGCAAGCCAGATCTCGATGGACGAACCTTTGACCCGATAGATATGTCATACCAGCCGCGATTTGAATTGTGATCCAATGTAGGGACTCCTGAAATGTGTGAAAACAATTTTTAAAATCGAAAAGTTGCAGAAATCATTGTTCCACCGCAGCAACACATCCAATCAATTACATACATTAAATATGAAATATAAATATAATTTTTCATTTAAAAGAAGCTCATTAATACGTTAATGAGTATTTGAATTGTTTCCACTTAAATTTTATATATAAAACTATAAACATCTAACAGCGACTTTCAATAAATGTATTCAAATGACATATGCAAGGGAGCAGTTGCTGCTCTTGCTAGTATGTCACTGGTGCTCGAGCATGCAGAGATAGGCAAGATCAAAGGCAAACAAGATTTAAAGGAAAATTACCTGGGTCAAAGGTTGCAATCCGGATTTCGATGACCTGAACGAATGGGAATTCGATCGCAATACCTCAGCGAGATCTCCGTATGGCATATATTCAAACACCATCCACGGACTATTGTTAGAGTCGCCAAGCACCACTCCTTGCAGAGACAAAATATTTCGGTGTCTAAACGTTGACATGATATCGACTTCTCGCATAAAATCCTCCTCAATTTCTCGGGATGCAAAATCCTTCAAGACTTTTATCGCGACTATTTCTTTCGAGTCTCCAGAACATAATTCTCCTGTAAAGTCAAACATTTGTGTTCTTCCATGAATACAAATTGAGTAGAAAATAAAACTAAATTAAGCAATAAATAAAAGAACAGCTGGGTTGGTAAAGTAGAATAAAAAGCGTACTTTTTATTAGTAATATTAATTGCCCTGACAATAATTCAAAGTGACCACTTCAACATTTAGATTTATATTTTGTTTAGTTATTTAATTTTTCTTGGATTATTATGTTGGTGATTAAAATTTTTACCTTTATACACCTTTCCAAAACATCCTTCGCCAATGTCTTGTATAAACATGAGAGATTCACGTTGCAGAATTGGCACCTCTGGCGATGCGCAACTGAAATACTGTGGATTAGGCGTGTACTTATTTGCTAATAGCAACCCCTTCTTCAAGTTCATCGGTGTCCCCTAAAAAATACCTTATGTAACTCATTTCATAAAATGATATTTGATTACGGTTTGAACAGTAGAATAGCAACTAGACATACACTCTTAACACTTTAAAATGTAAGCATAATTAAGTCTATTTTAACCATTTGCTTTTCAATAGCAGTAACAACTAATTCATATGAATAATAAAACTTATGTACTTACGTCTAGGGAATTCCTTTGTGATTTTAAGTTATAGCTCCGCTTTCTAATACAATAGACTATACCGAAAAAAATTACTAATACCGCGATGAAAGATATTGTGATTCCTATTATTTCAGGTACCCTTTGTTTCGAACGCTCTACCTGTTGAAACAAAACCGTGCTACATTTACATCATGATTTACGAGTGTAATATGGTGTTTTCTATCTTCTAGATGAAAGTGTAACTAAATAACAAAATCAATTGAAAACAAATCGTCGAATAACGTCAAGTTTATTTTTTGTTGTATATACCTTGAAAATTAAAAAATACAGTCTCTAAAAATAAATAGTTTAGTAATCTACGTTTGTTAAGCAATTTTTAACTTTCTAAAATACAGAGTTACTAGAATGTTGATCTGTAAGTTTAGAAACACATATTATTTATAAAGATAACTTCAATCTTTCTATCAATTTTAAACTTTTATACAATTTCATTTTATAATATTTGTAATAAATTTGATATTTGGTGATTGGAATACCGTTTCCGATGTACATACCTGTTCAGCCTCCGGAAAAGTTATCGTACCATTGGTAGAATTGTCATTTGGGGGTATTATGTCGGGTATAGGATGTGGAACGAAGTCAACTGCAAGTTGAATTAAAAATCAATTATTCGACGTTGATCAATAGTTTTCTAATCGAAATATACATTTATATTCATTCGTTTTCAAATCTCTCGTTCCAACAGTACGTTATCAACCCTTGCCAGGCCTCAGCCCTAATGTATGATGTCACGTAAGATGCGGCGTACGTCCGATATAAGCTAACCCTTTGAAGACGACATTAGGATTGCACAACTTATTTCAGAAGATACATGCGTATAATTTTTAATTTTTACTCAATCGCATGCAGTAATTGCTTAAATTTCGAAAACCTTATGAAGCGTAATTTTTTCACATTAAATTGTTTCATATTGTTCCTCTTGTGCCTCAGGAAACTTTATACGACAATATAGATATTATTGTGAATCTGACCTGTTACGCGCTTGCATTTCAAGTCATTTGTCGGCAGGGATGAATCGTGTGGACAAACACACTTAGACGTGTTGTTCTCGAATTCACGACAAGCTGCTTCCCGTCCGCAGATGTAAGGCTTATCTATGCATCCTGTGATTTCAGAGGTCCAGTTTGACTGTAGCCTCCTCATTACTTCCGATTGTTGAGTGGTTATATTCTTAGATAATTCTGAAACAATATTTACTCGTTATCAGATGTGTATCTTGTCTACAAGTGGCTGTACATGATATTATATCGGAGCAGATTTATAAATACAAATGGTACCACTAAAATCAAATGTATTTCTTGATAAATCTTAATAGCTAGACACATTATTTGCATCATTTAAACTCTATTCATCTGCCTTGACACATTATCTATCAGCGTTGATTTCAAGTCACCGGCGACAATTTATAGCCGAGAACTTCTTACAAAATTGTTCTCTAAAATGTAATGCAAAACCTTCGTCAATTAGTCTACGATAAACTTATTCCCATTCATTGTTTGCAACATCTCCATTTTAAAAATGATTTATTAAACGGAACGTGTTCTGATACAAAATTTTGAAACAATTTAACAAATCAATGTTACGGATTAATTTAATATTATGCCGTGTATAGTGATCAAATTATGCTAGTCACTAAATTATGCTGTTTGCTATTAAATCTTCTCATATATTAATTATTTTTATTCAGATATTAATTAATTATATAGTCACATGTTTAAAATAACCCATAATATAAATGAAATACTACATTTTGATCTGAATACGTATACATATACATATACTATACGTATATATGTATATAATTTGAAAATAATTAATTCTTTATAATAACGACAATACATAAAATTAGTGTCACTTCAAACATGCTCAAGCCCGCGTGCTTTAAGCACCGGTAGCGTCCAGTCAAATTTTGAAAGAGCAACGTTCATTAAAAGAGTTTTAAAGGGGGGAGACTAGTAACGGGATCCGGTGTAATTCACATTTGAAAATAAGATCAGAGCGAGAAGACCGTGCTCTTAGCTCGCAACTGAGGTGCGGGAGACCGCAATTCGCTGGAGGAGGGTAGATGGCGTGTAAAGGGTGAATTGGTAAGAAAAAGGGCTACGTATTTGGATTGTGACCAGGCTTGGCAGAGACAGTGCAGGCATTCACTTCGTGCTTGAAGCTTGTAACGGGTCAAAGCGTTATCTCTGCGGTCAGCGCTCCCCGACAACGAGTCTCGCTATGTGTACCTATTATCGCCCCCGTATTCATTGCCTTCCTATGCATCTTCTACGAGTTTGCCGTATTCATGAAATGACTCTTTTTCCGGAGGATGGCCGCGTGTTTCGGTCTTCTCGAAACGCGACGATCAACTTCAGAGAACCGGCCCGGAGACGTAAATACGTTATACGTTAAAAGTAGATCGCGACGTTAGCGTAACGCTGTTGAAATCCGCCGAAGAATATAGTAGTCGCCTTGTCTCACATGCTTTCGATGGCGGTTCGGATCGTTTCGATGGCATTGGATTATGCAAATCGTTCCGAGATTCCTTAAAACTGGACCGCAACGATAATGCTTCACATTTCTCGACGATAAGTTCGCTTTTCTGAGAACGATCGAACTTAAATGATATTTATCGTATTGCCGTTGATGCTTTATGGTGTTTTGTGTTACGTTGCCAAATGGTGGTAACAGAAAAGTAATCGAGAGATTTCAGTGCGTTTGAACAGTTTTTTCTGGAAAGGTACTTTCTGTTGGCACGTTAGTTTATCTGTCTCGCTTGATATGATAGCTAAATTAAAGCGTTTATTCGTCACAGATTGGAAAATTGAATTCCCGGTCGAAACAAATTTGCAAAGTTATTATTTTGAGCATATTAAAATTTTTAGAGAAAGAAAAAACGGGCAATTTTTATTTTGTATAAAGATCCACTGTCTAATTATGAAATAAGATACTTTATTAACCGCAGTTGTAATAATTGATCTTTTAGTAAAACTGCAATCAACATTTTGTAAAAAAATTGCTATAGAGTAGAATTATGATACCTAAAATTATGTAGAAAATTGTTTTATTATTATTATTATTATTATAAATATTGCAATAATTGTTTCAGGGTATGGATTTTATATTTTGATTTTTGCGTTAAAGCGCATTTAAATTTTCGATACGAACATCTCAATGTATTTACTGCATTTATAAGTAAGGCGTGTTATAATTAATGAGTCTGAGTGCCCCAGAAACGATAATTCGGTGAACAGAGGTTTATTTACTCAATAAGAATTTATGAATCGTATCTTTCTTACGTAGTGACGCACTAGTTAATGTCTTCATAGTAGAAAATATATCGATTAGAATTTATTGTATATTACAAGAATCAATAATTTTGATCAACAAGGTAATGACCATAAAAATTAACAATAAATATACAGCGCATGATCAATTTTAAAGGAACCCACGTCGAAAAAGAAAATTTTGCCATTTAAGTAACTTAATATTTTTTTTTTTAACTAGTACTTTACGTCGCATCAACTACAGTTGCGGTTATTAGCGACGACTTTTTAACTTAATATTCTTTCAATCTAATACACGGAAAATTGAGGATCGTCTAAATCCAAAATTATCGAGCTGGTATAAAATACGGGTTTGCATAAAAGGAAACTAGCGTTAAACCCAACAGAAGACGATGCATCACTTCCGGATGCATCTGATAATGAAACGTTTATCACAGTTTCAATATTTTCAGGAGCTCTGGTGTGTACGTGCGGTAAAGATAAACTTATTCAGCCACGTTTATTTGCGAATCCAAGGTTTAGGTCAGAGACGACAATAGAGGCATTATAAGCACGGGTGGTTCGTCTTCTGAAATACAAGATTCGCAACCGAATCGAGCGTCGTGAAACGAGATCGTTCATGATATGCATGTCCAACAGCCTAACGAGAACAGCTTGATTATCGTGTTTGTTGTACCATTAATGGTCACATAATTGATACGAGTTTTGGTAAGCCGTCCATAATAAATTTATTTACTAATTTTATTCCATGAGAAAATTATAATAATTTTCTGTAAAAATTATTATACATGTTTTTAACAAACTTACGTTGTCATTTGTAAACAAAATGTGTAATATTATCATAAGATAATAGTATATAGCATGGAAAATATTTTTAAATGTGATATATTTATCAATTTTGTTATCTACTAAAGGGAGAATATTTAAATAGTTGTTGCATATCTTTTACCGAATATGACGCATTTAATGCTTCTTATCTTAATGTATTTCATCTGAGACAGTCATCCCGGTTCATCCAGGTAAAGCCGTAAAATTATGGCAGGGTGAATTGTGACAGTGGGAAGATTATCGCGTCGATGAGTAACTCTCTTTCATTTCTTTTGTTGATTTGTCATCGGTATTATTTGTTTCCAACATAAATTGCAAGTAAACAATAGGCCAATATCTATTTTAACTATGTCGTATTCCATTGGGATATTATGTATTTGCACGACGTATAATTTACGATTCCTTGAAAACAGAGATATCATGACAGATTCTCAATTTACTTGCATAATTAGTTGTTGCTCTTCATTATGGCGCCCTTTAAGTGTGCAATAAAGATAATTGAGGTAAATGAATTTAACAAACATATTGCTAATATTTTCCGCTATGTTATAAGTGAACGATGTAATAAATAATGTGCAACGCAATTATTATAATCTTTTCATTTCCCAAATGTTAATTCGTCTATGAACAATTTCTTTCGTATAACTTTAGATTACTTAATAGCAACTTCTCCTTTCGTCTCCTTCAGTAATAACATTTGCATTTTACAAATTTATAAATTAAATTATAAGATTTAATATATCAAACCAGTCGCAGATTTCTAAATAAAATTATAAATATATGATCGCGTAATTTCAAATTACATAATAGCAGCTTTTTGTATTGGGCTATGCTTAAACGACAACATTTATATATTTGTATATTTGTTGTACAAATATATGTTGTGTGAATTTAATTGTTTACCGAATAATTTCCAAAATAAATTGACTATGAATACTTAATATTATCTATACATAGAATTAATCATAGGGAGAATTATATTGTTCATAGCGTCATGACAGTTACGAGCAATTTCCTGTTTTGTTTATTTTATAGTACAGTCCTTGAAAGTAGCTCAATTTTATTGCTGTAGGACTCGGACACGTGGTTATCATCTTAGGTTAATGTTATCGAGAGGTCGAACATATCGATATTAAAGATAAGTTGGAAGTCATAAAAACAGAGTCAGTTTTTTCTGCTACTACTACTTTTTAGACGTATAATCTGCGTTTGTTCCACTGAGAGAAGCAACGTAACTATCGAAAATTGAGTAAAATCTTTCTGAACAATCACAGCTAATATAAAATTATATAAAATAATTTACTGAACATTATTTAAACGGAAACAGAAAGGTAGAAAATAGTCGAAATCATGTAAAATAGTATCAAATGGTACGCGAAACAAAGAAAACACAAATAGGGGAAACATAGCAGCTGACACTAAGGCGTACTATAATATGTAGATGCTATTTTCACATTTCTGAGGTTAATCGTCTGTGTTACATAAGTCTAGATGGTTTCGTTAGGAAGTAAGAAAATCATGCGTTCGAAGTGAATCTACTTTTAAAACTTACAATCGCCAATTCTTAGTAATATTATAACATTCTGTAATTAAATAATAATTCTATATAGAATAGAGTTTAAAAATCTGTACAAAATTATAATAATCTCAACATTCTGTAAAGTTTATTCACTTTGAATGTGACACGGTTGTTTCAATGTTTCCGATAACAACAATTGCATTAAACAAATTTTGCCATTGACATATTAGCAACATTACAAACCCTTCGACTACTATTAGCGTCCATA
Source organism: Augochlora pura (assembly GCF_028453695.1). Taxonomy (NCBI): domain Eukaryota; kingdom Metazoa; phylum Arthropoda; class Insecta; order Hymenoptera; family Halictidae; genus Augochlora; species Augochlora pura. Next base: position 1,123,145 of record NC_135777.1, read on the forward strand.
GATGCCTCGTGCCTCTGACGTACCGTTTGTATATGTCAACATTTATCTTCATTAGCGATTAATACTAACTCGAATCCAAAATTATTGTTCTACATGCTTCATAAGTTTGATTCCATGAACAATAAGTTTCATTACTGCATACAAGAATGACTTTGCACGTCGAAATGACAAAACAAGCGAACTTTAATAATGGATTTAAACCCAAGCAAATTATTTCTTTCATGATTTGATTTATTGTTTACTGCGTGAGTAATAATTAGAATGACATCTGATGTTTTACTTCCTAGTTATTTGAAAATACACGTATTTTATAAATGTGATTAAATATAATGTTTATACACTGCACTCTCAATTCCATCATGAATGAGTTAAAAGAAACACATATGACTCATCCACCTATTGTCATAATCTATTCCATCCTCTAGAAAAGACTCTAGACGACAGACAATAAATTGATTCCGTATTGATATAGGCTGGTAACAAATTGATTGGTTTATGTCGACATCTTGTTTCTTTAAAAAATTCTGTAATTTACTAGTCTTTCTAAATTTAAGTAATAGTTGCAAACAACTCTCCCGCAAGTTATTAATTGCACTTCGTTTATTCGCGCACGAATAGTGCATTCATTTCGATTCTTCTTTCCTCGCTATCGCCATAATGATTTGACTAAAAATTTAATGTTAAAAATAGATAATTTCAATAAAACCACTTTTGCGCACTTTTTCGCCATTTTTAACCGAATGGAATCTTTCGAGCAAAGCAAAAGATTCTGTCCCATCTGTAAATTTCTTTTAAATAATGCAGTTTAGCTGAAAGAATTACAATCTACCGATAACAAAATATCTTATCCTTCCATACGAAACTTTGTGCAAATATATAACCATGTAAACATCTTAATTAAACTCACCAGTTCGAATCTCGCCAGAGGATCTTCTTCTTCTTGGTGCTTTGTGCCTGTCCATAGTTAGCTAACGAAACCAAAGTGGAAGGAAGCTACCCCTAGTTTCAGGAAACAATTCGCCGTTGTTTGCTCCTTCAGCACCAACGCGCGATCCTTTTTTCTTTATACCCCATTGTCAGTATCCAATTTTGTTGTGATCCAAACACCATTCGGATCACAATAAAATGAAGTCAAACTCACATCCTACAGAACGATAACAAACAATCTTTTCTACAAATCACATCAAATCCTCCGGATTTCAGATCTTCGTGACGTCGATTCGCGAAACGTTCAATTTAACTCTAAACAAGCACAACGATTGTCTTCCCAGCATCAACTCGGACTTTTCATAGAAAAGTGAAACTTCGAATGTCGACTGTTCGATGATCGGAGACCGTAAGGATCACTGTATACTGAGAAATCGTAGATGCCCGTGGAGTTATACCGATCGAAAGGGTGCAAAGAACTGTATCGGAGCCGAGGGCGGAGTGAGATCGTTGGGCCTGGGTCGAGGACCAAGGGCCAGAGCCGGAAGAGTTAAGCCGGAAGAGGAACCTCGCCGCTAGGATAAATCGAGGAGAGTCCTCTATCTTCGACGGGCGCTTACTCGAAACTAAAGACCAACTAAACACCGCATTCGAGAACTCCCTCGCATTCCCATACACAGGGAAACGCGGTCACGCATACGCGTGTAGCCGTTTTCGTGGCACGCTCACGCATTTCGAACGTTGGCCAAGGATTTACGCGGGAGAGGAGCTCTTCATCGTCGAGGCTCGACCTACGCTATCGTGAAGAGAGAACTGACGCGCCGGTTCCCCGTAATCTCCTCGCTTTTTTAGTCGACTTAAGGGTAGAGCCTCTTGTTGCGCTTTAATCTCCGACACGTGCCAGCTAACAACTCCAACTTCGGCTCGTTATTACTCGGCTGCTGCATACGTAATGATCCAGTCTCGAATGGATACCATCAAAGATTGTATTTCTAACGAATAGAATAATTGTCGATCCTGACACTGTTCAGATTTTGAGGAGATACCGTTTATTTCTTATTGACACGTATTCGTCGGCATAAGAGAATTCGTCATTTGTATGTTACAGAAACTTATTGATGTCTGTTCTTTTAATTCTAAATAAATTCAATTCTAATTTGTACCAAACAGTGATGATTCCAATAAAGAAATGATTTCAGTTGAAACAAATTGCTGCTTTAAATACTGCACGTATTGTTGAGTAAGGTTCTGTAATTGTTTTCATTACCACTGTCTCTTCTTAAAGTGTTACTCACGGAAACAAGAACTGTTACTCACGGTCACATGTAATTAATGTAAATAGATTCTGTTCTGTAAATAGATCCCACCGTAACTATAAGTACACTTCTTTTCACAACTTTAGTTATTAGAGTACAGATTTTATACATTCGTAATAGAAATGAGTGGATGAAATATATCATTTTACGTTAACATGTTGGCGGTTACCAAGAAGAGACCATATAGTTATTTAACTCCTGTTTTTTTATATTGATGCAGACTATTTTAATTATGTAGCTAGTCGAAATATCAAGCAATGAAAAAAAAATTCAATTCTATTGGTTACATTGTTAATAATAATTTAATAATAATTAAAAGAATACCTCGTGTTTCATAATAAGGATATTAATGCATATCATTGCATTTATTTCATACTACTATATTTATAATTGTATTCTCCATATAAATAGATTCAATGAACCTCTTAAATTTGAATAATCCGCGACTATCTCCTATTCTACAGGATGACAGCTAAGAGTTGGTAGCGAGAGCTTGGTCATACAGTAGCTCGGCTACCTGATTTCCTTTAAACGTGTACCACTTGACGCCGTCAAAGAACGACAACTTGCTCCAGTTGAAAGAGAAATGGGTCAGAACCAAAAAAATTGCTGACGGAACCACAAGGGGGAATACGTTAATAGTTTTCGAAGAGGCTTCGTTGAAATGGTATAAGTGTTGTATATTTACACTGGCGTTACAGGCTCACACCTGGACGCAAGAATAGCGCTGCTTCTTTTTCCTCGAAGGATCTTCTCACCCGTGCGTCAGACGATCCCTAACAAAAGGGATTACCGATTCTTCTTCATTTTCTTCGGCGAGGTTTATTATTACGATACAGCACGATAGCGATGCTGATCGTCGCGAGAGAACCGTTCCCTCATCTACAATATTTTAATTGCACGCATACGTGGGCGTGAGTTCTGAAATTTGGTATTTGATCCTTCAACACCATTAAAACAATGTCCCATTTATTCGATACAATTTTCCGCCATCATTCTGAAAATATACAGCGATTATTAAAAAATATTTAATTACTAATGATTAATCACAGTGATTATTAAAAAATAATTACAAGTTGTCAAATGTAACTGTTTTTTCTTTTCGCATTTTCTAAATATAACAATTGTGATTATGTCAGGTTATTTGAATAAAATTATTTTCAAATTCTATTTTCTTAATCATTTTTCAATATTTCAATATCGAGTCTCTGTAACAGAAATATAAAAATAAAATAATTGTAGTTGGAGAATTAATATCGGAGTGTCCCAGTTAGTGTGACGTATCTAGAGATAGTCTTGCAATAATGGTAAGTTCAACAGAACGTAGTTTCAATCGTTGCAGTGTATAAAATTTTCATTTATAGTTACTGGTATTTTGTAAGTAATCTTTTTGTATAATACTAAATAGATTTCTGAAAGAATTTATTATGCTACATGCTTGTATAATAACACGGATGGTATACATATATTACCAACTATAACATAGTTCTCTATGAACAGTCTTCAACATTCGAATTTCAAATAGTATCACATTATTATTATTACGTACTATACATATACTACTCAGAAAAGAAAAATCTATATGTGCATTATTTAATTTAAAATATTCAAATGTTCTGACTAGAATGTGGATTTGTAAAGACTTGTAAATGTAAGTTTATGACAAATATGAATTGTTCAAATTAAAATCAGTGAAAACATATGAACGATTTGAAAATATTATTGCATTATCTTCAATTTTTTAAAATTATTAAGAAAAGTGATACATAAATGTTAACGTAGTGTTACCGTGAAATCGCAGTGTTACCGTGGTCTGTATGAAGCATTGTTTAAATTATCGGTTGAAGCTCAGAAAAATAACAAATGGAGAAGGGAACCAAAAACCTTTCCTCTAAAGGAAATTGTATGCTAAATGGAATGCAATGCCTGTGGGCTGTTCAGTTTAGAAAGAGGGACTCCTTAAAGGAAATCAGATCCAAAGAAGACATCACGAACATAGTTTACACCCGTTCAACTTGCGGATCGTCGATTTTCTTAAGTACCGAAAGACCGGAACGACGTCGGTATGCGTGCAGATGGTGGTCGTAAGAGGGGTGGTCTAAAATAATAAAGAAGCTGACACGAAGATGAGGAGTGTTTGTGTTTCCACACACGATTGCCGATTCTTAAACGACAAGATGCAACTGGAAAAACCTATAGACGGAAGACAATACTCGCATTAGTAATTACTAGACTGCAGATCTTTATGCAAATTAAAATTTATCTGCACTGGTTGTAAAAACTAGAATACACATCCAATTTGTTGCATCCGAGCGACGACTCTAAGGCGTCGTTAAATGTGGCTATACCACGTTTCAAAACAATTTTAATAGTATCAAAATTGTTTATATTTAATAAATTGTAAAAAGTAAGAATATGGTACGTACAAATAGATTCAATTTCACACGTACAAGTTGCAATAAATAATACAAAATACAGCAGTATTTTGAAATTTATTAAACCCGTTATTGTCTTTTATTTGGTTTATTTAATACTATAGCATTAAACTGACAATGTAAATATTTCTATTGCAGTCATTCTTCAAGAAAATTAATTACGAAAGAAATTATTTTCTATTCAACTTCTATTTTCTGCAATTGATATTGAGTAATATTCATGGTAAATGTCTTTCTCTTTCCTTAATTGTTTTCCGTTGGTTTGCAATTTCATTGACTATCATTATCACAACATGACACATTGCTATCGCCCCATTACAGCTTAAAATAAAAATCTGTGGCGATATCGACTTATTACGGGATTCCTCAGTAATTTCGAAATTACGTTGACAAGACCTTTGAACTTGATTTTACCTCCTCTATCTCTATTAGACTTCACATTATGCCCTTGAACATGCCTTCTTGTTGGAAATAACACTTTTATGAACACTCTGTGTGTATTCGTATCTATACTTTAATCTAAATATAATGTAATATTTATGATGATTTAATGTATTATCCAAGCTGATGGATTAGTTGCACCCGTAATACACGCAATGCATATCACTGCACTGGACATGCAACCCTGGAAAGTATATTGATTTAGGTTTCAATATTATTACGGGAAATGTGATTCGTGAAATAGTTGATTTCACGTTGTTGAGGTGTCTCGAAGATGAAGTATAATTACAAACCTACCGTTAAAGATTATCTTAGAAGTCTAAGACGTCGAATAAAAGAGTTTCTCTTGGAGAATAGTTTACATGGTATAAAATATGTCATGGATATTAAACGACCTAAATGGGAAAGGTGATGTTACAATTACGCTACTTTTAGATGTCTAATTGTTTGACATTAAGAAATTAATTTATCTGCAGAATATCATGGTTTATTTTAATAATGTTATCATTTGTGGCTACTGGTGTTACAATCTTCGTAATTTGGAAGAAATTTCAAGCAGAACCAACCATAACGGGATTAGATATAGAGACGGATACTAAAATAGATTTTCCCCAAATATTGATCTGCTTCGATTCGCATCAACTCAACTATATGCGTATACCACAGGTAAACTGACTTGTATCTATAGCAATTTAAATATTTTCATCATTACTTTAATGAAAATATTAAACTAATAATAATACAAAATTCTTCTCTTTGTCTCGAAACTGACAGTTTCACGTGTCGGCACAAAGCCGATTACCAGACGGTTTTAAAACTAACAGTTTCTAACTTGTAGACGGAGAGACATATCTATGAACAAGTATACAATTGGACCTGGGGAAACCACATAGATGAATATGAACCAGCTTATCAAACTAAAAGTAATTTTTCTGATGACTTTACAACGATGGCTCCTAACTGCAGCGATGTGATCTTCAACTGCAAATACAAGTACATCGTTATGTTTCGTACTTATTTAATCCTTCGCACGGATTACGAAAATAGTCATCGTTTTTATTACCACATATATATTTTTTGTTTAGAGGAATTGAACAACCATGCAGTGCATTGTTTACAAAAGTTATTGTTGCCGTGGGTGCATGTTGCAAATTAAATGCTGTGCAGGCTCTCGAATATTCTGATGCAAACAGGGATCTAGAATTTGAAACAACAAATTCATACTATCCTTGGAGGTAATGTTAATTTAATAACTAATTTGAACACTAGTTTTCATTATTCTCAAAACAATCGGGAATTAAATTTTCAATTTCTTAGATTAATGTATCAATTATAATTGCAACACGAAATCTGTATTATAAAATATTTTTTAATGACTTCATACATTTTTACGGACCAAAATCTTCAGTAATCAATGAAAATTTGATCTACAATAAAAGTGTTTGACGTTACAGACTTTATTTCCATCCCAATACTGACATAAGCCCAAAACGAGGAGAAAGGCCACTAGTGATAGCTTATTTTCCAATCACTCTCGAGTTTCGTGTTGAACTAACGTTTACTACGTCTGACATTCGTTATTTAACACTTCGACAACGTAACTGTACTTACAAACAAAAAGGTGGTAGTTTAGACAATTGTATGATGTATCATGTTACTGATCAATTGTTGTCCCGTTGTAACTGCGTACCATGGTTCTTATCATTTATGAAGAAAAAAGAATGTCCGCTTTCAAAATACCACTGCTTGAACCACTTTACTGTAAACCCGAATGACATGGATTGTTGGCTACTTTGCGATCATACGTCGTATGCTGTGAATGCAATCCTAAAATCAAGTACATATACTAATCGCATTTCATTAAAATACTGGCCACACAGTTTCATGAAAGTGGAGATGCGATTCGGTTATTTGGATTTGTTGGTATCATTTGGAGGCATTGCGAGTCTATTTTTAGGATATTCTTTGTTGGTATCTGTCGAAATGGGGTATTATGCTGCTCTGAGAAGTTACTGCGGGGCTGTAATTCATATTTCTCGGCAACAATATAATATTACAACTATTCACGTGACAGAAAAAGTACCAAACAAATTAAAACTTCCGCAACAATATTATGAATATATCGAATAATTGGCATAATTCAATAAACCTCAATTTTCTGCATAGTCTTACTTAGTAGGTGTTTGACTACTTAACATCTGGTCAGTACCTAATACATTTCATTTAATTCATTATCAACTTATCTTCAAATGTGTAGTTATTATAGTGTCAATAAAACTTGTTATCCAGTGAAGAACTTTCATATTATATTATTTTCATTTAATTAAACATTTTTCACATCCTCTTAATGTGCTAAAAAGTCAAATTAATTGCTGCATCAATATTTAACAAATTATACATATACAGAGTAAAGTATTTATTTAGAATATTTTATTATATTTTACATAATAACATGTTTTTTTTTTTAATGTAGTAGATTGTAGAAAGAATATGAAATTCTCTATTATATACTTTAAGTACTGTTACTAGTTTATACGTTATCTGAAATTTCACATTTTCTTAATTGTATTACAAAAAATACAACATTTTACTAAAAAAAGGGAAATTTTTCTATGAAATAAAACGTTTTGCAACGATTTTGTTATCGCTGCTTAATTAATAAAGAATTCTTGAACTTTTAACTTGAAAACATGTTTCAAGGAACTTGGGGGAATCCCGAGTCACTTACATTGTTATCTTCAAGAGGTGTTTACGAGAAGTTCACACTAGTTTCATATTGATAATAACCTGTTTCTTTTATAACATAGTGTGTTCAAAAAGTCTATATGTCAATCTACAAATCCTCACAGATATACTTTTTTCATCGAATTGAATATAGTAGATTTTACTATTCTAATCCCAGCTAATTGCACTACATGTTTTACCTACTTTGATCTCTCGAGTGATGTTTCATACTTCCCGTCAAAAGCACAATATTTCATAGAACATCTGTATGTATTCTAGTTTCTCATGCACACGGAGGCAATTATTTTTATTGTATAATAACGCCCTTTATTTTAGCTCTAACAACTCTACTTAGTTTTACTTTCTCATTTATCCTTTTCGAGAAATATTCAAAAGCTTCCTTGAGATGCCTAGGGACTTTTATGAGAAATTGAGCACAAATATATAAGGAACTAGGAGCTCGTGCCATTCATGGTTACCAAATTTCTATTAGCATAAATACTAAAAAAAATTCCTCTAACTCAATGTGTGATAGCTTAAACAATTACTCTCTAATTGCCAATTGTTGATCTGCAAGTGCTTTTAATTGCTCCTTCGCAGTTTTTAGAAATTTCCAAAAAACTTCTTTGAGACGACTAGGGACTTTCATGAGAGATGAAAGACGTTTAATAAAATGAAATTTCTGAGATAACATATAAAACGTTCTGTATGACCTGTCAAAGAAATACTCTTTAATTGCTGATTGTGTTCTGTAATTATTTGTAATTACTTATTTATACTGTTTGTTAAATTGCCTAGAAATAATCACACGATTGAAACTCCTTGAAGTCAGCCGTTAATACACGATAAGCAAAAGTTATACAATCTCATCATAGAATATTATAAACAATTGTTTTTTAATTGTTTTCTATTGTCCCTAAATTATTTTTAGTTCCTTCTCATTGATTTTTAACAAATTTCCAAAATAATGTTCATGACGTCTATAGGTTATAAAGACTCATCTATTTCATTCAACGATGTCCTACTATAACTGCTTCTTATCTTAAACAACGCCTTGAGTCGAGACTATGAATACCAGTCGTAATTTCTTAGAAATTTTAAAAAACTGTGTAGAAACCACTAAATGTAACGACAGGAAAAGATCAAGCAAAGACGGAGCAACTATTGAAGACTTCGCTCGGCGACGTTAGACTACTGCGTGTAGGTCTCATCTTTTGGAAGAAGATTTTGGTTTGGAAGAAATTGAAACTAACATAGGAACGACAAGAAACAATTTAAAAGACAACTGTTTACGATATTGTACGATAAGACAGTACAACTTTTATTTATCAGACTATAATGACAAGTTTATAGCTTCAACTAACTTTGCGACTTCGGGGAGCCTAGACCGCTCTATGATTTTTAAGCACTTTCTCGAAAACCAGAAGTATGCAATTAAAAGTAATTATATAACAATAATCAGCAATTAAAGAGTAATTCTTTGATAGATTATATAGCACGTTTTACGCATTGCTTCAAAATTGTTATATGATTAAAATTCTCCAGCTTTTCGTGAAAGTCCCTAAGTGCACTGATGAAGAAATTTTTTTAGAAATTTCTGAAGAATTACAAAGGAGCAATTGAAAACAATTATAGCTCAATAATGGGTAATTAAAGAACAATGGCTTAAGTCATTACATATGCAGCTAGAGGAATTTGTTTAGTATTTATGTCAATTGAAATTTGGCAGCCATGAACGGCTACGAGTTCCTAGTTCCTTATATATTTGTTATAAATTCATTGTTTATTGAAAAAATTGTCACTTGTGGAAAGGTTGAGTAATTACTTAGATGAAAAGAGCAGTTCTGTGGTAAATCATATAACACGTTTTATGTATTATTTCAGAAATTTCGTATTATTAGACTCTCCAATCTCTTATAGAAGTTCCTAGGCGTCTCAAAAAAGCTTTTGGATATTTCTCGAAAAGAATAAATGAGCAAGTAAAACTAATTGTTTCCATAATTTGGTTAGTACGCTGAGCCAGCTTCACACAGGAGGCTACTAGGCAGCAATTCACACCAGTAATTCAGATACTATATTCATAGTATACACTTATGCCCACATGCGTATTTGTAACATTAAGTTTTTGAAGCTATGTTCATGTTAAACTCGCTTACGGATGCATGAACACTGCAAATTCGTACTCGAAAAACGTCACAGTTTTGCAACCTTGCCTTTGGCACACACGATGATGCGAACACCAAAGATGTCGATTTCTGCTTTTAATTAAGACATTTACGAATTTCTGTTGACAGAAATTTTCTATAAACCGGATTATATAAGTTCTATATGATTTCATGTCACGATTATGTAATATAACGTTACAGAAATATGCAATTTATAAGAATTATAATATTTTTAATACACCGTAGAAGTGTAACACTTGAAGTAAAGTAATTATTTCGATAATAACAAAAATTATGTTGTAACAATTGTTCATCTTTCCGGTGGCGAGTCATTTTTCTGCTATTTGTGAATGAAAATTCCTAGGCTATGAGAGGTCTATGCTTAAGTTCGTACACGAGCTCCCGTGGCGCCACCTTGTCTAGGTTTGATCCACGTTCTTTTCTGAACGGTTGAAACGTTGCGTTCGTGTTGAGAAAACGTGACCACAGAGAACATCGTGTGGCGGTCGCGATCAGAAGAACGAGTGTTATGCATGATATTGCATATTGACGTACATTAAGGTTGTCGCGCGACGGCATGCAGTTATCGAAGTAAATAAGTCGCAATTATACGGATACGGGATTTTTCACGGTAACATAGGTATCCGGGTGCCGGCACATATCAATATACGCGAGCTCGGAGGATTGGTTATTGAAAAAATGGCGGCGGAAATGCTAAACAAGAATCGAATGATGGTTTTTAAGAACAAAGGCAAAGATCAAGAAGTGAGTATCCCGTGTGTTCATCATGGTGTGTAGTAACCTTGTGCGTCTGGAAGGTTCGGCTGTCGTTATGAAAGAATGATTGCCAGATTACTGCACGCACTAGTTTTTCCAAAATAGTGAAATGTATTCCTACACTTTGTCGTTTCGGGTGAATTCCCGAAGATTTTTGCGTAATTGTTTCATAGACGGGTATAATGTTTTCCAAAGCAATTGTCGTAACATTCACCACTGCATGCGAATCAAGTGAAACGTGTTGTCAATCTTTAGAGTTTTATCAGATAAAATACGTGAAAATAGTTGAACCATATAATTATTAACAAAAGCATGACTGATTTTGTAAAAGCATTATTTTGGAGTATGTCTTTAGGTAGCTTTGTGATTTATGATATTTTTTTCTTAAGGAGAATGTGTAAATAGTATACATTGTTTATATTTTTATAGTAAAAATAAAGATGTGATTGATATTATAATCAATTTTGAAATTTTGAACTTTGTATCTGTCTTAAATTATGGTAATACGTTTGCTGTAACTGTTGCTATTTATTATATATTCAATTAAATACATGTTGAGCTATTATAATGACAAAGTGAATATTTAAGATCCTAACAAATTCTCCTAACTACTTTAAGTACCATCTTTGTTAAAGTTTATATTGTTACAATTACATAGTTTAAATGATTTTTTACGAATCTAAACATTTGTATTTTGCATAATTATATGTATAATATGGAGACGCTCCATTCGTGATACAAGTTGATACAAATATTTCAAATACAATTAGATTTGTTGTAGATACGAAAATACATGGTGAAACTGCTAAAGAATTTTATAAATTTATTTTTTATTTCATATTTTACATGTACTTAACAGAAATCAAATAGATGTACAGTCATCTCAGAAAATAAATTAACAACTGGTTGTATATAGGTAAATGATTTGATAACATATGTTATATATTTATATCTAATAAGTTAGATATCTAATAAATTATCTGATTTCATTAAATAGACGAAAAGAAATGAAAATGTATATTCCATCCATTACAATAGCGTTGGAAAGTAAGTTATTGCTTTAAATTCTGTGTTAGATATTATATATTTTAATTAAACTAATAGCTAATATAATATCACTATGATTTTATTATTGCCTTTATGCAATTTTATAAGCTATAGATTAATTATTTAATAACATTTGTGCTTATATTATTTCATTTAAATTTTAAGGCATTTATCAAAATAGTTTCATATTTTATTGTTCTTTCTAGAAAGCTTTATTTCAAAGAATTTCATTTAATACACTATATCGGATTAAGGTTATATGCATTTGTATCAATTCAAGTAATCAAATACTAGTTTCTTAATAAAAATTTCTTTGCCGTTTTAGATTTCTGTTCAGAATTATTTTCCATTTAAAATATGGAATTGTTTTTGAATTTCATTTGGCATCAGAATTAAACATGTTTATATATATATATATAGGTAATCAATTTATTGCTAATATTTTTAAAATATATGGAACTTCATTACTAAAGTATAATCAAGCATCATGATAGAAATACTACCATATTTTGATATCATTATTATATTGCCTTTTGTTTTCATAAATACATGTTACATTTTTGGTTAAACACATTATTACCTATTACCACAGAAATGTCAAACATCAACTTATAGCTCTATTTATAAAATATTTAATTTGATACTCTTAGTCTTTTTTATCAATATTAACTGTCCACTGTACAGCTTAAAATTTTGACTATGCCTTTCTTACCTATTTTTAAATTGTATAATGATATTTTAAACTTAAAATAAGAGTAAAACATAATTTATGTAAGATCACTGTAAGTATTGAAAATTTGTCCTAATTTATAACTAAAATTGTGTCTAAAGTATAACTTATATATTATTGATATTTTTTAAATTATAGTTAATTGCTTCCTTTAACATGTAATGATCATAATGTCTCTTGAAAAGAATGATATAATATGAAGCATTACAAATGTCTACTTTTAAGGATATAATATACAATATAATACAGATTATTATGTTATGTTGTATTCTATATTAAATGCTTGAGAGTTGATATATGTGATTTATTATATTTTGTTATACTACTATTTGCAAGAGGTTTTATAACTTTTAAGCGTTATAACAAGGCAATACTGTGATGCAATAAGTATATAAAGTAGAAATTGGCAAGTATTAAAAATTGTAACATGCAGGGTTTTCCAGGTTCTTTATGTTAATAAACATTAGCATATTTTACAAGCAAATGTAAGAAAAAAATGTCGTATAAACATAGACACAAAAATATTTTATTAAAAATTGCTAAGAAAAATACAAATAATAACGAACTAATTTTCGTTTAAGGTAGGAATACGTTAGTGGTATTTCTTTTATCTGCATGTATTTATATAAGTTATTCATTTAATTTTTCATAGATGTTAACGCTGTATTTTTAAAAATGAATCACTCTGAAATAGAACTAATATATATAAGTAAATATTCCTAATCAGTTTCTTTTGGTTATTTCGAATTTTTTTTACAAGTTTTTAATAATTTTTGAGTCTATGTTTATATAACATTCTTTTCTTATGTTTAATCCTAGAATATGCTGCTACAGTTTGACTGAAAAAAACCTGGGTAACACTGTATAATTTATGGATAAATTATAAATAATTATTATGTGCTCTCAAATAAATTACATTCTGTTCGTTTAATTAAAAATGTTTAATTTCTTGAACACCATTTAAATGTAAGCAAGGTATGCTCAGTAATAAGTTTCAATTTCTGATAGCTCTAATGGTATGTTAACTTTCCATTACATATATGTCTGTATTATTCAAATTTTCTAAAATTTGTTTCTCGGATAAGCTAAATGCTGTATACATCAATGAGTCTGTGGTATGTGATTAAGTAAACAATACATATATCTTGCTCAATAGCAATACTGTGTACATCAGGTTTACTCCAGTCTAAATTGTTTAGGGTAGAGTGAAAACTTTTTGAGGTGACTGTATTTTTTTAATATTTAAAATTTTTAAGATTTTATATTAAGAATATTGATGTAATTTTAAAAGCCCAATATCAAACTTACTAATTATATTCTTTATTACACGTAGTTATTTATTATAAATAGTGTAATCCTTGTTTTCTTTCTGGTATTTAATTTTAATGGATCAAAAATGGGCATATCATCAATTACATTCATAATCTTGTTGCAGTAGAAAATTATGATTATTTTAATTTGTAGTAAAATAATGTATGATTTTTAGTCTTTTTAAAAAATAAAATTTGATATTAAAGCATGTTTTAAGTGATTAATTTATTGTATTTTGTAGGAAATGAGAAGAAGGAGAAATGAAGTAACAGTGGAATTACGTAAAAATAAACGTGATGAGACCATACAAAAACGAAGAAATGTGCCTATTTCAGATCTTATAGGCAAGTATATGTAAATTATTTGTACAAAAAATAATATATTAGTTAGTGTGTACTAATAAAACAAAACTTGATAAATAATATCTTTTCAGATGAAGATAATTTCACAAAAGTTGAATTGGAAGAACTAGTTAAGAAAGCTAACAGTTCAGATCCAGCAGTTCAGTTAGAAGCTGTACAATTTGCAAGAAGGTTATTATCTTCAGATCGTAATCCACCAATTGATCCATTAATTGATAGTGGCATTTTACCAATCTTAGTTCATTGTCTTCAGCAGCACACTAGGTATGAAAATATTTAAATTTATGTATAATTTTTATGGCACACAATTCTGAACATATTGTGTAATTTTATTTCATAGACCATCTTTGCAATTTGAAGCAGCATGGGCTTTAACAAATATTGCAAGTGGAACATCTCCTCAAACGCAAGAAGTTGTAAAAGCTGGTGCAGTTCCACACTTCCTGACTTTGTTACTGTCAAGTCAACAAAATGTTTGTGAACAAGCTGTATGGGCTTTAGGTATGTTAACAAGACAATCCTAAAATCGCAGTACAACTAGAAAAAGAACAATTTTACAAAATTATAATTTAAAGTTTATAGTTTCCTTATTCCTTTATAAAATTGCAGAATGATGAATGTATTTGTATATGATTAAACTTATGTCAGAAGAATTTTGTACCAAAAATATTTCCATATTTTGAAAATGCGATTTCAGAGTTCGTATTTTTTAAAAATTCTCACAAACTGATATAAGGAATTAAACCTGTTTACAACATTTTAAATCTAATTGATATAATTTAGTGAGACATTTTTACAGCTGGTCACAGTTAAAGATAGTTTAATCTGAAAATTATATATACATTAAAAATATTCTTCTTTCCAGGAAACATTATTGGAGATGGTCCAGCGTCTAGGGATTATGTTATTACTCTTGGCGTTGTAAAACCACTGTTAACATTTATTAAACCAGATATACCTATTAGTTTTTTACGTAATGTAACATGGGTAATCGTGAATTTATGTAGGAACAAAGAGCCACCGCCGCCTGTTGAAACAATTAAGGACATTTTGCCTGCACTTAATGTACTCATTCACCATACAGATATTAACGTGAGTGAGAACATAACAATTAATATATTTGCAGAAATTTATATTTCGGATATTTCATTACTCCTATCGTTTGTTACAGATTCTTGTCGATACAGTCTGGGCATTGAGTTACCTCACTGATGGTGGCAATGATCAAATTCAAATGGTCATAGATAGTGGTGTTGTGCCACGTCTTATACCACTTCTATCGCACAAAGAAGTTAAGGTACAAACGGCTGCTTTGAGGGCAGTTGGTAATATAGTAACGGGTACAGATGAACAAACACAAACTGTATTAAATTGTGACGCGCTTGCGCACTTCCCCAATTTATTGAATCATCCAAAAGAAAAAATCTGTAAAGAAGCTGTCTGGTTCCTTTCTAATGTAACGGCAGGTAATCAGTCACAAGTTCAGGCTGTCATGGATGCTGGATTATTGCCACTTATCATTCGTAATTTAGCAAAGGTAAAAAACATCCTTTATGAAATTGTAATATTTTATTAATATATTTTTCATACTTTAATAATATACCTTTTATGATAAAGGATGATTTCCAAACGAAAAAAGAAGCTGCATGGGCAATTAGTAATTTGACGATCAGTGGTAACAGAGATCAAGTTGTACAACTTATACGAGAAGGAGTCATCGAACCTTTCTGCGACCTCCTTTCTTGTAAAGATACTCAAGTTGTGCATGTTGTTTTAGACGGTATACATAATATGCTCAAATTTGCTGGACCTGAAGTTGAACACTTGGCTAACATGATTGAGGAATGTTCAGGTTAGTGTTTTTAATATTTAGATAATTTTTTTGTATTTTCATAAACTGCTGATACACGTCGCTTAATATGAATTTACAGGTTTGGATAAAATCGAAGCTCTTCAGAATCACGATAATATAGAAATTTATAAATTAGCATTTGATATAATTGAGCAATACTTCTCTGAAGAGGTATAGTATTTAGTTTAATTCTGAAATCGACTATGATCTTTTTAATTATTCCGATTAAAAATAATTTACGTTAATTAATATTTTAGACAGATGAAGCGAACTTGGGACCGCAGGTCGGAGAAGGTACATTTGAATTTGGTGAAGGGCCAACTACTCCGAGTGAAGGTTTTAAATTCTGAGAAGGCCTCCATTATTTCTCATCCGATCGTGCCGTCCCCCGACAAACTCCACTACGGAGCCATTCTGCTTACCCTTTCCTATTCTTATGTCTTATTCTTGCTCCAATGACAACACGTGGCGTTATCAATATGCCACCGCTGAACCAAGAATCGTGTTTACTTTTGCTTATCCAAAGGTATGACAGTGATTATTTGCCTGGTAAAGGGGATATCAAAACGAAACAGGAGCAAAAGTTACAATGGGGATGTGTTTCTTACTGAAACAAGAGGGAGTTTGTATTCTTTATTTTTCTTTCTGATGATTCTTCGAAGACCGTATATGTTACCTTTTTTCCTTCTTTCTTTTTCTTAAATCGTAAATACTAAAAATTATTGGCGGAGCAGAACTTAGCCGGACGCAGCTAGATGTACGCAACGTACCGACTAAATTATTTTAGCAAACTAATCATCTTGCTCTCTAAAGAGAAGAGCAACTGGAAAAAGTCAAGGACCTTTTTATTGCTTGATCATGCTGCTGTCCATTCTAACTCGAGATGAGTCTTGGTTAGCGATGTTACATTTATAAAACAATTCGTGTATATTTTAGGCATGTTAAATTTATAATAATATTGATTACTGAATAAATGAATCGATTGACTACTCTTTATTAGTCTAATTCATGACTATGGACTATTATTTCTGTAAGAAAAACAAAACGAACAATAAAATTATTATCCAAATTCGGCAATATTTATTGCCGATCTTTGTTTGGACATTTCATCACGTGATGGATTGCAGCTTAAGGGAGATTTAATAATTGCACGACATACGGTAGTGTTATTACAAAATTGTTTTTTTATTAATCACATTAATACAATTATGATTCAGGTTTAAATTCAATTGTGGGATCATTAAATGGGTGAACATCATCTGCATAAAGGTTCTCAGGAAGTTTATCTTCGTCACTATTCGGGAAATATGTAGGGAAATTTGGCGAAGTGTTCTTTTTAGTAGGAAGGATCGTATCGTACAAATACAACATGTTGTTTGTCTCTCCTGGTAAATTAGGAGCATATACCCAAAGTACATTGTACTTTGTGTTTATCCGCAATATCTGCAACAAATAATTGTTAATGGTAATATTAGTTCTTTAAAAAAAAATTCAGGTTCATTATTATAGTAATTTCTTTTTTGAAATGTCAATATCGTTCGATCATTTTCTAAAGTAAACTTTCTTGGAGCATTCACCCTAAGTTAATTTATAACAGAATTGTCAAAGTCAAAACTACGGATGATTACGTTTCTTCCAACGTAGTTGATTTTAGCGTAAATTGCATGAACTTTGCAAAATGTGTCACAAAATTGATATTATTCATACTTATACTTTTTTAGAGAAACATTCATGATAGTAATAGAAAAAAAGAATTTTATAATTTAGTAATCACTAATAATGAATTTCTAATCAATCACTTAAGTGCAACACTATTTTGAGTAAGTGCAATCATACTTGTGCATATTAAATAATAATACTTAAATATTTTTAAACACATATAAGAACATTCATAATACATATACCAAATTTATTTGTGAATTCCTTTTTTCTGCCATTTAATAAATAAATTTATAAATCTGCTGTTGAAAAAAATTAGTAAAGACTAATGAAAACGTAATAGTGCATTACCGTAATTGCAGTGCACAAAACTTGAGTTTTATACCATTATTATGCATTATTAAATGAAATAGAAACGATTCTTTTGCATTCGACATGTAGTACACCTTGCACTTGTTTTATTTTATGTTACCATGTTTATCATCTTCAACGATGCAAGGAAAACGTAATTTTTCAAATAGATTTGTACAATTATTTAAAGCCTTTGAATAGGTGGAACATGTAAATATTCTTGAACGAGAACTCACTGCTAATACAAACTACTACTAGTGCTCTACTATTTAATAAATTTTGTATCGTTAAAGATCTATATTATTTAAAGAATACTATCATTTAATCACATTTGTTGTCATTACATAAAAGATGTTAATACTTGAAATATAAGAATAATAGCTCAATAAAGATGGTATTTCACTTTATAATTAAATTTGTGTAGATAACATTTTTCAACAACTTATAGCGTTTCTTCGGATTTGTAACATTTAATAGACGTTTTATCCTACCTAGAGAATTTTGTGCGTTGGATATAATACTCCTCTCGAGTACAATTACGATAATAAAAAATTGAAATTTTTTAAAGATATTTCATTTTAATAATAATAACTATGTTTATCTTCACAGAAAATTACTCTATAGGTTTTTTCACAATGAAACATTATAGCTAACATTAATATGAGAAAAGGTCTGTTAAAAGTTGAAAGTCCGATTGTGTTGAACAATAGAGTATTTAATGAAAATTACTTTTTTGATTGACCATTTTTTATTGGTCATCAAATAAATAAAAATAGTTCTTAATTACCTTTACACCTCTGAGAATACGCCAACGATTTCCCATGTGCCCAGGCATCTTAGTACCAGGCATTACCCTAGCTTTTTTACCTCCAGAGCCAATATTACCTCCTCTCCTATGAGTTTTTGTTACTCCATGACTTTTAGGCATACCTTTGAATCCCCATCTTTTCATGACACCTTGAAAACCACGATCTACCCTACATTGGAAAATAATGTTATAATCGACTTTTTATGTATCCACTATGCAACATAGGTATAAGTAAAATATTTACGTTTTCCCTCTAATATCAAGGTATTCTCCTGGTTTAAAATGAGTTACGTTCAAAGGAGTCCCTGATGGCAAGGCAGCGTTTGGTGTAACAACAAACCTCATAAGTACTTTCTTTGGTGTAACGCCGCAAGATTCAAATATTCCATAGTATTGTTTAGTAGTCTATGCATATAAAATGATTATAAGCAAGAAGTTAAAATATAATAAAAAGAATAGGTTAATGGAGCCTATTACCATGGGGCAACCAGTTTGTGCTTTTGGTTCGTTTTTAAAATTAATTAACTTCACAATTATCGAATAAGAAATATTAAACTTTCTTATTAAAAAATAAGTAAAATAAATGAATTAAAAAATTTAATATATCTTATTCCATAAGTATAAAATTAATTATGTCTGAAAATAAACCAAAGACGCTGCAATTAGTAACTCGACAGTAACTGGCTCCAATATTCCACATTTACAAATATGTTCAATTATATAATAAGCTAAGCCAATAAAAATTTATTGACTTACTATTTGAGGATCTACATTTTGGGCACCTACTATAAGGCAACCATTCTTAGTTTTCACTTGCTTCCACCTTTGTACAACTGGTACATACTTTTCAGGTGGTATATATTTGACCACTTCATTATCTATAATCTATAAAAGAAAATATATATAACAATTTACAAAAATTTTATGGAATAGAAATTAATAAATAAGCTTAAAAGCTATAGTTATGTGCTATTACTCAATTGATACAGCAAAATGATTACAAAGTTATTCAACAATCTAATACTGACAGCAGAATATTAGATTACTATAAAATAGTATAATTTTTTTTCATTAATTATGAATTTTGCTCATATATTTTTGATGGATGACTTATACATATATGGTTATAGTAGTTGGTAGCACCTGTATTAGAGTAGCTAATACTCTACGTCCATTTTTAAGCCACATTGGATATATGCCTATTTTTTTTCCAATTAGTCCAGTACGTCTTGATTGTTTAGTCCACTCTTGATCCGGATTAATTATGTCTGCTTTTAGCACAGATTTCTGTGTAAGAACTTTCGACGCTACAACCTCTGAAAGGAATTCCTTATTTTTTCGAGTAAGATCTTCGTTGTAGAGCTAACAAGAAAATCCAAATTATATAACACTCATGAAATAGGAATTCAGTAAAATGAAAATTTTGTTATATTACTACGTACCGGACGTTGTGGTTTTGGAAGCCATTCTGGATGGCGTTTTCTTGGAGGAGGATTTAATCTTCCATGGCTACGAACTGGAAGTATGTTGATACTAAAATTGTCCATAGCATTATTAAACAATATTAACACAGTAACGTATAATGGATAAATATTCTCGTCAGTGAATCTTTATACAATTAAAGTATGCCACAGTGTATATCGACAAGTTAAGTTACCATTAATATATTTTTTATTTTCGTACCTTGTTTGCAAATGTTTACTAAAAAGCTGAAAGTTTTTAAAAGTTCTGAGAACAGATGCCATTATTGTTGAAGATTGAAAACTGTTTCTGGAAAGTTGTAGGCGTGATACGCAGGGTAACCTTAAAATGCAACACGTACATTAATAAAAATGACTAAAAACGAAGTCAAATTTAACGCCAAGAACAATAATTCAAGAATATTATTACCTTTTATGTTTAAAAGTAGATGAATTAATATATATTAGTTTTCGTCTTCATAATTCTGTACATTTTAATCAGTTCAATTCGAGACACATTCAAACAGCAAGCAGAAACACTGCGATGCGATAAACGTAACAATCAAAAACACATAGTCACATGTAAATTTTGCATGTATCAACAGAATTTTAAAATATTATTGTTTTTGATTTATTTTATCTTCCTCTTACATCAATCTTTTTATTTTGAAATTACTATAATGAAGTTAACACGTAATATTGAATTGTACAAATGTACATTTTTATGCAATATTACGTGATTATTAATAATTGTTCGAATATTACAAACAATGTATAACGGATTTTCTTTTGTGGATAAAAAGTAATATTTTGTAGGATGATTGTTATAAGGTATAAACTAAAATTTACTCGCTTTTAAAACTTTGAAATTCATAATAATAATGATAGTATAGTTACATATAAGTTAATAAGTTATTCTATTCGAAACATCATTTTCATATTTTGTGTTTAGATCTAATAATCCTTCATATGTCTCAGTTCTGAATATTATATATATTCGAAAATATGAAGAATAGTTATATAAACTATGAATAAAATATATGAAATTATTTATTGTTAGAAAGTTTGATAGTTTTTGTGCCCCAAATTACAAGTCGATGTTTAGCTTTCATCAAAAGATCCAGCTATTCAACTATTTCGCAAATAATTTAATTTATGCTAATGGTGGCTAATTTCATACGCATTTTACATGTATCCCTCTTGGAATTTTCTCTGAACACGTTGTATTCAGACAATTGAATCTCGACTAAGGGTGAAATCGATAGGTGAAATCGTTTAACGAAATTGTTTGAGTTGTTTTGCCGCGAGCCCGGTGAAAATCGTACAGTACACTCTGGCGTGCGCGGTCGGCTAAGTGATAAAATCCATTTTTTATGAAGGAGTTCTGTTTCTTGTTGTCCTTAATTATTTGTTCACATTGCAATAAATGTTAAAATAAAACATATCACCAGTTGATGATATTGTGATTTGCAGCTGTTTTATTGATTGATTGAATAGAATAGGGGTCTATGTTGACCTACGAAGTAAGAAGGTAAGAAAGTCGGAAATGCAGCGTCGACCCTTATTTGAGATTCACATTCAATTTCTTGGCGACTTTGTTCGCGGCGCTGGAACTGCGAACTACAGAAAACGATGGGCGCTATTAATTCGAAATAAAAACGTCCTTTCAGTGTCGCCTTGACGAGAGAAAGTCTCGGGGCCGAAATGAATAGCGAATGGATTTGGAGACAATCGCAAAAGGGGAAAAAGAGCGGTCCAACGGGGATGGAAAGGAGGAAAGGGCTGCTGGAATTGCCTGAACTGGACAGCACGTGGACTACCTACTTTTATATCGCTCGGGAAATAATGGGATTCCCATCATGAAGTGGATTTCCCTCGGGAGCCAGTGGACATCGATGCACGCGTCAAGAGATCCTACACCGCCCCCGTATCCTATCGGTCTCTTGTAGCCGGCCGACGTTCATCGTGCTTGTCCACCCTCGCTCGTTCACCTGTCCAGTCACCCCCACCCTAAATGTGTCACAACCTGACGCGTCGGCTCGGTTTTCGAGGAATTCAAGATTTTTCTGTAGTACACATATGAAATGTGTAATACGAGCATTAGACCGTGCAAATAGCAATTTTTTAATTCGCTGGCGGTAGATATTTGTGGAATTTTCGCAAGGTAGATACTTTCGACGATCTCACGATTTACTGTAGCTAAACTCATAAAAATTTTTACGTATCACTCGGTTTTCACATTTTTTCTAAATCACTGCTTCTACTTGATAGAAATCGATCAGATTCGTGTATTGGATTTTTCATTAATTCTGAAATGGATTAGATTCTGCAAGTCGATCTGTTATTCGTGAATGACGCGAATCTTGTTTGCATTTCGTCGTATTTTATCATAGCTTTTATTTTCAACGAAGTATTTTGAGTTGTCTGTCTTTTCAACGATTTTGTCTTTTTCGATTTTATGTTATTGTAGCACTTTAATATTGTGAAATACGTTTAAATTGACCTGAAAAAACTGAGTGATAGACGGGACTTGATGTTTTTTTAGAATTACATCTTCATAAAATTTCCAAAATGATCACTTATGACTAAAAAAGGAGGAACGCAAGAGATATGAAAATATAGGATTAAACATAATTGTTTAACACTTTTATGGGGCACTAAAAGCAGTTGTCTTGTGTTAGTAATAATAAGGAATGTATCCTTACTTTTAACAAACATATATTGAAGAAATAACTCCAAAATGTATCGTTACAACAAAATATAAGCGCTACTTCATTGTTACTGAACGTGAATTATAACGATGTCGTAGAATAGACTGCCTTACCGACCTGAAAATTAAGGACTGATTGCAGCGTCCTCTTTTCATGGACGACTACCAGCAGAAGTACTATTCACTGAAGTAGCATTGGAGAGGAAAGGGAAAGTGTAGATAGAACGAATGTAAATGAACAGAATTATAAGAGTGAGGTCAATTTATATGTTTTATTGTAACAGCTTTGGACGACTTTCACTGTTACATTTCACGCGGATAAGGTAAAGAAGTAGTAAATAAGTAGCGCGTCATCGTCTCTAATTTATTTATACAGGAAATTTCTGTTCTATAGATTTATCAGATCAAAATCGGAATCTTTTTGGCATTGCTTTTATAATTATTATTGTGTATAACGCATAACTTACTGTTTAGCATAACCACAGATTAGAACTGTAAATTAGTCTTTCAGGTCCAGCTAAAGCCAGTCGAAGCTAGACAAAGCAAGTGGAAGCCAGTTCAAGTTGAATTCCAATAGGTCCCGGTCATCATGAATATTTAATAATTCTATTATCCTTACCTATTTATTATTTATGACAATTTTTAGTTGTCAACGACGTTTTTGAATACTTTCTTGAGTATGTTATCATCTTACTTCTTAATCAGAGTAATTAACTGAATTTAAAAGACAGTATAACTTTTGAGATGGTAGTTTGTTTATATTTTTATATCTACCTCATGTCAAATTGTTGAAATAATGATTAATTATTTCTAATAATATGTAGTATACGGTAGTTTAAGATAGACAGAAACGATAAAATACATTACATTACATTATTTAATACCTTTAAATGTATTAAAAGGACATATTTGTCCAAAAGATTGAAAGGAATTCTTACGATTTAAACTAATAATCGTCAACATCTGCAATATACTTAAAAAGTGAATAAAAATTTATTTGTGTGAGTAAATTTATTTACTCTGTCGGTAACGTTGTGCGTGATACGAAATTGATAATAGAGCCACTCAAGCTCGGATTACGCAGACCCGCTGAATATTAAATTTATTGATGTCTATATATCCATAACATAAAAACCATAGATAAATTATTTAATTCGCGAAATTCGATGCTTACCTTGTCATGGTAATGGAATGAGTTCAACATAAGAATGTTATACCAAATAATTGTTTTTTTTAACTGTAAGCTAAGTATCATTAGTAGTTTTAAAAATTTTGCATAATTGTATGTTTCTAATTCGCATTCGGATAAGCAATTTACAATTTTAGCAGATAGATAAATATATAAGATAGATATACAGTTACTCGATTTAATATTCGGACACCATGATACTTGCGTCGATGCTCGATTTGTGTTTGGGATCATTGTCCTGATCAAAGAAAGTGTTTTCTATGCCCATATTCGTTGCACTTTCTATTAAATTTTGTTTTAACACATCCAAGTGCTTGTTTTTATCTAAAATTCCATCAATGAAAATTAACTCTCCTACTTCGGCGGTCGAAATTCAACCCCATATCATCAGGCTTCCACCACCGTGTTTCATCGTCGGTTTCATATTATTTTTTGCGACGCGTTATGTAATCGTAACGTCCCGTCTTTCCGTTTGGGTTTAGGCTACGGTCTATTTGGTTGATGTCATTTTTGAGAGTCGGTTTTTTAGCGTTTCTTTAACGACTTTATTAGTTTACGACACTGGTACGATTGAAAGGTACCGGATGACATACCTGGGAAGAACCAGCGTGGATGAACCATCTAACAATTATTTAGTATAAAGTGTGACAAAAACTTATTGACTAGAGTTTTAAATAAGTTACTGCTTATCATTAAAAAAATATACAAAAGTCGATGTCTTTCACCAAAGTGAATGCTTCTCAATTTTGAGTTTCAGCTAAGGAATTCCAGCCAGTGGTGGAAAGGGGATGCTGCAAATTCCTATGTAACGTTTAAAAATGATTGGTTCCCGGGTTTCCTGTGATTATTGCCGTTTCTCTTTCATCGATTACAACGAAAGAAAAAGGCGGAGTTCTCTGTACGGTGGAACTTGATAAAGGCTTCTATCCGTGCTGGGGGCGGCAAGGAGTGGGCAGTAATAAAATAAATATGTGCGACGGCCAGCGGCGTCCCTCCTCCCGGACCACCACCACCACCACCACCACCACCAACGGCAGCGGGCACTACTACCACCTTAGAGCGAAGCGGAGCTTGGAACTCGCGTGTGTTGCCGGGTAATTGATTTCTTTGATAGCAGCCACACGAAAGGAACATTGTAGATGC
Organism: Augochlora pura; assembly: GCF_028453695.1. NCBI lineage: Eukaryota > Metazoa > Arthropoda > Insecta > Hymenoptera > Halictidae > Augochlora > Augochlora pura. The sequence goes on from NC_135777.1 coordinate 1,148,552, forward strand.
TTCGGCTGCCTAGCGGAGGGGATGCAACCCCCTTCGCGATCTACCATCCCCCGGATCAATGGATATCTCTGCGCCGGACAAGCCCCTCCAGCTCAGCATCTTCCCTTCGAGGATGACCAATAACAAACACCGGCGCTTCTCTCTCTCTAATGGAGTTTTTACCGATAAAAAATTCACTCGGCTTCCTCCTTTTGCCTGGGGACCCTGTCGCCTTGGTTCCTCTCGGACACCGGTCGGCTCCCACCCCCAGGATATTCCGTTTTCTAGGGGATACTTACACGCCGACACCTTTGGCCCGTTCCGATGTCTCGTCGAGAGTGCCCCGCTGGCGGTGCACCCTGTCTCACCGGGGACGGAGCTCGGTTCTCGATGCTACAGCCTTCGACTCTGTTCTAGATGCTGAAAGACCCCTTGGTCAGCTTTCGGAATATTTCTCGTGAACGCTGATCGGTTATTCCGAGATACTTATCATTGTAAATGGGAACCATGGGCCTTCAAATATGTTCTCTTTTAAGGGGAGTTGTCATGGAAGTGACATGTTTCGAACGCAATTTTACATATCATTACGTATCATTAGAAAGTTCAGCTAAGATAAAAGTACTTATTAGAAATGCTTCTATTGAATTTTTATTTTTTTTTATTGTATTTATTGAATTTCCTTCCTGTATTATTTCTTTGATAGCGTCTCGTATATATCAAAAATCGAGAAAGATATTCAGAATTAAAGTTCTTTGGCATAAAAAATATATGTTTTATCGTTCTTCAAGAAATGTTAAATAAAATCACTAGTAACAATAATTCAAGGAACGTTTCGAGAACTTGTTTTAAGTGATTTTTTAATTATCGCGAGGTAATCGCGGACACTGAATTAACTTTGACTACTTCATGAACGTAACAAATTTGATTGCTGCGAATAATAAATGTTTTGCGAATCCTGAATGTAAAGCTTGCGAGGTTTAGCCTAAAAAAAAGCAAATAAAAGCCTTGTGGCTTTCCTTGAAAAAATGTTGGCACAAAACCAACCATTCTTTAGAATGTATGCTAGTTGCATACGTAGTACATATAATGAACATGACGTCGCCTGTAGGGAACACTTGTAAACATTTAGGGACAAGTACCGATTTGTAATTGGAAAATTGAGATTGTCTTATAATCATCTTAATATTAGCGTAAGATTAAAACAGTTACATGTAATTACTCAACATCGATAAAAAAAATTGCTCGTTTTCCACCAAACTTTTCCTTCTCCATCGCATCCGAAAATTTTATATTTACTTTTGATCTGTAAACGTATCAGTTTCCCAGAATTCGATATCCTTATCTTTATATTGTTTCGCGAATTCAAGTCTTTTTGGGTTTTGCCTCGATATCGACAGTTTGAATCTATTGTTACTGAAGTCTAGTGCGCAGGTCAATTATAGAATTAGTGATATCGCGATGTCGCGGTCCTAGGGTTGTTTCGCTCATAATTATCAATGAACAACGGTAATGGATGTTATTGTCCGTGAATAACGGGGACACGTTGAAAAGTGAATAATACGGACCAGAGGATGTTGTGATAATCGTTGGTACGGACTTGGAGTTACTAGATCCATATCGTGGACGAAGAAGGAAAATAGACGGCGTTATTGTTACTCAGCTTTCGAAAGCAGGTCCACCTGGCAGGTTATGTAAAGTGAATAACACGGGGCCCAGGGGTGTCGTGATAGTTTGCGGTCGTGGTCGTCGCTAAGATGGAGAGAGAGTTGGTTGGCTTAGTTCGTGGAACAGCGAGTTGGTGGTGCTGACGGCATGTATCGATTGTTCTGCGATACAATGCTAGCCACGCACATATGCGACCACGGGCACAGTCCTCGTGCGAACCGGCGAATTTGTGTGACCAACACCAGCGCGACGTGTCTTTTCCAGCGTGTTTTATTCAGCCAGTGCCCCACCAGTTGCTACGTCCCGACCTGTCAGAGGGGTAGGTAAGTTCAGGCTGCGCCTGTTTTTCGGGGCTGCTCTCTCACCCTTTGCCACTCAAGATTCTCTCGGTGAGGGACTCATTTGTGTGTTTGGGTTCACGCGAACGTTCCGATTCTTTTGTCTTCGGGGACCGGAAATTAGGTGGGAAAGATTGTATATTTTGTTATGCCAATGGTAAGAGTGTCTCGTTATTGGGAATTCGGGGAATTGAACGTATGGGGGTGTCGTTAGAGATTCTTTACACCGTATAATTCGATTGCCGGACCAGGTGAACGTTCATCAATTGATTTGAACGGTTATCCAATAATGAGTTTTCTATAATAATAAATTTTATGCTTTATTTTGCATTTGTTGCATTGTCAGAAATGGTACGTTCGAAGATCCTTCATGAAACATTTTTAAAAAAAAAGCCGAAATCATTTTTGACTAAGGTTATAAGAATCTATTATAAGCAGATATATTTAAAAATGTGCAGAGTTTTTTTCGAATATTTTTAAAAACTCCAAAGCGAATCGGAGACACGAGAGTGTTTACAACCGAAGAGGTTTCACTGTTTCATCTCGTGCGGCCTTTTTCTAAATCGACGATAAATTGGCGTACAAGAAGAGCGTAAGGGTCGCGAGGAACACCGAAAACGCTAACCGTGGACCGAGTTCGGTCGAGAACGATGTGGCAGCACGAACAAACGAAAAAGCTGCATTCAATTGAGGAATAAGTCCCGAGCGAGCAGCCATTACCCTCTGGAAGGTCCAGCCTGTCGAGGGAGTCTGTGCTCGAAGGAGGTCGACAAACGAGTAGCGTCGGCGCTGCCCTTGCAAGCTTCCTCGTGTATTGATCCTCATAATTCGGGGGTTGGAGGGCGCCGAGGGTGGCAGGGAGGGTTGAAGAGGGTTGAGAGACGGCTGGCGGGGCTCAGCCCCACCTCGACGGCCGAGAAACGTATGCGTCGGGGGATGGTTGGAACGGCGGAAGAAAGGAAGGAGCAAGGAAAACCGGAGTAGGGTGACTCCGACCAATAATAATCCTGCCACGTTATGATAATATCATATCATAGCGCCGCTCATATCCAGCTACTTTATGATTGGAAGCTCGTGTCATCCAATCAGGTTCCATGACCAGTTTCACTCATACTCATATTCATACGCGCGCCCGCTTCTGCGTAGATGAAAACACACCTCTGAGGCCTGGCTTACGTCGGTCTCTACGCGGTTGTTGTACTAACGCAGAGGCGGTTCGCGATCCTACCAACGAGTCATCTGCCTCCCGTTCCACCGCGAACGTTCCGCGAAGATATCAAATTTCATTCGTTACTTTCTAGCTGTTAACGTTGAATTTTCTGGAAAATTAATATTCATTTCTTTTGCTGGGTTAATTGTCGTAATGATTTTTGGATGGTTTACAATTGCGTAGGAGTGCGTAACGTGTAGATCGTGGATCTTATGCATTTATGGCAAAAATGAGTAATCGCAGTTTAAAATAAAATATAGATTAAAAGCATTTAAAAATGTCATTGTATTATTTTCAATCTAATAAAATGATTGAAATGTATGACGTTTTTGGTTTATATTTATTTTTCTATTTCTTCAATTTAACGTGAACAATTTTTATTTGACATAACAATTCACAGTCTATTAATGAGTACTTGCATATGTTTTTATTCCGTTAATAGATTGGAATATATTGTAGACATTTCTGGAGGGTATTTTGTGAATAGTTTTTGCAAGGTTCTGAATGCTGCTAAATAAAACGTAACAACTGTGCATTTCTAAATATTTTTGAGATGATTTCGTGGAAAATTTATTATTAATAATCTACATTGCTATCTATATTACTGTTTGAAATTGTAACTTTTGCATTATTATTATAAATTAGTTTATATTTAAAGACTTGTTGAAATTATAATTGATGCCCGAGAAAATTATGCTTAATTCCATATGCATTTTTTGAAGCAAAACTAAAAAAAAAAGAAAAAAAAATGAAAGAACACAAAAATTACATTGAACGTAACACAGTAACCTGCTCTACTATTCCATTAGCCATAGTGTGACTGAAATTCGAAATTCTTGCAGAACCGTCTGACAGTTGCGCGCACGTAGCTCCGCAGCACATAGAGCGCGATCATTTTCACTCTTTATCCCCGTCCCATCAAATTCTCTGTTCAGCCAACACGAACGCACCCCTGCAACAATTCAACCCCGGCCAAAGACACCCCGGATGCATGTATTCCAGAGCGGGCCGGGGTGGCGTTCTCCTTTTCCCATCGATATTTCTTCCCCCCACGATAAAATTCAACCTTTCAGCCGGCCAGTGTTTTACGGCCAATAGGAGGTCGGCAAGAGAATCGCAATACACGTAGCTATGGCGTTTTATTGCCGCTGGAAATGGCCCCGTATATAGCTTTCGGAGTATGCTATCGGAGGTTATTGATCCCCGCGTCCGTCAAGGAGTCCCCTGGTCTTCCAGTACCCGGCCGTCGTCCTTCGGCCACCCCCTTGATTCAAGAAAACTACCCTGCGATCATCTTGTCCGGCTGCGCTGCATTTTTCAACGAGACTCAGCTGTGTGTCCGGGCCCGCTAGGAAAATTGACGCGGACAGTGATAAGTTTGGCAAGGGTTAGTTTGCGGACCGTCTCTTCTCTACCAGGCTGAGAAATGGACATCGGGCTGGTTCCCGTGTCGCGCCTGCGCCTCTATTCCCGCGGTCCGTCGGGGGTCGACGCGCGACGTTTCTTGTCTCGTGTTCGCGGGCAAAAATTCAATATTAATAACGAGGCGGGCAGAAGGAACGTCCGCATTGCGCCAACGCCATAAACTCAGCCCGCGTTTTCGGGTCGCGAAGTCATAACGCCTGGCCAATGGCTGCGTCGCGGAGGGCGACCGTGATATGATGGATTTATGGATCTAATAAAAAGCGCACGCGGGATTGGCCCTCGCGGAATATGACGGGCGGGGCTGCCGACACCCCGTTCAACGCAGCCACAACCAAGTCACCCCCTCGTCCGGCTTCCTACCCCTTGCACGACCGCGAGAAGGGGAAACCACCTCGAGTGGGGATGCAATCCTGATGTATTTCGCCTTCTCCAATCTCCTTGCCTCCGAGAGCGGCCAAGCCACCGAGCCACCGAACCTTCTTCGCCGCCACCCTCCCCCTCCCCCCTCCCCCCCTCCTTTGCCTGGGAACAGGTGAGACTTGAGAAGGGGCGAGGTAGCGCTTTGCTGTGGCAAATGGACTTGACGGTTTGGGCCAGTTCTCCCAGTTATCCGAACGATGCGTAGTGACACGAAATACCTAATTTTTCAGACAACATAGGCTAAAATCTATTGTCGATATTTTATATATAATAGCTTCATTGAATCGTCAATAAGTCATCGCAACGTACAGAAATATGATGAAATGAACTTTACATTTATATCGGGTTTAATCCAATTGCAGGTAAATCTGATTGTTACGAGAATTTCGGTTTTCTTCGTTTTTTTAGTTCTCCCACTTTAAATAATTGTTTCACAAATCTTATAGGTTTATAAGTTTTCAATGTTTTACATGGATGACTTAAGGAATAATGTTGATTTTTAAGAAAAAACAAATACATTTAATTTCTATTTCATCGTTTGACTGATGTGTACATAAATATCCATTACAGTTAATACTGTTACAATTTAACTAATGATTCGAAGATTTTTTAAAACCTCTCCTCTAATGATAATGGTTTACTTATTTCTGCGGTTGATGAAATAAATTTAATGTAAACCAGGGTCGGAAAGTATGTTACGCCTTTAAAAATCCGCACTCGCTTCTTCGTATTAGCACTGCGAAAAAGCACGTCGTCAACCTTGAATATTTCATGCAGCTAACGTTTTATTTGATCAAATTAAAAAAGTAAAATATTGACTTGTATGACTTATATGGAGCATCAATTGTTATTTTACGCAAAGATTCACGGTCTAATTATAGGTTAAGTGTTGCTTTCTTTGCTCCGTACAATCCTTAATTACAGATCATGTAACAATTATAGCAGATCAAAATGTTCACAAGCTTTCAAAATTGAACGATGTGATTAGATTGGATTAGGCTGTCCTGAAAACGAGATCATACTTTCGCCTTAGTTTGCTTAACAACCACTTAATAACACCCATATAATATCAAACTAACTTATTATAAGATTATAAACGACGAGATCTCAATTTTGGTTTACTAGATAAATTTTATCGAAAATTGAGTTCTAAGTTTGATAAAAAAGATCGTGTCCCTCACATATGGTAGAGAGACACAGTAGTCGTAGTGTTAATACTATAAGAGCAGCAGACCCTAATAAAAATTGAGTATTTAATCTTGACTATCGTGTTATGCATGGATCGTGATGTTATTTGTGCATATATAAAAATGATTTTGAAGTTTTTGAAGTTATCGAGTAATATGGTATTCAAAATACCAGTCTAAATTCATATCGTAACCGTTAATTGAAAATTAAACAATGTCCGCATACAACAATCACGGAATAATATGCTATTAAAAAATACCTACCGAATGCCAACATTTACTTAAAAAAATGTAATCTCAATACTTAAAAAAAAGTAACGTTGCGCCAATTGATCCGTTGTTTCCAATTTAATTTGCAATTCTCAGAAATCAGTTGTGTCTCCCCTGCTCGCGATTATTTCGAAAAAGCCTTTTCGGTAATGGATGTTCAGTTCTCCATTAAGCTGTGGAACTTGTATTTCTGGGAACATTTACTTTTAAAATATCACTCCGTATAAATTTCGAAGGAAACACGTTGCTGGTTATTCAGGACGCGTTCCTTTCATTTAGATCGTAATCACCGACCAGAATTAACGATCTCTCGCTGTACTTATACGTAGGAGGGCAATATCCCCTTTGTAGCACTTCTCTCCCTTTTTATTTCGTTTCGCGCGGAACTTCGCAGAAGCGGGAGGGCCGTCGCTGTATCCTAAACTTTCTCCTTCTTCGTCGAATTTGATTGTTGCCAGGAGCTGATGGCCACTCCATATCGATTTTTCCTCTTAGCGCGCCTCGTCCGCTTATTCGCCATCAGACGCCGTTTTCCCCTCTTTTCCTTTCGCGTTTCTCTTTCGCGCCAAGTTTTCACAGCGAGGACGATGGTGCACGAAATCGCGTTGCTAGAAACTGCTCGCAATTATTTAGGAGCGAATCGAAATTTTCTAATTTCATCGCAAGGGGCCCGTTTTTCTTTTCAATAATTTCAACCGTTCCACCGGGTTGCACTGTTAACAGAAAGAATGTTTATCTCGCAAAATAACAATACACTTTTTTACACCAAATTCTATAAACATACAATGATAATATCCCACGTTACATAATTTTATAATTGTTCGGGACGCTGGTAGGGGATCAATACTTTTAACTTCGTTTCGTCTTTATTAATTTGTATTTTAATCAGTCGCATTGTAATGCAGGAATGCGTAACAAATGAAAAGATGTTGTGTAGTATGATATTATTTTTCACATTGCATATTTTTTCATCTTAGAGATCATTTGGTATCTCTATCATTGAGTATATATATTTCGCTTAAAATAGGTTATTTATTTATTTTATCTAATCTATTTGTCCTATAATGTATGTCTCTCGCGCGACTTAAGGTTTTACGACAACTAATGTTCTATTATAGCAAATTATTAACAGAATGACCAATATATAATTTAATAAAATATTTGTTCATTATACGAAAATTGTCTTTTATTATCACAAGAAACAGCGAAATTACTTTCGGAACAATCCAATATTGTACTGTATTCGAGGATCGATTACGGATAATCAAGGTTCCGTTCTATCTTCGCAGCTCCCGCGGATTCACGAAAAATGAGCATGCTTGATGACTGATTCGATTGTGAGCCGCGGCCATCCGAGTCCCGAAGCGAAAACCCAACCGATTAAAACCGTAGGAAAGAAGTTCCCCTTATCTACGAGGACGGAAAGCTTCGAGCAAACTTGGCCTGCCCTTTCTCCCGGTTTGAAGGTGGAATTGTGAGTTACTCGAGCGTGGATATAGAAAGATAGACAAACGATGCTGGCTCGTCCGGTGATGAGGGTAGCCGGCTACCCAGGGATGTTTCCTGAAGGCAGGGAGAAACTCGGAGAGATAAATAATATGTCCGTCCCAGTCACGAGGGGGGTAATTAATTCGTATAATATGCCGCAGTTAAGTCGGTCATCAGTTTCCCCCAGCGAAGAAAACTTACCTTCCCTCTTGCCACCCCTTTCAAACCGCCAGCGTCGTTCACCTTGCAGCTCTTGATTCTCTGACGATACAGACGGTCGTCGAACCTGTAAACTTGGAACGATCTCGTTCTGCCTGTCCGAAAACTGAGCCCGGAAAGGGACCGATGCCATTAACTGGAGATCAAGGTAACTCGTGTTATGCATTTCTGAGTATCGAAACGCATCTTACCTTGTGAAAATTTCGGCGTCGATTTTCTCTGTGAGTCGGCGCCCGAAATTTACAAAAATTCAATAATTATGTTAAGTTTATAATATCGAATTTCTATGCTTTTACTATTCAATATCTGTTTATAATGTTTATATAAAATAACATAAGCCTATTTTGTAGTATCTATTTTGTGAAATACAAGCAAAATAAACAAATGTACCGGTGGGTGAAGCCGTCGCCAATGCGTTAAAGGAAGAATGAAACTTGGTTCCAGCCCTTTGCAGATGATGCAAACAATTTTCATTTTCCATAAAAATTCACATCGTGAGAACTAGTCTCTCGCTGTGGGTTCGAGGGATGATCGAAACAGAAATCGTTGGATAGCGTGTTAAGAAAATTTAGCGAGCGAGCGGGACGAACTTGAGAAATCAAAACAAGTCTCTATTCAACGGGCCTACCCTCGAAACTCCCCCCTCCCCCGTCCTCGTCGTATCTCGCTTATTTATCAAGCAGGTCCTCCGCGACAAGGGTTCGGATAAATCTTTAAAAACGGTCCGCGTTCACCGGGGGCGTTGGCGGGCATAACTCACCCCTATCTGAAAATACATAGGTAACTCTCCGGTTTAGAAGTAAACTGTTTACATCGTGTTTCCCGGTCCGCGGGGTGACCGTCTCTCTGGGGTGGCCGGGGAAAGGGTGAACTCCACGTGGCGTTTGGAATCGGTAGCAGTCGGGGGGCGAGGCGTTCCTGCCCGCGTTATCTAAACGCGTCGAGGTGAGGCCGGAAGTGGGGACGCCTCGCCAGCATTGCTTAGTCGTTTGTTCTTCATTGTATACGGCTAACGCATTAAGATAAAAGCATCCATTTTGAAACATTGCTCAATCGCGATCTCTCCTTTAAACGGTAGCACAAAATATACAATAAAAAATAGTCGGTGTTACGATATGGTTCATAATGATAACAGTTTGCTTCCGAGGTTTCAAAATTAACTAAAGCTTGTTGCTTCGCGTGCTTGATTTTATTTTCTTGCTTCGTGGTTATTGGAAGAGTGCTATTTTTATATTATTTTATAATATAAAATAATAACAATGATAATAATGATAATAATAATAATAATAATAATAATAATAATAGACGGTAATATCTACGGCGCTGTGTAAAGAAAATATATGATAATAGTAGAAGGGGGAAGGGAGTGTAGAGAATACGTAGCACAGAGCATAAGAAGAATTACCGAAAAATTTTACACATAGTTTTGAACGTTATTCATAAATTCACCGTCTAATTTTCTTATTCTGTACCTCAAATTGATCAGCATCTCCATTTATGAAACACACATCGTGCCTTAAAATTTTATCAACAAATGTAATTTTTTACGAAAAAAATGTACATTTCATAAAAACATTATAACGTATTTCTGTAGATCAGCCTGTGATCACCGAGATTGCCGATACGCCACCGATATCACAGAAAATGTTCCATTGCGGAATATTAAGAAGTAGAATAAACGGGAAGCCGCGAGGCAACACTATCGGTGGCCATAACTTCTCAGATATCATACGAAATAAATCCTCTACAGATCTGATCCACGGTGGTTCGTAAACTGAAGGGGGTTGTTCACGGTGATAGAGGGGGAGGGGTGACTAGAGCCCGAGGAGCAGCTCTTTAATGGCCGGATCTCGGAAATTGTGCGCACATATATCTGCTGGCAGATTTATGAAAGTGCTTTTCTTCTGAAGTGGGGAAAGCTGCTGCGTCGCCGCGGCTGCTGCTGTTGCTGCTGCCCCCGGCTTTGGGGTTGCAATGGCGCTAGAGAAAGAGGAAATCTCTCCGTCGTTGGTGCCTGGTGGTGGTTCCAGCAAAGGAGAGGGGAAACGTACGCTTTACACCCCTCTGGATCTCGAAGCTGCGCCTCTCTCTTGCCTCTGCCACCCCCTTCACCTTGCTCCCTCCCCTTTCCGAAGAGTATCCGACTCTTTCTTTCTCCTCCTTCGCCCGGTTTCGAGCTTACAGGCCTCTCCTTCTCGCCCCGTTCGCATCTCCCTCCCTCCCTCCCCCTTCCTTCCTTCCTTCCTTCCTCCATCCCCCAGCCCCCACCCCTCCTCCCCCAGCACCCCTCCCTCGGCCCCCGGACCCGGGCTCTGTCTCGCATCGGTGTAATTTTCCAGTGGGAGATTTATGCGACATTAAGGTGTGCGTTGTATACCTTACCGCCGCGCAGCGCCGCGCCGCCGCGCCATACCACGCCACGCCGCCTTCCGCCGCGCTGATTTATCGAAATATTTGCCGAACGATACTGCCGCCGTTATTCTCGCGGGGGTGCGAACGGCCGACTTCTCGGATTATTCGTTCCTGGGGAAATTCATATCAGACCGAGCACCGCCACCGTCGCTTTTTATCCGCATTAAACCTTTTTTGCTTTGTCAAACTATGGATTTAACTGGTTCCGAACGAAATTTCAGTTTCAAATTATTACGTTCAAACTCTTGTATTATAATAACGAGTCAGACTCGCGGCAAAGCTTCCATGCAAGATCTGCTAAATATAAATGTTATTAATTTTTTCCGCATTTAAATAAAATTGAATTTTTCTATTATTAAAGTCTAGAAATGGAAGTAAATAAAGGCGATTTTCCGATTTTTATGCAAAATAAAATTTGCCTGTATTAGAAACCATAATTATTATAATGGTTATTTGTAACCGAAAACAATTATATATAATATAATTATTTATCGTCATTTATAATAGTTATTACACCCAGAACATTCGAGTTATTTACAAGGAGTAATTGTTAACTGCAACGCAAGAGTTCATTTTTTTCTCATTGCATTTGTTTAAATATTCTTTAATATTTAATGACAGCTATCTTTTATGCGAATAAGAATCAAATGTGTGTCGATGAGTTTTTTTCTTCAAAATTTTCATGTAATTGTTATTTTCTACCTCTGGTCTGTATCAATTGCAAGAACTAGAAAGCTTCTTCTATCTTGAATACTTTTAATAAATTAGAAACAACACATTGACATCATTGAATATTTTTAATTTGTTCACTTCTTTGAATTACAATTAATCAATTTTACTGCAAACTTATGGAAACAACGGTCTAATAATAACAGCCGTCACCGCTTTTACTATACTCGCGTATAGTCTCGTAAAAAACCGAAGAAGTCACCACGCCGAAGTGTCCGTACTAAAATAGGGTAGTTGAATCCGCGTTTTTTCCATTCGCCTCCATCGGCCACGATTCACTTTCCCTTCTCTCACTCGATTCGAGGCGATGAACGCGGATGAAAATCGCGCTCGAAAGAGAAGAAGAAAGAAAAAACACACGTGGAAATAAAAATGGCAATTGCAGTTTGATTTCCGCTATGATGGTCGCCCCTCTGTTCGACCTGCTTGGCAGTATTCTCGAATCCGGGTAGATTCTCGTCTGAATGCATCACGGGCCTGAAACGGTGTAAGTATAAAACAAAGCCTCGAACCCGAACCACCGTTCCAACCCCCCGTGGCTGGTTCTCCGGGCTGCGCACCCTTTAGGGTCGCTCCTTCGCTTGATTTCCCGATGCCGCTTATAAATTGATACGCCGGTACAAGCCTGGGGTTCGCATAAACCGCGTTTCCCTTTTTAAACGACCGATATTCCGACGGCGAGAGGGGGCACACGCCGGAATGCCACGTTTTTAGGGTGCGCTCAATTTCCCTACATTATGAGTTTACTCTGCCGCGGTGGTGCCGTTCGAGGTGAAAAATGAATTTCTCAATTTCAATTGTTGTCCCTCCACTTACCTGACAAACGACCCTAAACAGCAGATCATTATTATCTTCGCTTTAGCCTGATGCATACAAAATTTTTTTAAATATTTCATTCTCGGTAATCATCATTGCTTCTTTCGTTATTCATCATTATTGCTTAAATAATTTATGAAAATTGCATTACTCATGAAAAAAAATAAATAAACGCAACATGTTGAAAAAATTGGAACAACATGTTTTAATGGAAGAACGTTCGCAAAAATAATACATCGAAGGATTTAGAGAAGGAAATTGCAAATTTTAGTTTAAGAAAGATCGATGATATAGAAACAATTTATCCAGGAACAGTTCAAAGATTCCATTAAAGTGATACTTTTTGCCATTGATTTTTTTCGAACAATTCTAATGATAAGTGTGATAAACTTTTATAATCTGTAAACTATGAACAGTGTCTATTGTAATTATAATTGCATTGAGAGCCTGAAATGTTTGACAGTAAATCAGTCGTACGTCTGTGAAAATGACTTCGTTTCGAAAATTATTCGTTTTAGAAAATTACTTGCGAGACATTTTGTTTTGCGAAGTGCGTGGGAAGGGGAAGTAATTTACCGTTCTGCAACGATAAAATCGTATAGGAAATAATTGCGAGAGGTGGGTGGATAGAGAAAGACAAAACGCCGGTTCTTCGGGGACATTAGAAACCAATCGTAGACGGTAAAGATCATCCAGTGAGCGCAGAATTTACCGGAGCAGAAGTAACGGCTGGTGTGCTTGTGACAGCAACCCTCTATCCCCTGATTCGAGCCCGGCAACCGCTGCCGCCTCGCGTTTTCACCGCAACTCACCCTCCCCCAAATGTCTCGGGCGTTTTACTGTACCTGACGTTTGCAATCTTGTTGAACTCTTGGAAAATTATAAGTCCAGACGATTCTTGTTTTCAACGCCGGTCTATGGGTTCAGCAGCCGCCTGATCTTCTTTGACGTGCACCTTCGTTTTCGAAGTTCAATCGAAGACGAGTAAATCGATTATTCACGAACAGATTGCGAAATATATAGATATCCGAATTCCAAATAAAATGATTTATACTGCTGTGGAGTCTGGTTGCAACACGATAATTCTTTGAATATAAACTGTAAATTAGCAAACATGATGAAGTTGTCGTCGGTAGATATTGCGTTAATAATAATAGTTGGAACATGATGTAGCTTTTTTTAAAGAATTGCACATGAGGTTCTTTCTCTAATTGAAAAGAAGATAATTCATATTCTATTTACACAAAGAATATCATTACACTCGTATATCAGAATATCGAAAGTTTGAGCAAATTCCATTTCAATTATTAACAACCTTTCTAAGTCAGAATTATGTCTATCAAATGTGGTATGCTTGCTTGATACATATTCTCTAACCAGGGGAAATAATTACATAAAAGCTCACTGAAAACAAGTAATTATTGAGAGCATTCAAAACAATATTTTTAATATAAATGTATATTATACATTAATATTCTTAGTGTACAAAATGAAATAGTTTTAGAAATCTTGCAACGCGTACTCATTGCTTTTTCACGTTAAAATAGATTGTTAATGCAAATCGCGTTAAAGACATCACGTTAAAGAATTGCTTTTTTCATCGAACAATATATCAATAAAAAAAAGGCTGCTGTTACGTTCTCTGTCGGTGTCAATTTTGCCCGGAGTGGGTTTTGAATGACGAATATGAATGTAACAGGGATGGAATGTCATTGGCTTGTCGGTTTATCGGATGGAACCAACCCATAGCGTTGAAATATCATATCTATTCGATGATACGCCCTCGTGGTATGCTCCACCCCGAGGGACAATAATTTCAGAGCAGTAGGGGTTGGTCACGCGCGCCATTGCTGAATGAAAAAAAGAAAAACCACTGTTACGTCTAACCGGTTTTTATTTTTCCAAAATAACAATTGTATTGTTGCCCGATTGTTCAAACTTTAAAAATCTATAAATTTCATTGTTTTAGCATAAAAATGGTTGAAATCGTTTCAATGTTTCTAATATTTTTTTCTATTAATATATTTCAATATTATCTAACTCTGGCGCATATTCGTTGCAATATTGTGCCCCTTTTTCTTTAAATACCGGAAAAATTCATTTAGCTTGCAGTGGAATGTAACTTGCACCTAGCAGACTAAAATTATATTTTAATAGAGCTAATTTGAAGATACAGACACGATCTGTAAGATTAATTTTTGCGGTCTAGTATCTTTACAGTGGCACGTATTCCGAACAGATATCTTCACATAGGAATTGAGTAGATAATGGAGTGCGATAAAAAAAAAAACAAGCGCATCCTGATTGGACGAAGGGCAGAGGGCGAGCAAAATCCTGACGTCACTAAGGAGAAATCTTTGGAAGTCTTGGAGGCCGCTAGGAATGCCAACCCTCCAGCCTCATTAACATCTTGCGTTTCCATCAACCCTCAACCCTTTCCACCCTTTGGTTTAAGGAGGCTGTCTTCATTCGTAGCGACTCCCTTCATAACCCACCAAAAATTATGCTCCTTTTTCGATTTCACAAAATCATTTCGAAACAACGATCTCGATGAAATTCCGATGTGTGAAATTATTTGCAACTTAAACTTTTTAAATAGCCTAATTTGTTACTTTCCCTCGTCTCTTTATATTCTGAAAATCAAGTAACAATGACTAATCAATAACATTGGAATAATGGTGATCCTAGATAATATTGTAAAAAGCTTATTTGGAAAGATTAAGAATTAATTTTCATATTTGTCAAGTTTAATTATATTTATTTTGGAGATAATTAAATAGGTATCTATTCATAATTTTCTTCTATTTATTTTACTATTTGATTTAACTAATATTTTCATTTATAATCTCACATTTCAAACGAATACTCTACATGATAGTACAATTATAGAAGAATCAAGGAAATAATTTGATGACACATAAACACAGAAAAATGAATTAATTTTCACCTGAGAACCGTATGAAGTCTGACATAAGTATACGTATGTATTTTCAATCGCTTATGGTTTTTACATTCGTGTATTATTTTTTCCTGGAATGAATATGGACGACTTCAAAATGCCATCACTATACTGCAGATCTTTGTGCAAAATAAAAATTGTCCATATTACTTGCAACAAACATAAGTTCGATGAAAATGTCTTTCCCCTTTGAACAATTGCGACAAGTCGAAAATAATGTAACAATATTCAGAAACTCTTCTAACATACTTACAGTTTTGTATTTATCCTATCGATTTTTGCCAGAGATCCATCAAATTCGCGGGTCTCCTCAAAACACTGTGATTTGATGGGAATGCTTGTAAATAAGAATAATGAGTTCAATCTCCGCGTAGTCCATCAGACGTGACCGAATTCTTAAAGAAACTCGAGGGTTTTATAATACATGGGGAATCGTGCCTTCGATGTTCAAAGACCCCGACTTCAATATTCAAAGATGGGACTTCAATATTCAAATTGACGGAAGCTTGCGAATGGGGCGCGTCCGGGGACACAAAGTCGGAATATGCGGAGAAGACATTACGGTGACAGATTGTCACTTTGCTACGAAATCGAGAGAATTCATTTGTTATCCCAAACTTCTCAAATAATCTCGTTGTTTTAAACTTCGTCTACCCAGTTTGGATGTCCAAAGTTTCGGTAAAGTTATTGGCAGAGGAGCTTAATGCTAATTTCTTTATATTTTTTAAAAAAATATTTCCTACTGAAAAATTATTAAGATAATTTTATATTTACAGTTTTACAGTAGTTTAAACGTGTTTATAGTTCAAGCATTAGGTATGTAGAATATAATGTTAAACTATAACTACAATATAGAACTTCTTCTTGCCAATTAACATTGTAATATAATAGTTAGACTGCTGGTCTATATGCAAAATAAAAATTTGTTGTTAAAGATGCAAAAGAAGATTTGCTTATTTCTTCTAATAAATTGAAAACAATATAAAAATTTTCTTCAGGCCTTATCCTGTCCATAGAGCCCTAAGGGTTAAACATCTTTCAAAAACAGATGCGAAACTTTTATTATTCATTTGAGAGTCCGACATTTTATGCGAACCAACCTAATGGTGAAATATGGAAAATATTGTTTTACCACTACGAGGAAGGAACGTATGGTGATATTCGCGAACATTGCAAAGAAGGAAAAGTAAGTGCCGGTGTCGAAGGGTAAGTCCGCGTAATTCAACTGTTTTGCGTATCCGTTGACCGAGCGCACACAAAGTGAAGTGCGCCCGGTCGTTCCGAGGGGTGGTGGCAGGGTGGAATCAAGTCGAGTACCATGTTGGAACCAGGCTCGGGCTGTTTACTTTGGGGAAATCTTACTAAAGAATGGCACGGAAAAGTGCCGGGCAAGAAAACCGGCTCGCATCTCATAACAGGGTTGTTTCTATCGCTTTTTCATTCTCTTTTTTTCCAGGACCGACGGAGAACCGAGGGAGAGAGAGCCGAGAGGAGGGTGGTAATTATGCTACCGCTGTCCCCGGATAATATAAAGTGTCCCCTCAAACCGTTCCTTCCTTGTAATCTTGCATAATTTATTTCCCACTATTGTTCCCTCTTCGTTGAATTTTTCTACCGCTGCCAGGGGGGGAACGAAGCTTAATTCGTCAAAGAAAATTTACAGTCAGGAATTTGCTTCCGCTCCTGGCTTACGGTGCCCCGCTTTTGTTTCCATCGCAAACTATAGTTCTTATTTCGCGTAGATTACGCCGGCTAATTGCAATTAAAGGCTCCCTGCAGTTTGGATGGAATTTTCATGGCTGCGCGAGCTGTATTTATTCCTTCATGATTCCTCAGATTCGGAAAATTTCTAGCGCGAATGCTGACTGGCGAACGATCATTGTGGTTATTGGCAAAATGACGGTGACGAGATTCAGTAGCGTTCGAGGAAGTATAAGATCTCAAATTTTTGCGATAACAAATTGCATTTGACGCTACTAAAGCGGCAGCATAAGATGTGTAGAAACTTTTCTTTTACGAGGATGTCCGGGTACCCAGCAACTGAACAAACTTTATATTTATGTATAACAAACTTTATCGTTCGATTTCAGTACTTTTTTTAAACAAAATTGGAGATTCAAAACAGATATCGTTGGAAATTGTGCCAAATATCGACGATCTAGTCAGATATTGAAATGTTTTATCGGAAATAAAAATGGTTTTGAAGAGAGTGTGCAGAAAGTTACAGCAGAACCTGGTTATTTTCATAAGGATTGAAGGAGTGCGAATACAGTCAGTCCCATAAGTATTCGTACCCTCATTGCTTATAAGAGAAATTTGTTGAAATCAAGGGACGCGTGTGACATTTTGCAACAAACTTTTTACCCTCATTTCTTATAAAAGAAATGAGGGTACGAATACTTAAGGGACTGACTGTACACTTATAGACGCGTGTCTATATCCGAAAAGTTACCGATACATTCCGTTAGAAGATTTTCGATCTAAAACCCGCATCGGGATCGCGAGGAAAAATCGAAAATCAACGAAATAAACGGGCGAACGTGGAACTGCGAGAATTCACACAGGCTCTCCCGAAATTTGTCTTCCAGTTTCGAGTAGCCCATCCTGACGATCAGCGGGATCCATGCCTGAAAAACGTTGGCCGGTTTATACAGAGCAGTAGAGCAGACAATGCACACGAAGCAGGCGACTGGTCGCTATCCGCCTATTTGATGTTAGTACAACAGCGGCGCCGTGTTTGCGTTGAGGCCCATATTGATTGCCACCCCTGTCGCTACCCCTTGCCACTGCTATAGCACCGTACCCTCTACCCCCTTGCTCCTCCACCTCCGCCCTCTGCCACCCCCGCCATCCTGACTGTGCACCATAGACAGGTAGTACGTTCTACGTATACGCTTTCGAGGACTGTGCATGGTTTGGTCGGCAGGTATACCAGCAACTAGTTACTACTACGTCACCCGGCGATATTAACAGCGACAGCATCGTTGTCAGCCGCAGTACTGCAGCCTGGGATTAACATAAAGGCAACGATACCGTCTGTCTCTCGCATGGGCCTGGACCGTGGTCTCATCAGCGACCTTAATCGAAGTTCGATGAAAAATTTTTATTAATTTTCCTGGATACCTGCAACGATGCTCGCGCGAACAACAAGCGGTATTCGAAATGTCGGAGTTATGTGCTTTAATTTTTCATGTGCAATACTTGCGTTGCAGCATGAAAGCGCAGGATCTTCGCAGAATTATTGAAAAAGTATTCAAATATTCAATTCTGAATATTTTTGAAAACTAGACTACAATTATATGACTTGTTATATAATATTTTACCTAAGTAAAATGTTTAGAAATTTTACTTTCGACAATTCTTCAAAACGACAAGGCAAGCAACTTTATTTTTGACTTCAGTAGCACACAAAATTTTGCGCATAAATCTCCTGATCTGTATAAACGTTTTTACTTAAGTCTTGAACCTTCTTGCCAGTACGTCCTGCCAGTTTCTTGCGTCGAACGAGCGGGAAAGAGGGCCAACTGAAGTCAGAGTCCGAGGCAATTGATTCCTTAACGAGTTCGCTCCCATGGCGGCCATAAGCGATCGACCGTGCCGGCATCAATTTTGATGCTTTGTCGTATTATTGGCTTGTTTTGTATCGAATCTCGTTTTGCATGTCCTGCGATACGATCGACTACGGGAACGACTATTTATTTCCTTCCGAATCGAGTTGAATCGAAAGAAATGCGCATTTAATGCAAGTATTACATATTTAGGAGACAGCTTTTATAAAGTAAAAGTCTTTAATAAGCATTAATAAAGTACAATTTTGTCCGGAGATTTATTTTGTAATGTCTTGATACCAGAATGTTATAAAAATAAATGTTCGGATAAGGGAGTCTCCGCTGTAATCTGTTTCGAAGATGATATAGAATTTGATTGCAACGTAAACGTCTGATCAGTTGATATATTAATTTGATCGAACACTCTATCTATTTAGGAGGTCGTTGTTATAAATTAAGTAAAAGAGTGCACTGTGTCGAATTAACGACTCTTTCACTATTTATACTCCTCAATGCTTTCAGCATTTTTGGTAACCATCGACAACTCCAACTTTTAAATTGAAGCTGTCGCGGTTGGCTTTATAGATTCTTTGCCATTTTTCTCATTAATTTGACTGTCTGCCATAAACAAAAATAGTATTACTATTATCAAGATGGTGACGACATAAATATGTAAACAGCGATGCCAATGGAGTTCAAAGGGTCAACGCTAGGAATAAATATAAGAATGCGCAGAAGAATATTTAGTTTCATGCACAAGAAAATATGGCGTGCAATATTTACGACTGTTTCCTATTTTTTAATAATTTTATTTGGGAATATAATTAATGCAGATCTTTCAGAATTATCTGTGAAAAACCTGTTAATAATTGATTTTTCACTTAATCTCCAAATGATATTGTATATAACCAACAAAATAAGAAAAGAAAGAATATTGAAAATGAACAAGTTATGACTTTTTCAAACCCTTCAATTTTTCATTGGACACTGTACACTGAAACAGTCTTAACTGTCTGAAATATTTGCAGTTACTGGGAAAATTCGTTCACTACAAATCGGCGTCTCAATTTTTCCGGAGGCAAACGAACATTCAATTTTCTAAAACACGAGGATGTTGCAGAAATAAATTGACGGTACGTTTGCCGGCCGACATCTTGAACGCCCGGCAGCGGCTACAAAACAAACTTGTCAGGTTGCAAACATGAGAAAGGGTCGGCATTCGGGACACGCGCTCCACGCTAGTATCTTTTAATTATTTAGCTAAACGGCCGCGCGTTACGTTAGTTATAAATGCACACTCCTCTACATGCCCCAGCAAGCTTTATGGTCCTAAAGCAGCTAAGTTGGAAGCAGCCGCGCCTGTCGTATAAACTGTAAAGGGATTTAACTTTCCTTTCACGGCGGGGGCCCTGTTAACCGGGTCGGCATTTCCCTCTGTCCCTCCCGGGAAAATTCTGGACAACCAGCCCTCTATCGCGCTAATCCTCCGTGTCGGGTCGCCTGTTGTTTTCCCCGGTTTCATATCCCATTAGCGACATCGTTTCCGTTGTCGAAAACGCCCGAAAGAAGTTAGCCGCCGACGCTTTCCGCAGCAAGGACACCTGTACCAGTCTGATCACCGTCTGCTTTCTGTCGGTCGCATTTCTTAAAATGCAGACTGGATGCAAAAATCAACGCGAGTATTGCATTGCGTTTGCAAACATGATTTTTATATCCATGAGATTTAATAAACAGGTGAGAATCGATTGCTGGATCGACAGCATTAGTTTTTTTATTAGTTGACCTCGAGGTCATGTTGAATAAACCTTCCTTGATAATAAAGGGCAAAACTTACGAAAAGTTGTAAATTGTATTAGAATTATTCTACTCATAACTTAATAATTTCAATACTATCGTATCGAGTTGAAACATGCTGTGAAAACTGTACTTACCTACGCTGAAAAGTTGACCAGTCTATGGAATATAGATTCACGAAGAAACTTTCGTTTTAGCTGATGTGGTGAATTAAGTTTGTGCCCCATCATGTTTTCCACAAAACAATCGACAAAAACTGAAATTTGCACGAAGATTTACAGATTAATAATTCATTGCATTCGAAGCTGTTTGAATTTCGAGGCTAAGACGTTTCTCTCAATCTACAGTATTTAAATTTGATATGATTCATTGCTTTATACAACATAACGTTTGTTTCAAATGAAATAAAATTTTGCAACGTAGAAAATGCGCTAGAACATGATATAGCGCTATAAGTTATAATTTGGCGCTACAAGTTTGAAATATTAAAAAATAAGAAACACGATAGCTGTCATTCTGGTCGACACGTTAGGTTTAATGTCAAGCAGAATATTCGGAATAATGTTCAGGTGTCGTCCTGGGTCTCGTCAAAAAATGGACGGCCGGCGAGACGGTCGTCGAGGACGGTATTATCGAGACGGAGATTGTTAAATCAGACGCGTGGCCTCAACAGGGTAAGTTGAACGACCGAAAATGCCTCCGGTTTCTCATCGCCGTTCCCCATCGAGCCCTAATAAGGGAGTTCTAACGAAGCGGATACCATAAGGCCAGCGATTTGGGAAATGGTAACCCGGCCGGCCGGCCGGTGTCCCCTCTTGCGACTGCGAAGAAAATGATGCGTGGGTGACAAATCAGTCGATTGAGCCGCGATACCCTCAGCCGGACCGGGCAGCGGTTCAGGCTCGAAGGGGTGGCGGGGCTGGATGGGTAGCATCGGATTCTATCTTCACGTATTGATCAACGCCTCGCCACCCTCTACAGGGTGAAGCCCCGATCGCCACCCCCGCAGCTGCCGGCCGCAGCTACGGCCACTGGACCGACCGCCGGACTTGCTTGCGCGTGTGCGTGACCATATAAACGCGCCTCATCTCCGTCGTTTCTCCGTGTGACCAAGCCCACACATTGCCAATCTTCTCTCTTTTCCTCTTCGCCTCGTCTCAATCTTTCTCTTTCTTTCCCTTTGTCATTCTCTCTCTCTCTCTCTCTTTCTTTCTCTCTATCCATACATCCATATATCCATATATCCATCTATCCATCTACAGTCAGTCTCATAAGTATTCGTACCCTCATTGTTTATAAGAGAAATCTGTTGAAATCAAGGGATGCATGTAAAATTTTGCAATAAACTTTCTATTATCTTATTTAATATTTTTGGATGTGACGGAAGAGGGAAGGTTTGGAGGAAGCCTAATGCAAAACTAGAATTAATAAATGTAGAACCAACTGTAATGCACGGCGGAGGCTCCGTGATGGTGTGGGGTTGTATGACGGCATCCGGAGTGGGCAAACTTGTCTCTATCGATGGAATTTTGGATAAGATAAAGTATAAAAATATACTCGAAGAAAATCTGCACTCAAGTGCGATTAAGCTTGGTCTGGAAGATGACTACTATTTTTAACGCGACAACGACCCGAAGCATACTGCTCAGATTGTGCATGAGTGAATACTTTACCACGTTCCCCATTTTTTACATACGCCTCCTCAGAGTCCAGATACAAATTCTATAGAAAATTTATGGGCGGAAATAGATAAAAGACTTGCACGAGCATGAAATTTTCAATAAAAAATGCTAACAAACAAAATGTTGGAAGTTTGAAATAGTATTGAACCGAATATCACATTGAAACTGGTAGAAAGTATGCGAAATCGATTAAACGATATAATAAGGCATAAAGATGGATCCACTAAATATTAGAAGATTAATATAAAGTAAAAAAGCTACTTTAATATGCGATTTTTTGACAAAATCTACACTGGTACGAATACTTTTGTTATTACATACTACGAGGAGTAAAATCAATATATTTTTGTTATTGGTTAATCAATTTTGTTATAATTTGGTGTAAGTAAACTTTATACATGTGTTCATTCATAATAATAATTTTTTCGCAAAATCTTACATGCGTCCCTTGATTTCAACAAATTTCTCTCATAAGCAATGACTGTACGAATACTTATGGGATTGACTGTATGTATCTATCTATCTGTCTATCTGCTATATATCTATCTGTCTATTTCTGAAAGTGAACATCCCGGTCGGACACGCGTTAGTCCGCATGCCACCCGACGAGAAACGATCCTAGTCTATTGAGACTTCTTTTGTTCGGCCCGCGAACAGGGGCTGTTTTTACGATGTAACTTACGCGTTAAGAAATAACCGAGCGGACCCTGGACCGAACGGCATGCATGCAAACCGGATCTTAACATTAAATGTACCAGCACCAAAAACAATTGATGTACGATGTCTTATAATAATGATAACTAGATCGCGGATCTTTATGTACTTTCGATTTCTGCAGATTTTAAGAATGTAGGATAGAGATTGAGATGAGATTGCGCTCACCGTTTATTTAGTTTAATTATTGAACAAAATAATGTAATATGTTTTATTCGATAAATTAATCATGCCCGGCTATTGTATCATAATCAGTAACCGGGCGCACTACAGTAAATTAATGTCTAATAGCATTTGCTTTTTACAACGAGTCAACAAAGGAAAATTTTTTTTTATTACAAGTTTTGTATCACATCGCATGAAAACGAGAATATAACTCCTTATTCAATCGATTCCTGTGAAAAATTCTCCATAATTGTAGCAATTTAAAAAAAAATTGTGGTAGGTCATTTTTATTGTCAGATAGATTGGGTGTTAATACCGTATTAATTTAAACATCAATTAAAACGTCAATTGGAAATGGAAAAATTCCATACTATAGTTTATTGATCTGAAAAATCAGAATTTCTCGAAGACATACATCTATGAATTAAACTCGCGTTGGGAAAGTTTATTGAAACGAATGGGGCACATATTGATTAAATCAATAGTTTTTGAAAAAAGATATGCAGTTTTATATACTCACTTAAAAATCCGTTTTTTTCATATATATATACCAACTTAATATATCACAGATAAGTTGATTAATTCACGAAAGCTGAACCGAATAATGAACGGAGCAGCGGGGAAAAGTACAAACAAGGAAAAACTGATGGTCCCGTGGTGATATCAGTTCGTTATAATCGATGGGTCCGATAAATATTCTGTGGTTAATTCTGAGGAAGAGGTTGCAGTAACAAGTACAAAATGACAGTAACATTTCTACGATAATCGGTTTAACCGAGCAGCGTAACTGAATGCCGCGGCGTAATTAACAAAGGAAAAAGCAATAGCGGCGGTTACGTTGTATGCATTCACATAAACACAACCGTGCTTCAATCTGATCGCAACACAGGCAACCGGCCGGGCAGTTCCAACAAAATACTCGTTACATTGTAACGACAAACGGCCGTTTTTAACCATTTCGTCACGATAACGGTTTTTCGATATTTTCGGCAGCGACGGGTTCGAAGTGTATTCCGCGTTCAAACGTTTTCTCTTTTTTGTCAATTCAGTCTCTGGCTGGATCGGGCCAGAGATATCGTTGCAAATGCAACCGTTAAAAAAAAAAAAAGAAATTAACAAACTGCAGGGTGTGAAAAGAAGGAGCGAAGTTTCTATTGGTCAACCGAAATGTCATTTCGTATTTCGCAAAAATGTTAACGACGAGATTCATTCGATTAAATGAAATCACATATCTTTTAATTGTTTTCAGCAATTTTTAGTTACGCTTAAATGTATTTGTTCTTAATAATATTTATTCGTGTATTGAATGCTTATACTATCGTAATAGAAGAGATAAAATTGTACCGGATAAGTGAATTTTGGAAATCACTTTAAACTACTTTAAAAAAATGTTTTCGCTTTTAGTAATTTGTTTGCAATTTAAATATCTGTACATTGTATTCGTATATTAAATTCATTCTCATCATATATAGATGGACGGTATAAAAGAATAATTCCTAATTTTGTGTGTTTGGCACTGTTTGATAATATACAGAAAAGTTTAAGACTGACTTGTTGGTGAGACGATACATTGAACATTTTTTAAAGAGAAAAAAAGTATATTAAAGTACAACATACGCACACACGTAGGCACACAAACGCGATAAGCTCAACTTCGGATTTGATGTATTTGAAATCAAAATTTAAGCGTAATTGAAATAGCAAAAATGTTAAAAGAATTTGAAAAACATTTATGTATCATTTGTAACTTGCTGAAATTAGATTTACATTGCATAAAGATCTGCGGAGCGATTATAACTTTCAAAGATTCAACGATGTTTCATTTATTTCCATGTGAATATTAGAAAAGTCGGCAGATCATTGGCGGAGGCAATTCACCGATGAAAATTCCGCCGATCGATTATGTTTAACAACCTAACCCCGGCTTGTCATCGATGTTTGCAATCTAATCCGTAGCCCAACTTTCCTACACACTCTTCCTCTACGCAGAGAACGAATTAATTAACCGTGGAATCGGCGTCCAAACTTTTGTGCGGTCCATTCTCACGTAGCAAACAGGGGGTGAGGGGAGGAGGGGGTGAGGGGGACGTGGGACGCTTGTTTTCTGTTCGGAATCTCAGGAAAAACGACTTGTTCGAAGGTGCAAGGTTGATCGCGAATGCTGACCGCCCTTTTTGCTTGCCGTAAATTAGATTAGTTTCGAAGTTTACTGGAGAGAGGACTTGCAGTCGGAGCGGGTTGTAAGCTCGAATGGAGAAAGATTAAGAAGGTATAGCTGACGAATGAGTTACGTGTGAGGGCATCCTAATGGGACACTTTTCTTTTTTTTTTTGTCAAACATGTGCGGAAGATGCGGAAAATATTGCGCGATCGTCCACGGAATTCTAAACGTTACGCTGTCTCCTCGAATGCTATGATCTACGTGTTCGACTTCATTGCACAGAAAGGAGGTCCTTTATCGTGATTGGGTTACCCATCGAACCGAAGTTACGAAGTTAGAATATTTGGAACTGTTTAACGCACCTTAATGGTTCAGAGTTTTTTATTTTACAATTATAAAGAATAGGGCGGTTTAAGGCACTATTTAAGACACTATAAGCCTACTACTATAATAAAAACTACAAAATCTAATTAAATTCAGCATTCTTAGTTTTATGAGAGAACGCGTATCAGTCAGTTTTACCGCTTCGTAGGTTCAGCGTTAAAATATAAATATTTGATCATCGAGAGTGGGGAAGATTGGCACAATATCCAGCATTTCTCTATTTGATAGTTCTGTCAACCAAATGGTATTTTCGCTGGATGTTCGCTGGAAGTTCAAAACCGGTAACTGGTCGCAATAGCAACCTACCATATCACGCTGCTGGCCGCCGAGCTCTCCCTTTTTCCATACGTGGGCCTTCGATGCCAACTAAAAATTTTGTCTACGTCTCCGATCAAATATCGGAAGAGCGAGCACGCGAAATTCCCGGTATTTCGTGGATATCGGTCATAACCCTCTAAGAGAGATCTATCCGGGGATGGTTAAGGGCGACCAGACGTTAAGAAAAAAGCGTGGTTGAAAAGTAGAAAAAGAAGAAGCGCAGCAGCAGCAGCGGCGGGAGCGGCAGCGACGGCGGCGGCGGCGGTGGAAGCAGAAGAAGAGGAGAGAAGGAGGCCACTCTCCGTTTCCTAATTCCTCCTAGTCCTCAATAACTTGGCTGGTCCGTGCGGGGTTCGGTTCGCTTTGGATCGGGAGGGGGTTGTCGGGTGGACGGCGAGAGAGGATCGGAGGGGTGGAACACGAGGGTGGTACGAAGGGGTAGAGCGGGGGTGGGCAGTGGCCGGTGCGGGTTATTGGATGGCCGCCTCGCACTTGTCACGAGCGTGTGGCTGTCGCAGAAGATGGGAATCGTAGAGGGGATTGCTCGGGGTAGGGTGTGGAGGACTTGGAAGGGCTGCTGGATGGCATCATAGGCATTCCGTAAGACATACAGCCTTCTCTGTGGACGCTCGAACGGAACAGAGGGGTGCTGGTCAGCGAGGGTGACCACTGCGTCAATACATGGGGTCGGAAAAAGGGGTTGCGCTTGCGCGAACCCCGTACACATTCTGGCATACTTGCTGACCGGACAGTTTCACAAATCATCGGTGTGTTACTGAATGTATCTCGTTATCAGAGTTCTGGTCTGGTCGATCGATCTGCTGGGAGTGAAAGCACCATAGATATCGACGGCGGAGGGGGGGAAGACTAGGTCCCCGATGATTAGCGAGGCTTTCTTCGTCGAGTGGCTAGATTTTACTTTAACGCGTTGCATCGGTCTCGTCGGTATTAATTATCGCGTTGGCCTGGAAATTAGATGCTCGCTCGTCGACTTCTTTCTTTCACGGCCGTGCGTTTCTGGACGCCTCCCGACATTTCAGTGAACAATGGCTCCGACGGTTTCTTGCGATTGCTTGAACCGGGTGCCTACGTGCTCTCACTGTCTGGATGAAATTAGTGAACTGATAAGAGAATTATTACATGCAGTAGATATAGTTGCTATGTCTTGAGCTTTAATTCCTAGTAGTACAATGGTGTACGTTGAACACGTTTTATAAAAATTTTATGCCTTTATTTTATTGTAACGTCGCGACGCTTACAGAGCGTTGCTGGACAATTATAATACTGGGTTGTGAGTATTAATCGTGTCTAACATAAGCAAAATATAAATAGCATGGTTAAATTATGACTAAATTTTCTGTATTAATTTTGTATGAATAGTGCATCGAAAGCATATTTGTAATAAGTTTTTAATAAAATGTAAAATTAGTCTTTGCAGTTTGTGCATTTAATGTCATACAGTTTATCAGGGAATGTAAAAGCTGTGCTTATTTTTGTTCAATTTCCTGATGATCTTTGAAAGCTCTGCTTTGATAGAACAAACTGTTAGAACAAAATTATGATTAAGAGTAACACTGTCAAAAAAAGCAGTGGCAGTACTGTCGAAACAATGTCAAATGTATCTGACAGTAAGAACCACCATAATCTGGTAACTCATAATTCATTGATTCACGATCAGAAAAAGTAATCCAACTATTTTTTATCAGCCAAATATTCATGATTGCTGAACGAGTGCCCATGCAGTGTTCAAATATTTCGTCAGAATCTTGTGAAACTCGACTTCTGTCGATTAATGTTTTTATTGTTAATTAGGTGACGCACAGGTGACGGGACTCGTTCGCTCGATCTTTGTAGAAAGTTTCAGTCTTTCTTGAAAAACGTTCGGCCCAATCGATCCTCTTTATCTCCTCATCCATAAATACAAGCAGGCGTGGTTAAAGAGGGCGCAATATCGTCGAGGTAATGTTTCTTCATTAGCACCGAGCAATCTTCTTTATGGCAACAAATCTTGCGCCTTCGGTGACGTTGTGCCTGTGTGCCCCCCTTCCCCCCTCCCCCCCCCCCCCTCCCCTCCCCCCCCCCCCCCCGCACGGCCATCTTGCAGTCCGGAACGGACGTCTTTGACCCTCCTTTCGAGTAGTTTTCCTCCGTTCGCGCAATATATGATGCGAACCGACCAGTGTTTCTTCCCAGGCCAGTGTCTCCATTTTTCACCGATGCCGCCCTAGCCCTTCCCGCGCTCGTCCCGACAGCCATTACGGAACTTAGCAGTCGTTAAACTGGGCATTGGATTATTTTTCAAGCGTATGGATTGTGTGACTCTTCCGGCCGCTAACGGCGGTATTTACAAAATCTGGTGTTTCGTAACCACAGTGTGGATCAGAGATTGAAGACCGAAATATTTTGTGGTTCAGGTATTATACCGGTATTTGTTTCTATGTTATGAAATCGGTATTGGTATCGGTATGCGACGCTCGTACCGGTAAAAATACCGATATTATATGCCGACGTGTAAGGTCCATACCGGTAAAACTATTAAAAATATTTATTAATGCTATACTGGTACGAACCACTGGTTAAATTACAATAATTGATCTTACTGTAACAGCGAGATAGAATCGGTATTATACATAGATAATCGATAAAACACTGGTAGTTTTCGGTAGTTATTCTATTATCTTTAAAGAAACCGAATAATGTGAATACAAATTAAAATGAATAAAAAACAGGATGTTATTTAAAATAATAAAGTTAATTTCTCTATTTATTCTGTGTCTCTATTTGTAGAAATATCGTTATGTACTTTCTGATACCCTATAACTTTTACGTGGAACGTTTCCTCGCAATGTTTGAAATAACGAAGACATCTAAGTTGACAGAAAGACACGCACTATAGCGAAACGATCTGAGAGATCTATTTTATTCTGTCCGTTTTACACATGTCGCTTGAATGGATTTTCAAGATCTCCAGTTCCCTTGATTACCGAAGCGTCGCGAAAGATGTGATTCGGATTGAAGGTTGCGGATGCTCGTCAACCGGGTCAGATACGAATCACAACTTCTGATAGAATCAGCTCGGCGGGGCGAGATTGCCCTCCGGTCATCTTACGTACATTTAACTCCTTTAATTTAGCGGAGAAAACCGTTACTGTTAACACTAATTTCGGACGACCGGGCGGGTAAGGTAACATAATGAAGGTTCATGGAGTTTCTTCGTTCGACCCCCGTGTCCGGCTCTTTTCCCTGCCTCGCAAGGTTAACGTCTAATCGGATTATACGTAGCAGCGACATTCAACCTTGTCCGAATCGCCCCTAACTTGATATAACCGGACGGCACCCATAAGGAAGATCATCTTCTAACTTTGGCCGTACTGCTCGACTTTTATGCATTCTCGGAATTGTGGACACTGCCGGAGCAATTTAGCTGCGTCGCGTTTCCTGCGTTTTCCGTGTAATCAACGCGCGGGCTCGTCCGACATGTCTTGAACAACATAATTTCAAGTTCCATTGGGGACATTTTAATGAATGTATTTGTAATAAATACATTCTTATACATGCGATACAGTTTAAATGGTTATTGCGAAATATGGGATTAAATCAATGCTTTAGGAAAGTTAAAAGCAATCTTCACATATGACACAAAACTATCACTCTTATATCCGAACGAAATTTTAACAAAAATTAAATTTAATAAATTTAAAAGGGAAAGAAAATTTGTCAGCTTCTTTTGACTAATAGTAATTAAATCACCGCCTTATTACTCAACTTGCAGGAACTAAATAAAATAAATCGCTTTCACACTAGGAACAATACAAAAAGAATGACTTTACTAGAAGTATTTTTAAAAATATGTTTCCAACAATTGATGAACAGAGCTAGTATTGGTTATAACTAGTAAGCAGAATAGAAATGATCTTCGTTTATTGCAACAACCTCGAGTCAAACAGAAGATTTCTTCTTTAATATTTTAATTGAGTTGAAAATATGATACAAAAATGTCTTTAAATTCTTTTAATATTGTCATTGTTTTAATGAATTTAAATGTAGGCCGACATGAAAATGAAAATTCCCGTCACGCTGAATATGTATGCATTTTCTAATTCGCGTATCAGAACAGATGCGGCGTATGAGTCTCGATTGCAGGGGGCTTCTGGTGACAAGGTTTCCGGGGGGTAGCACCCTTGGGCCGATATCTGCTCCCCTCGCAGCCAATATTAACTACATTTATACGCGTTGTCTCAAATTAACCCCTGACTCCACCATTCATTTTATTCGCATCCCTCTGCATCCGTATCTATCATACCGAATGCTGTCAGTAATATTCACTGCACGCCTATTACCATTAGAATACTGAGAAGCAAGATGGGGCCACGTGCTTCGCTATCCAGTCGCATAACTAGATGCAGCGATGGTCCTTTCCGACATGCGTAGCCTGATGAAATTTTTAATGTTCCCTAAAACATACTTCCATCTATGTATTCATAAGAAGAGATCCTATAACTAACATTAAGATATTATCAATGCAATTTGACAAATGAAATAATTTTTTTCACTTAATTTACACATTTTACCAGATTTACCTTTCTCCACTCCTTTTCATTTTTATTTATCAACAAAATTAAAAACATTTACGTTCCAGATGCTAATGGTTAAGATAGTACCTTGTTTTAAACATTTATATCCAAATGCGTAGATAAATTTCATTTTACAAAACCGTAAAAGAGGAAAACGATAATCTTGTCACATGAATCTCTTCACTGTCCAAAAATTTGTGAATAAGTGTATAAAAATCCAAAGTCTAATAATCGTGTTTAAAAGACCCCTTTAATGTTTAGTCATCTATTATAATAAAAATAGGTTTGTGAAATTTGTAGCAATGAAGATATTAAAACCATTCAGGTATTTCCATCTATCGTGTCCAACTTATTGAAATTATTAACGATAGATGAAATTTATATCTGATTATTAAGTCATCAAAATAATGTAGAAGGAAGCTATTTCCTCTATTATATAATACTTTATATTTTAATAAGCATCGAAAGGATTATAGTAAAATCACACCAATGATAAAACTACGAAATTAATTACGGCACACTATTATTTCAATAGAAAGCATCCTTCGTGAAAGCCCGGGTTCTCCGTTTCAAGTGACACTCGAACAATCGCCCCATCGATGTATCATCGTCTTGCCACCTTTCGGGGATCCGTCGCATCTCCCGAGCAAAATGGACGCGTGCGAGACAGAGCGTCGAAGGACCCGGGTATCCGCTTAATGTATTCAAATCGCATGCCTCCGTCCCCAAATCGACGGCGTCGATATATTAAATGAAAAGATTGCAAATTTCCCGACATAAAGTGGCCGGCGTAAGTCTCTAATGGAGCGAGGGGGCGAGGGTCCGGGCCAAGTAAAAAGCAGCCTCGCCGGTCCGATCGGGGTTACAAAACGCGCGTCGGACAGGCGAAAAGAAGAAGACAAGCTCTCGTCGAGGGACCGAGGAGGAAGAGGAGGAGGAGGGGGGGTCAATCTGAGGTTAATCAAATCATGCAGGATCCGACGCCGCGGGGGGTGCCCCGTCCACTTTGTTATATTGCCAGCGAGTGTTCCGACATGGGAGCAGATTGCTCGGTTGCGCTTTATTAATTCCATCGACGACGGGGCGCCGGGACGTCAAATCTGGCTGGTCATGTGACTAATGCTGTGCCGGAGCGCGGTGTAATCACGGCCGATATGCGCAGCCGCTAATCGGGTCATCGTTTTTCTGCGTTATTCACCTAGGAGCATTGTGCGACGCGAGAGGGACGCACGCATGCTTCTCTTAGGGGTGAGGAACGTTGCACCATGGATCGCTCTTGGGCATGGTGGTGCCTTTTCTGTTAGGGTGTCCTTCGGTCCGGTGAAAGGGCAATCGTTTTGGGGGACAGGTGCAGGGTGGCTTTTTGACGTCACCGACGCACAGAGACGAACGACTAAATCTCGTAATTCGTGATGGAGACGAGTGTTACAGGATTTAAGGCAATTAGGTTGACTTTCTTTGGCGGCTCCGTGCTATTGAATGCAGCATTTTCGTTCAAATTTAGTTTACAGCATATTGTGTTTCTAGTAAATCTTAAATAGAAAAAATAGAACAAGCAGTTTGAATGTTAGAAAGTGATGGAACAAGGATTTATGTCGGAACGTTATTTATTCATATTTCAGCCTCGCAGTCATGAAATATACATTTAGTTTGCAATTCCCTTGGAGCTATTTTATGTCACATATTCCTGTTTTCAGTCTCTCTCTTTCTCTCTCCTCTCTCACTCTCACTTTCACTCTTACTTTCTCTAACGGAAACCTAAAATCTAAAACCTATTATATTATATTGTATTATAATTAAAATATATATTAACTATATATAAAAATATAAATTAACTGGTTTCTTTTTAATTTTTCGGTTCACTGTGTCTTATAAATTTTCGTTCGCAGTCTTCGTAACAAATCAAATACGATATTGGCATGCGAGGGGTTTAGAATCGATAAAAATATTTAATAAATGCCTGCTATTAAATTTGGAGGCACCAGTGGAATTTGCAGTAAATCGAGCTCGAAAGCCCGAAAAAGGCAGAAGTCGTTGAAACACTTATGAAAAGAGCAATTCCGGCAGGAACCCTTTTACGAAACCCTACTTTCTCCGTCCCCCTCCTCCCCCGTCCACGAACACTCTCGCAATTAACAACCCTCGTGTTGTCGAAACCCCGTCTTTGTGCACATCCGCGAGAACGTGGCTGGCTCGGCTCGCAGAAGATAAGCAAAGCTCGATGTGCCGTTGCATATTGATTGACGGTGCCCGGGATGAGGAGATTGGGCGGCGAAGAACAGGGTAAAACGGAGAACGGAAGCAGCCGGTCCAGGGGTGGAAGGTGTAATGAAGCACCGCGCAGACACACCGCCATGAATATTCATAATCTAATACCTGAGCAGAACTGAGTCGAGGCGGGGCGAAGACTCATCATCTAGGCCTTCTGCTATATTAGACATCAGCGGGTGTGAGACGACGATTTCACGGGTGCGAGGGCCTTTCTATCAACCCTTGATCTACCAACCATCCGCCTACTCGTCGGTCTTTTTTTTATTAATTTGCTGGTAGCGACGACAGTCTTCGTTGTCGAAGAATTTAGCATGCGACTACAGTCTGTCCCATAAGTATTCGTACCCTCATTGTTTATAAGAGAAATTTGTTGAAATCAAGGGACGCATGTCAGATTTTGCGATAAACTTTTTATTATGAACGAACGCATGTATAAAGTTTATTTCTACCAAATTATAACAAAATTTATTCATAAATGAATAAAGATCTGCAGTTTTGTTATTACTATGTTCCGGTTGTGATAGATCTAATATCAAATGGTATTTTAGTCATTTATGATTATTAATACATGCTTTACACGGAACGTGACTTCTAAGAATATTTGAAAATAAAAATTTTAATCTATATGATAATTGTATTTTTTGAAATGTATATTTATGCGAGTTCCGAATTGAAAACTGTAGATTACTATATCTCATATTTATAACTTCACCACTACAGAATTTATGAAATCAAATTACTACGTTCTAGATTGTGCAAAATAAATTGAAGTATACATTTTAAAAACACATTTCCGAAAATAAACTTTGTAGTTGTTATTTACGTAGAAGAATACGTCAGTTTTTCCTAGCGAAAGGGACAGAACTAATTTTGGTCGTAATAAATAAGGTATTCATTTGAAGTTCCGAAAGAAGCACTTAGGGACTCGATTAAAGACAGGAGTCTCGAGTTCCCGAGCAATTCGGCGCAGCATTTGCATGTGAACAAGTTGCAAAAGCAGATTGGCATGCTGGGTCGTTAATTAATTCAATTCGATAACGAGAAGGGAGCAAGGGCTTTTATAATTAATTTATAATATACAACTAGTCATGTCCTGGTGCTAATATCATTACTACGAATCATTGAACGATGCAGTGTACATTTATTCGAAAATAACATATTTGACGCTAGTATTTCTGATATGATTTTGTCAAGTAAGATTTCGAAAATGTTTATGAACGTGGCAATAATCTTGCACTTCGAACAAATAAATATAAATTAATCGAATTATTAATTTTTACTATCTAAATTTTTTTAAAGTGTATATCCAACTGAATTATGATACAATAATCGTTAGAATCTAGTAATTAATAGTAAAATGAGAAGTGTATGTCGTCATTGGTAACAAAGGACATTTCTGAATAATAATTTTGTAAACATTTCAGAAAAATTCAGTAACATTCTATACATTTTCTCGCATCGAAATAATTATATAAACTAAAACATTGTTTATATAATAATATAATGTTTCTAATAACATTATAATGATGACAAAGCATAGTCATCGCTGTCACAGCAGTAGCGATGCAAGCAGAAAATCTGTAAGAAGTTAAAAATTGTTTTCGTCTCGAAAATTCCTGGAAAAACGGCGCACCATAAGAACCGTCAAGCAAAACGGAAAATCGATGTCTATCGTCGTTATTGTTTAGAGGCGAACGACTAAATTGAACGATCGATTTTCGAATGACAATTCAAGTGCTCGATTTTCCCGCTGGGGATGACGGGGCTTGGTTTGGGCTTCGTCAAAAAAGTGTCTGCAATAAAGTAACCCCACCGGGGGAGGGCCACCCCCCGGGATCCGCGGGTTCTTCGCAAACGCGGAGCATCTCGATTCGTCGTTTGCATATGAAAAAGTTGTAAGCCGCGCGCACTAGATCACTTCTTAACTCGGTTCGATAGTCGCTGGCTGCCGGTATAGCAGCGCTCCATCAGGCCAATATCCGCGCGATATTGCCGTTTTATGATAATGTTATCAGCGCCCGGCTCCCGATGAGCTAGCGCGATACCAACACAACGGCGGCTGCATCGGCACACAGACGAGCGCGTCCCGTCGCTGGAGCGACACACGTATGTACGTAGCCTGGTTTCATCAAACCGGGGATTTAGTAATCTGCCGAGATTTATGAACGCCGGTTCATCCCTTCGTTCCGCCCGGTGTCGTTCCTGCTGATTGTGCCGCGTAGCCCTCCGCCGACCCCCTCCCTCCACCCCTCCCTCCCTCCCTCTCTCGGCGGAACGATGCTCGTCTTCCATGGTTCCCTATGAAATGAAAGTCAGACGTTCGATCCTTTTGGATTTTTATCGTGGCCACGCTGGAATTGGCTTCTGCGAGTCGCTCCGCTTGTTTGCGTGTTGCGGGTCGAGGATTGATTCCTACAGTCTTGACCCCGGATAGTTTTCGAAATAACTCCCGCGAAAAAAACGGCGCTCCGTTTTCTGATTTTTCCAATTGGAATAGTTTGTAGAATTCATAGACTACGGATTCACTGTATAAATTTTTAACGCCAATTGCAAGAGACAGCGTAGATTGAGTGATCTCTTTCAACAATAATTTTAACGAGTTGCAATAAACAATTTCTTAAATTTTGCTATAATTACTGTCTTATAATTTATCGCCTCATTTTTGTCATGAACAGAACAGTGTAGCTGGTTACTGTGGGTGACCAGTTGCTGTGCCTCTGCTTTTTTTTCGTGCGCAATTAATTGCATATTTATCGAAGAAGAGATATTAAATTTTTTTTTATTCAAATTTGAACAATATAAAAGGATAACATTGCATTTATTGCAGGCAAGTTTCCTCGGATTACTTTCAGTCGATCATTTTATGCATAAGTATTTTATAAATTTTTGCTATTCTATTACTATTATTATTCCGGTTATATTCAATTTTTGTCCATAAAAATAAAATATATATATGAAAACGAAAAATTGCTGTCTTTTCTTAAATGTCTTGGTGATTTAAGAAACAAGTCATTTTGACCCCTCCGGTAGAAGTAGGTATACCTCAATCGTCGGTAGTTCCAGTGTTAAGCAAAACGAGTCGCCGATTTCACCGCCAACGGGGTTCATATCCAACCCGGGGCAAGTCGGTTCGCCATAATCGAGCCAACCCAAAGGCCGGCGAGCACCCTGGGAAGGCTCGTGTTCCGGAGCCGCGAGTAAACATAAATAGAGAATAAAGTTTAGGTGGCATTGAGCCGTGTCTTCGGGCTTATAAAGTATTCGCAAAGGAGCCCGCCGCGATGGGGGGGATGGGAACGAAAGGGTTATCTCGAAGGGTTGCTCGAAAAGGACAACGCGTTGCGGCCGCGGAGGCGCGACGAGGATCTCGGCTGCCTAGGGATTTTAGTTTGTTCAAGTAAATTATATTCAGCATGGTGGATGTGTCACCCTCTTCGCATCCCTCTTCAACCAACCCCTCCCCCCCCCCGATTTTCAGCCGCGTCCCGTCGACGCAGACGCGAATTACAATCATCCCCTCGCACCACCTCCTCCGCCCTCGTGCTCGCTTCCACCTGGCGGATTCCCTCCTTGCCTATCATGAATTATTAATTAATTGTTTCAACTAACGGCGTAATTTATTATTCAGCTGCCGCGATGGCAGCCGCGTTGATTCCGCGAGTGATACCGGGGAAACGCGAATACAAAATGGCTTCCGACGCGCTGGATTTATGGCGCGCGTTTTCCTGATTCCAATACATCTGGCGCTTTTTAGACACGTCTCGGCTAATTAATCATCGGCAATGATAAGAATTAAAATGCGGATTTTATGAATTCATTTTGGCCGAAACGTGTGTAGGTGTAATTTAAAACGGTGGATAGATTAATATATTAATACGTGTTAATTTCAGCTTATTAAAATTATTAAAGAAAAAAAGAACATTGTACTCAGCTTTCATGTCAGACGAATAATGCAGACAATTTTTATTTTGCATAGACATTTACGGTCTAGGTTTGTTAATGCCACACTGGAACCACCGAGCTCTAAACGCGGACTGATGCGTGTTGCTTTATAACAATGTCAGAATATATGTTTGGATCAATAAGTATATGACACGTGAACGAACGTACATTATTGAGAAAGGATAGAGAATGTTCAGGTTATGTCTTCATGTTAGTTCAAATGTCTCTATATATACTTAATTAAAATGTCTTTATGTTATGAGGTCTTAACAACAACTAATTGTGAACATTCAAAGTACTCTCTTCAGATCACACTCGCGCTCATACAAAATATATAAAGTGAACTATCTAAATTAATTAGAAGAGATCAACTATTAAATCGGTATATTTCTGTACAGTGAAGACGTGGAAAATTAATTGAACAGTACCTTAATTTCTTTAATAGACGCTGATCGGTAGGATTGAAAATAAAATTTTCTCGTGAAACACAACAGATTGTAGCGACGTATTTTTTAGAGGATATCGGCGGACGAAGTCTGGGAGCGTTGAAAAAGAGTAAACCAATGCGCAACGACAGAATCAATCAATCTGCTCATCACTTTACACGTGGCGACCATAATTATTCGGACGCACGAAACAAGTTTCACCGGTTCGCGGTCGTAAGTCGATCGTGACGCTCGCTTGGGCAAATTAATATTTACCTTCGCTGGCACCCCAATCTACCGAAGCACTGAGCTCTCACTAGCTTATTAATGGATATCCCATCCCATTTGATGTCCCACCACCCCTGGTTACCTCTACCGTTGCTCGGTAGACACGCAACCCGCAAACTTTGATAACCGAGCAGCCAATTTCCGGTTGCGGTTCGTCGGCTGGTTACTCGAAGTACTCAACTCATTCGAGTGATAAGTCTAATTCACGGTGACGTACGTTAATTCGAATGACAGGGAGAGCATTATTAGTTCATCCGAGTACGTCTCGGTCGAATTTTTACGCGGCCTTTATCTTCTAGAATAATCTATTTTCTAGAATAATCTAACTGTTGTTTTTTTTCAATATTATCGCATTACTAATTGTTAGCAAGAAAATAAATAATTAAGATAAATTTTGTACCTTTTTCTTGGATGAAAGAAATTATTTACTAAGCCTACAAAATGTATCTCTAAACTTCCTTGTGATTTTTCTCCAAGTACTTGTTGCTACTTAACAATATCAATCTTAATACTTCGTTGATGTCATAAACCTTTTACTTTTTGCGTTAACAACATTATTACCAGTTTTTCTATGTCTATAGGCAGTTGTTTAGATGAGTATGCTTTGTAATTATCTGAATTTTGACGTAATATTTTTGAAAGAAAGATTTAGGAAAAAATAAATTAGGTATAATTTATACAGTCATATAAAAATTAATGAAATAGTAACAAACTTAAAGCAGTCCGTGATGATATTGATGAAAAACGGGAAATATTTTTCTATTTGTATTTAAACGAGATATGAAATATATTCCTTGTAAACATTAATAAACATATAAACTTTTCAATCTAATCTTCGTCTAATCGTAGTTAATACCGATCATAATCATCAACATCTTGAACGTGAAAATAAACGTGAAGCGTGACGTAAAGCGTTTAAAATGACAGTAGCAGAAGTGATCGCGCGACAAATATTCAAGGTCTGAATCGAACACTGTAAAATCGATGTTGGACCGAGTTGGGCAACGTACGTGGTAAGTGCGGCGCGCACACAAATGTGTTTGATTATTTTGCGAGGCCCGTGCGCCGGACGAAAGAAAAATCATTCGGAATTTCTGATCGGACTGAACGACCCCGCGATAGTTAAGTAACCCCGGCGAACTTTTCGCCGGTATGCAAACAGTGTCTACGGAGCTATAAATTCCCTCCTCTTCTACATTAGCTTCCTGTGAATACCAATAAATGTTTCAAGTGTGCGCGATGCGATGCGAGATGGAACCGTTCGAAGGTAGGAAGGCCACTTTCACCGAGAGGTAAAATGTTCGCGTGACGGCCGCCATCGGGTCCGCTGATTGTTTGAACAAAGCAGCATGATGAGCACCGAGGCTCGTGTTAGCGGTTTACGTGACGCCGGCCATTACGTTCGAACCACTTAATTATAATATCGCTCAGAATTAAACTGTGCCCGGCGCGGGCACGTACTTGTACCGCAATTATTGCCCGGGGGGGCCCTCGTTATTACACGCAAAACTAGCCTGAGTTCGGTTTTCGATTCGAAGACACGTGATTCATTTGGAACAAAATGCCTGCCGATAATCGGGAATCGATAACCGGCGAGGATGAGCCCCGGTGAACGGGTTATCAGACTCGTTAAAAAGTGATTTATCGAGCTGCGGGGGTAGGGGTGGGCGCGGTGAATAGAAGGAGGAAACTTGCGGGGAAATGAAATGCTGGGGTCCTTTTGAGAAACCAGAATTAAGGAGATATTGAATGTCAGCCACCGTAATGGCGGGTAATAGCGGATAAGGAGAGGAAGGTCGATTGTCGTACATAGCGACGCGACGAAAACATTTTGATTCGCTAGAACGTCCGATAGAATATTTCCAATCCGGCGCGAACATTTACAAATTCTATAACTTCGATATGATCGTCATATTTTCTGTTCGTAGGTAGATATGTGCCCAAAATTATGAAAGTGGTCTAAGTCAAAATTAAAAAAAAAAATGAGTTTGTCAGTTATTTTACATCACATTATTTTAAACTAAATTTATTCAAAGTAATTTTTAAATTTTTAGCAGATTTGAAGCATTTTTCAAATCTGTAAATTTGCTTGCTTCTAATATTTCTTTTATTAAGACGAAATTTATCCTTACATTTTCCACTAGCTCGTAAAAGAATACATATTTTATTCTTTAAATCGTGTATCTACTTTCTATACAAGTGTTTTTAATTGAAAATTATAAATGAAAAAAAAAGATGGGTATTATATCAGGCATCTCTGCTCTGTTCGTTTCGCGTGCGACGACGCCGCGAAAGTAAATCATCGATTCTTATTCGTGGTGCTTTAACTCTCCGTTGACGGGAATAGACGAAATCCCACATTCGTTATGGACTGACAAGATGTCGTGGCCTGAATGGAAGCCGGATCATCCAGCGATAACAGGCTGACAGTGGGCATGAGAAAAATTAGCAATGTTCGCCTGTAATCCCGTTCAATGGCAGGAGGACGTATCGAATGGTCGATCCACGCGACAGGAAGCGTGTCCAGAATTATGCTACATCCCCGACTGCGCCGCGCCAATAGATCATTAAGTTGTACCACGGCTGTATTATGACAAGACACCCGTTACGTAGGGGCTGCACGGTTCCGGAGGGGTGGGGACTGCTCGCTGTTCCACATCGTCACTCCTTTTCAAAGAAGCTACTTTTTTGATCGGCCGACTGGGACCGTTTAGCAGGGGCGCTTCAGCCATTTTAGCCCTCTAATTTTCCGTTTGCAG
The DNA here is from genome assembly GCF_028453695.1 of Augochlora pura. NCBI lineage: Eukaryota > Metazoa > Arthropoda > Insecta > Hymenoptera > Halictidae > Augochlora > Augochlora pura. The sequence goes on from NC_135777.1 coordinate 1,188,694, forward strand.
ATTTTTTTGTCAATCGCTCGCCGGTTTCTTTTTTTTTGTCATGATTAAAGAATTGGCATTTAAGCTGTCAAATTGCAATTTTTCTAAAGCCAGGATAACGAGTGGAATACGAGATTGATGTGCAAATTCTGTCGCTTGTGCTCCGTGCACAATTTTATGTCGAAGAACAAGCTTCTATTATTCATGCTTGTTACAAATACAAGATTTATTAAAATATATACATACATACAAATATACATAGATACGTACATATATTTAATACAAGACGCAATTTATTACAATAAAATAAAGCATAAAATAGCATACAATACTCTAGCTTGGTTGTAAGTCATTTTCGCCCCCTTTAACATTTAATTAAAGTTATTTCATTGTAAAGTTTTGATTTTCTTCTTTGAAATCAACCTTTGAAAAAAGAAGACGAACATTATCGCGAGGATTGGTCTCAAGTTCCACTGGATAGCCGGCGGCCGTTCACGCGTTAGCCAAACGGGTATTATGCAGATTAAGGGTGTCGAGGATCGGATATCTGGAGCATTTAATAACGCTGTTCCTGTCAAAACACGCACCATAGCCAACTGAGGGTATAATGCAGATAAATTGCTCCATAGAGAATGACTGAGGGGATTCGACCGGGAGGGGGAGGGGGGGGGGGAGACGAAGAAGCGGACCAAGGTGGAGAGCGAGATCGTAGTTGGGGGGGGGGGGGGAGGGGGGGGGGGGGTGACTCCCTTCGACCCTCGTCGCGGCTATTATTTGTTACCATCAGCAGATCACATAGGGGTGTTTTAATATAGAGCCGGTGCCTAGACCAAAGATTTGCGCCTAACTGTGCAAACAGAGGGCCAACCCTCGGTCATGGAGCCGTGAAACTATCCACGGAAAGATAATATCGATGGTGACAGTTTCCAGAGTCCCCGTCGCGAACCGATTCGTGATGCTTGCACGCTCAATCTTCGATCTCCATCAGTGATCACCAGACCCCGCATTCTATGCACTTGTGCACAAAAATATGTTAATTTATAGCTATGGAAACATTAACTTCGTGCCGTACCAATTTTAACGTTTTTATAATCTTTTTGATTGTAATAATCTGTTACGGGAAGAGGAAAATTTTATATTTACCACGTGCCTATATTTATTTGAGTATTGAAATATTGACGTCTAGACTAAGTAAGCGTATGCACAATGAATATGTAAAGTGAATATGACATGTATGCACAAAAATATGCAGAATAAGCAAACTATATGAGGTATCTATAACGTACAGTAAAAATATAGAATGAAAATCGAAGTTTGGAATAATGAAAATATTAAAAGAATTTAAGAATGTATGTATAATAATATGTAATATTTTTAACTTTATGCAGTTATTTAAAACAGAAAGCGCTTTCTATTTGTTTCGTGTTTGTCAGATTCTCTGTGCGTGTCTCAGAACACCTTAGAAACGACTCGTTAAGTATAATAATTGTTAACATTATTTAATCGCAAACTTTGTAAATTAAGTTTTGTTCAGCACTCGATGCGTTCCCATAATTGTGCCTAGAATCGAGAACTTGCTGGTGCGAATATTAAACAAATCAATGAAAATAAAATATGTAACGAGAACGGATTTTGTTTGCAAAAGTTATGCGACAGCGTTCCAAAGTAACAGTTTGAAAAATGCGACGCGCAGCACGTCGAACACGCGTAAACACAATGGCAACTTCGATCGCGCGCACACCTGACAATTAATATTTTGAACGCACGCGATGACTAGCAATTCGTCCTATCAATCGGCGAAACAATAAAGTTAAAAGCATTCTACCGTTTCGGCAAATACAAATTCCGTGTGCGCGATTCTTTGAACAGGATTCATTACGAGGAACACAGTCTCGCCGAGTACACACAAATATTTCAGCCAATTACACATAACTGTTACGTAACAATTCAATCAAAACAGGCTACAAAAAAAAAAAAAAAAGGAAGAGAGAAGAGCGACGGGGGAGGGGAGGAGTCGGCGGGGGAAAAAGTAAATTCGAAAAACAACGTGACTCGGTCCCTCTCGCTCGATACGATAGTTCCACGCAGCGGAACCGGTCCAGCTGCGTTCCCGTTTTTGCTAAAAAATCTGGCGTAGGTGGGACGAGTTCAATGCGTTCATCTATTTTTCATTCCGGCCGATCCCGGGCCGGTCCGCTGACAATCGGTGATCACAGCTTTTCAGATGGCCTGGAAAAGTTCGAATCGAGCCCCGGCCGAAGAATTGCGCGGGCGCACCAAAAATATTCAATAGACGAAAAAAAAAAAAAAGGCCGGTGATTACACGCTCGCATCATTGTGGGCAGGGATCGATCTTTACAAATTTCTCGAAACAATGGCCGTGTCCCGGAGACCGTGGATTTCCACTTTGACGTCAGTTTTGACCAAATATTTGCCGAACGGAATGGAAGTCGCATGGCCAGCCGGTACCATTGATCGATTCTTTATTTCGCTCTCTTCCTCCATTTACCGGCACCCGGTTTTTCCGGTTTCCCATATACCGCCGCCTCCCCCCCCCCCCCCCCCCCCCCCCCCCCGCCTCTCTTTTTCTCTATCGTTGTTTGATATTGTCAATCTAAAACACGGGCCTGATATCGAAAAAAAAAGAGATATTTGATTGCCGCAGCCGTTGCAGAAAGTGTTTCGCAATTATTCGGTTAAACGAAAATCGGGTATTTGGAGAGCTAATGAGAAAATATAGTTTTCGGTGACGAAATCAGGCGGAGCTCTTTGTTAACTTGGAATGGCTCTCAATTAAGTCAGCATTCTGTAACGCACTATTAGTCGAGCTGTTCCACGCTTGTTATAATGACGCTCTTGTAGAATTTGATTAAACATTTTCTTGGCTGGTTAGTTATCTTTGATTGGTATACTCGTCGTCAATAAAAAGTAGTTACAATTTGCTGTTTCAATTGTAGTTTTTTATTGTAAAAATAAAGCATATTTGTGAATTTTTAAATGTTTCGAATATTTGGAGACCAAGACGAAATAAAACGAACAAGTAAAAAAACATACAAAAATATAAATTATGAAGAAACTATAATATATAGTTATTATAAAATATACACAATAACAGGCAATAAAATATACATATTAATACATATTAATAAACATTGTACCTTGGAGTCTGTCATGATCCTAAGAAAATTATTTATACACTAGATTTTGCTAATCTCTTGCAGGATAACTGAAAATACGAAGTTTCTTCCGGTTCTTCTGAATAATTAGATTTTGTAATCTTAACCTGCATCCTTAATGCTACTTTAATAAATGTTTACAAAATCGTTGATACTTTATAGACCGAAACGAAAGAATGTGTCATGTTCGCGGTTGAAACAGTCAATACGAGAAGAAATTACTGTTTGCGTAATTGAGGTGATTTTTAATAATTTTTCCAGCTAAGAGCAATCATGAAATATTCTGCAAAAATGATGAATCGCTAAAGGGACATTTTCCTCCGATGACACAGTACCTTTTATGAACTTCTGATCCGACCTTTCCCGGGTTATTTTAGGTTCGCGTCGCGCAGACGATACGTCGGGGCTGTCTTTTCCCAGAAAGTCGAGGCTTTAAGACCGTCGAGCAGAATACATAATCAGCCTGGATTGCATTAGTACAGCTAATTAGTCGGGCACAATGCTCTGATAATATTATAGAACCGCGACAAGCAGAATTCAACTACTCAGTTATTCATGTCGCACTCCAGTCATGCCCGACACGCTCGGGTAAACAGTGGTTCGGGAACCGGGACCAAGATTGGCGAATAAAGGCGAATTGTCGAGTCGTTAGCTAGTTTTCCGCGTTGCCGATGCCGTGAAAAGCTGCTCCTGCTCCTTCATCGACGGACAAGTCTCGTTCATGGCATTGTTCCCGGCCGCCGCTTTTCAAGTACGCATCCCGACTTCGGATTCGCTCGGTTCTACCCCGACGAGTTGCGGGATCTTTACCTGCAGGGGCCATATGACTGCGCTCTAGGCGTGTTATACTTTCTTTTAATTGCGTTATATTTTTCGCGCAAAGTAATAATAGTCTACATTGATTGTGAAAAATGTAGGTTACACGAAAACGTGTTTCCTCTTTTAATAATTGTAATAGGACGAACATAATATTACAATATCCATACAATCTAATGCACCGTGTTGTATTAATAAATAATACGTGCATATTTTCGAAGTCTAACAATTAAATTTGCGCAATGTTAGACAATGAATGTAAACTAAAATTCGCAGGTAGTTTCTTGATTTTTCAGCACTTTTAATGTACACCTTTCCAACCCAATTTTCGTTAAGAAACATAGTCAGCTGTATTGCCATATTAATTCGTTTATTTACAAATAACGTTCCCCCGGGGCTTACACAAAATGCCTGATATATAAAATATATGAAATATTAATATAACATGATAAATATGAGAAAAATTTGATGGGTTCATCTGCAACTTCGTGTGTTTGTTTTATGGCCAAAAGGGACATGGCAGTAGCACAAGACGATTTTTTCGATTATTCAAACGAATTCGCAGACTGTAAAATGACGAACAAGTCGTCGAGTTTTTGTCAGAATTGTCGCCCCTTCTGTTCGAGAGTTTCGAAATATCGAACGACCCGATCGGATCGAAAACTGATTAGTCTCGATCGCGGTGTATTCGCAAAGTAACCGAGCGCCGGCATCGCCACTCAAATCCCACACACGTGGACACGGAAAAATGGAAACGGCCAGGGGCGATGGCTGGCCGTAGAGGAGGGATTTTTCATTAGGGCAACCTAAGCCCCGATGCGAAAGGATTAATAGAAGTTATAAAGTAGAGCCCGAAGAGGTGGAGGAACATTACGTGACCTGACTCCGATCGAGTCTTTCTTCAGGTTATATTGCAGGTTCTCGTCGTTTCTCATTCACCCCCACGGCTCATGCGCATCACATCTGACCAATAGAATCGCGTGGTCCATCTCTGCCGCTGACCAAACCCCTTGACTCGTACCACTCTTGCCCCCGAGATACATTCCCCGCGAAGAAAAAAGAAAGTTTGAGAACGACTCCCCCCCCCCTCCTTCCGACGCGACTCGAGTGTGTATTTTCCAGAGGAAACCTCATCAACTCCATCTAAACTCCATTTCTAAGAACGGAATTGGAAAGCTGTGGAATTCATTGGATTCATCGTATAACGACACATAGGGGTGAAAAGTGTTGCCTCGCTGGATACATTTCGCCTCCGCGCGGCTTTACGCGATTGCGTCTCAAACGTCTACGCCTCCGGCGAGCCAAGTATCATGACGCTGACAGTTTTTAATAGCAATATATTGGATAATATGTAACTTGAATGTTTTAATGTCTCTGAAATATTGTTTAACACTGAGAATACAGTGCCATGTTGACTTGTTCCGACAGCTTTTATTTTGACCTTTAGGTTGCAGGTATGGCGCCGCATGGAGTCACTAAACTGTATCGAATTTTGTAGAATAGGTAGGTCCCTTTTACCTGTCTTGAGTTGTGTCAAAAAATATTAATCATGTAACGTAGACCATTTAACGACACATCAGGTTACCTAAATATTTTTTCTCGCAAATCGAGTCTCCGAAATACCATACAACATTCACGACTCCGTATGGTACCAAGCTGGCAGTCTACAGGTTAAGATAGTTCATATTGTGAAAACACTTTCATAGGAGACGATTGAATAGATTTCTCAATTCCAGCATACATTGGAACGAAAATGTCGGAACGACTAAATAAATTCAGTCTTGTAATTCTTACAGGATTATTATGATTCATTCAGATTCTTATAATTTCTTCAACATCGTGGATGATTCAAAATCATCGAAGCCGTTTTGGTAAAAACCAGACGATTGTCCCCAACCGAATTTGATCCTATAATTCACAAAATTAACAAGACAAGAGGCATGTAGTCATCTTTTGTGTTCTAAACGAAGCATTGCTGTGTTCTGTTTTTTTTTTTTTTTTTTTTTTTTATTAACAACGGAAAGACCAAAGATAGAAAGGTCTTATCTCTCGATGCAGAATAAACGAAGAAACGCATTTACAAAATTAAATTAAAAATCCTCGTCGGAAGCGACCCGGTTCTCGGTAAATATGAATAAGTCCCGGCAGAACGGCTCGGTTACCGTTCGCAAACGTTCGTACCGGTCCGGTCTAGTCTCAAAACTGCACCCAATATGTCCATCTTTTAGCGCGAGGGACGCGAACCGACCGCCGCGCAAACAGATCAATGCTTCGCGTTCCAATATAAACAGTATTATTGAAACAAAGCGGGCGGGAGGTGTAGCTGGACGAAGTTTGCTGGCGTGAGGGGCGGCAAAGGGGGTGGGCGGCAGCACAGGGCTACCGAGGAGGATGAGGGTTGATGTTTCTGCCGGGCTGCGGAGAATGAACGAGGGGAGAAGAGTTATGTTGCCGCGATATTGTACTGCGCGGCACGAGCGAACCTCGAAGAGGGAGGCGGGCGGGGCGGGAGAGGGGGCGGAGGGGGGGAGCTAGCTTCCTGTTCCGCCCCCGCTTCCTTTCAACCCTGCGCCACCAAACGGTTCGATCCTTTCCCCAGACGGCCCTGCGAAAACTCTGCTGTCGATGCTGTATTATGTGTCAGGGACCAGAGCTCCTTGATGCACGTTCGCCTATATACAAGGCGTTTCATAACACGCGGAATCCATTTCAGGTGCTGATAATGTGCTTAAGAACAATGGGATAAAAGATCATATATATATATATTAAATACATGACCCATTTTCCTTCATTTATGAGATATAATGAATGTTATAAACAAAGCGAACTCTTGGACAGCGAAAGAATTAGATTAAAATATTATTTACTAAAACTGCTGAAATACTATGAAACGGGAAAGAGCAGGGCTTTCGTCAAAGTTCGTCTTCAGATGCAAAGCAGTTATTTTGAGCATTTACTGCAAAGATATAACTGAAACAGAAAATTCATTATATCTCATAAAGGAAGGCGGATAATACATGTATTTGCACGACATTTTTCATTATTTCTAGGCGTACAATCAACTCTCAAACTGTGTCCCACATGTTATGAAACACGCTGTAATAATAGATACATTATGTGTACACGTATATTTTATGTATATGTATCTGTATGTATGTATAAATGTTTGTATATAGATCCACTGTGAGATGGTGGTGAGAAACGTTGTTTTCACCCGATGACGGAGAAATAGGGCGGTGGGTGGTACCACTGTGTAGCTGGAATGGGTGGAGATGCTCGCGGTGATTAATTTTTCCAGTCTCAAACATCGATTTAGCTTTTCTTCATTTTGCCAATTTTCGATTCGCTGTTTTCTCGTGAATGTACAGGGCGATTCGTGGTACACGATCCACAGAATATTTGGTATCATGCAAAGTAGTAATTGTAAGTAATTAATAGAAACTCGTATTTATACTTATAGTTATAAAGACAAAATCCCTGTTTTTAAGTTTCAAACCGGGGTTTCTAAAATTGATTCCGAAGGTTCGAGAACCGAAGTTCGACGGCTGGAGTCCGAAGTTTATAGGTCCAAAACCGGAGTTTGCAATCGGCTGATCCACGTCCGAGATCCAAGGCCCGAAATCAGAAATTCAAAGTTTCACATGTAAGTGAAATGCGCCTTTAAATGTTTCAAATATCTACGTTCAAGACCAAAACTAAATATTCCTGTATGTGGTGGTTCAATGTATATTCAACGTTATTCAGTATTATGTTTGCACTATACAGGAGACAATTTGGAATTTCTTTCTGGTTTTATGCATTTCAGTATTATTATATATTTTTAAATTACAATTTAAGTATTAACTAATACGTAATTGACTAATAAGCTAATGTTTCTAAGTTCTCTACACGTTTTTACTATTTTGAGATTGATCTACTCATGTTTATTATTAAAATGTTAATTTTGCATCTTAAAGATAAGGATGTGCACATTCAAATTTTAGTCGAAATTTTCATTTTCATTTTCAATCAAAATTCATATTTTGCAGAGTACGCATAATTTCGTTACAAAAACGAGACACGAGTTTATTGGAATTGTTTTAAGATGGCAGTTGACGAAATAAATTGCAAAAGAAATTTGTAATTTTCGACGCAGAATGAAACGGTGGAATTTCGTGGTTGCAACAATTATTTTGAGAACGGACATCTTCGAATTGGTCTGATCAAAGTGAAAGTTTTCCAGTTCATCTGGGATCTGGATGGACAGAACGGTGCAGCACGAAGTAGCCAGTCAACCAGGGTGGTTGTTGGGGGGGGGGGGGGGGGGGGGTGGGTGGTTGGCTGGACGCAGTCAGCTCGGTGTGAAATTAGCGCAGATGTCGCGGTGACGGCTCATGGTGCAGCTTCTCTGTTCATTTTCCAGGAGACTGGATCGGAAGGGGGACGCAATTCCTGCGAGTCTGGATTTTCAGTCGCCAGTATTAAATGGTCATTGACCCAATTAATCCAGCCGGAGAAGCTGCCCAAGGAAACGTAATTCCACCGTATTATTATTGTTAATCAGTAAGACGTAACTCGGCTGGGTTCATTTGCGGGGGCCGGTGTCAATCTTAAACTCTCTCCCCAATTTCTGCTTCGCAGGCTTCTTACATCGTTTTATCAGCTTTGTGACTTTCTGTCGACAACATTAAAATGAACCCTTTCTGTGTTGATTACGATGAGAAAGTATTGTAAAAGAAATGCCTATGATTCACTTCTTTCTTCTAAATTCATTGCATCGTCGCCGTTGCTCTTCTCTAAGAAAAAGAAAATGGCACTTTTTATTTATAATAAAGTGAAGCGTGCAATGAGTTTTCAAATTGACGTGACCGAAGATAATACGATTGGCGCAAGATAATTTTTCATTTTATTGCAAGAAGATTAGTCGGATATCATATTTGATATCTTAGTTTCTCGTTCTCGCTGCGCGGGTGGAAAGGAAAGCAAAGGGTTTGGCAAATATTAATAAGTCGGCTGTTAGGGTACTCTAGCAACCATTCCACGAAGCATTCTATTTCCTCCGCTTTATTGCTTGCCATTGAAATCCATTCGAGAGCATCGGATATTGCATTTCTCGAGTTTCTGTTTTCGTTAGGGTTATTACAAAGCATTCTCTGTATTAATATTATCTCAAACAGTGTAAATGTTATTTCTACACACGTGTATTTCCTTTCAACGCTTTATTACGCTTCCTTCGCTCTAATAAACGACGAACATTTTTGCATTTTATTATTCCTTTTGTTTGCGAGAAATAGTATAGAAACATTTGACATCATTAATTGAACTGTAAGTTTGTATGCGAATATGTAACGAAATAATGCAAAGCTAAATAATAATCGAAACTTAATAATAAGTACTTTTTCTCTAATTTGGAATATAAAAATATAGCAATGAAAAATGTTTCAACGTAATAAAAAAAGTAAACCATAAAACTCATAATTTGCTCAATCTGCATTGTCTGAACATAGCAGAAAATCATTGTTTTTCGTAAAAATAGTAGAAGCATTTTGTTTTTTACACGAGACGAACGGAAAATCAATTTCAGAGTGTCTCTATCCCCTAAGATAAGACGTCCACCCAAAAATGGATGTCATCGCTTAAATCGGGACAGTTTGAACCGCCATTGTACAGAAACTCATCTCTTTTTGAACGGACGATATCATGTTTCTTGATCGTGTCCCACTATAGAGTTACTTCTGAGGGTTGGACCCCTGATGCTGAGCCTCGCATCTTCCTGACTCCGCCTTCACTGCCGCTTTGATCAGCCCACAACCCCAAACACCCACTATTATGGACAATCAATCCAAAAAATGGACCTGGTCCACCCCAAAGGCAAACCACCATAGTATGATCATAGGGTCCTCCGTAGTAGACCTTCTTGGGATAATCACCTTTCGCGAATGGAACGTTTACTCGCCTAAGCAAACGGGTTAACGATTTCACATTGTCCGTTTCGTGATTTCTTCGAGGTCTTAGTATCCTTTTTCGTTGACACCTCAACGTGTATACAATTCAAACGACACTCTTACGTCTCTGCTAACGCTTTCGAGACAAAATTGCAAGATTCCGTTCGCGATCCTGCGATGTTCGGCAGAAAATTAAGGCAAACGTCGGAAAGATATAAAATAATTTCTCTTATATTTCATTCATCTTGTTATGCGGATATTTTAATATATTTGTGCTGATTATCTCTCATTTTTTTTATTCATTTCCACTTTTTCTGAACTTTCTATTGCGAAGCAAGTTAATGACTTTAACGTTCATTGAATTTCTTTATTCGCTTATAACAAACTCCCCGAAATTAGCGGTGTCTGGGAAGCATCACGTTACCTTTTTTTTATCGGCAACAATTGCGTATTAGATTTTACGTCACGTCAAGGTACTTTTACAAGGTCTTTATTTGTTATCAGTGTCAATTGCAGAAACGTTTCATTGCGCGTCGGCCTTATGCGAAATATTCTACAGGTCTGACCATTGCTCGTAACTTCTACTTTCTATGAGATTATTATAACAGTCTCGTATATAATACTCGTATATATTGTTATATACCCGTTAACCTTTCTATCGTATCTAGTATACTATTATTCAGTTCATTGAACCACTAGAAATTATGTGATTAAAAGACGTAAGAGTAAATCGACTTTTACATGCAAGATTAGAGAAATTGATTCAGAATTATGTTCGAGGTTGTTAAAACAAAATTATAAGATTTGTAAGGGTTCCTTTGACAATACAAAAATTTAGTACAAAACTTTTTTTTACACAGTAAGTTTTTCACAAGTGTCTTCCCTCTGTTGCACTACAAAAGTAATGTTCCCGAATTGTTTTTTTTCTCTTATTGCTCGACAAACATTTTCTATTCATTCTTCCGATTATTGTATATATTCTAGACTAGTAGACTGTTGCTTTATTAAGAGATCGGATTCTACACAGCCTATCCACCTTATCCACCTGCTGCCGACTTGAAAAATGATAAAAAAAATGTTTGAATTAAATTTGCATTTATGAAACAATCTTCGTAGACGCTAGTGTAATAATTTCGTGTTGACAGTCTTGAACATATTTTCGAACCAATTTCTCCATCTGCATTGAATGCGTCGCAGAGTGTATTCCACTCGCGTCCTCAGCAATTCTCAGATACCAAAAGTCGATTTTCCGTCGAAATGATCGACTTTTCGACTAATGCTGGTTGGGCATTAATTTTGTACTCTTCTCGGCGCACGCTATAAATCTTTAAAATCTCGAGCCACTTTCTTCTAATACTCTGCGCGACCGTTTCAACTCCTTACTTTCCACCTATACTGCTACATACGAACGTGCACACGCTTTAAGTTTCAGCTCTGTCCCACCTATGAATTCGGCAAAGATCGCCAAAGTATTATCCGTGGCTTGGTAGGATCGAGTGGAGCCTTCGACACGATTGTTATTGCAAAAGCAACGCGTCCGACTTCCGTTGCGCCCTGTAACAAGAATGATCGCATTATTCAGGACGCGTTTGGAGCAACATGGCAACGGGCGAGTGTGGGTGGCCGGGGCGAGGGGTGAGCAATCTCCTTGCCGCGTCTCTGCAGCCAACAATCCGCGTCGATAAATAAAGGATTGGCTGCTCCTCGGTCAATATTGATTTTTAAATTGACCGCCGAGCGAATCCGCGCCCTCCCCCGTCGCCCACCCTCCGATCTGCGGGGGTGGAGAGGTCGACGGAGGAGGAGGAGGAGGGAGAAGAGAGGCAGCGAGGCGGCGGCGGCGGGGGAGGGTGGCAGCGGCGCGGAGGAGGCGGAGGAGAGGGGTGTCGGCAGAATCTATCCTCGATCAGGAGGGTATACACGTATTTGTACGCGTTCGTTTGTGTCCGCGTTCCGTCTGTGTTTCGCCTGAACCACCCCCCCTCCCCCCTTATTCGACCTCCCTTTCTCTGGTGGTGCCGGCTTCATTTTTCCGTCTCCCTCTTGCATTCTCTTCGGGTGTATACGAGTGCGGTCGCGCGCGAATGCGTGTACACATCCGGGGATAGAAATTCAGTCGGGCATCGGTCGCCGGTATACACGGAATTTGATTATAAATAAATGCGAACCGGCAGCGAAGCCCAGCCAACCATCTCGCACGGTGTACACGGCCGACGCGGGGAGGGGTTACGGGGGCTGTGGGGTTGGGCTGGCGGTCCACTCCGTTGCATCCATAATGCAGAGACACGGTATGTTTGCGTTCCCCTAAACATCTCCCGTGTGTGTTCCCGGATACTTGATGCTCGGTTTGTCCGCAGGAATCGGCTCGGGCACCCTTCGAAATTCTGCGATCAGTACCATGCAGTGCATCGTCCCTCATCCTCGCCCTCCCCCCCCCACCATTTCCGTTCCATCCGCCTCGGACCATCGTCGTCGTCGTCGTCGACGCTGATTTTGTTTTGAAATTTTGCCGATGTTCCACGGCTTCGTAGATTCCGTCGATCTTGGATCTGTCGGCGAAAGTGCGATTTTTAGGATTCTGGGGTACGTTTAGCGATCGCTTTCGGTATGGAACTCGGTTGTTCCCGATGATGTCCGCATTTCGCTGCGTAAATGCATTGGATCCTCGATTATACGAAAATATAGATCTTCTTCCTTGCTTCACAATAAAACTTAAACTTAAACATCGTCGCTTAAACATTACCAAAGATTTAGTCTAGCATAGTATCTAAATAACACTATGAAAATGATGACTCTGACGTGATGACTCACAAAATAAATGATGACTCTGAAGTGGTGAAAAAAACGGCCAGGTTAAAATACGAGATAATTCTGTTACTCAATTGAAAATAATTTCAATTTAATTTTAAATTTAATATTAAAAATTTAATCTTAAAAATAATTTTAAGATTATTCAAATTAATTTAAGATTAAAATAATTTCTAAAATCATTTTAAGATTATTAAATTTATGGAATGTTAATTATTAAAAATGTAAGTGTCTCATGACTGAACAAGCTAAAATAGATAAAATGCTTGGTTCTAGAAATAGAAATTTTGATTTTAAAATCGAACGAGTTGCCCTGTTTTTTTTTATGTCACTTTGCCGACCGAGTTCTACGGTAATAAAATAATCTGTACAACTTTGATTCAGCCGTGCGAAAGTTTTGAATAGACGCGTTCGTCACACGGTTGTGGAAAACCCGGGAAGCCTTTTTCTGGGAATCCTTTTAAATTTTCAGAGCGATTTTCAGTGAGCATGTGCAAAGCGGAAAGGGGGGGGGGGTAGAGGGGAATGGTCATCAAACGATTCGCGGTAGCAGCTTTTAATATTGGAATTGACTTTGGTGTCGCGAAGTTTCCCCTCGGAAATTTCAGCCTGGCGGAGGGCAACCCGATTATCACGGGCATTCACCGAGAGATGGCGCGGAGGGGACCGCACGTGGGGCGATTAAAGATTCTTTGATGTTCTCTAAAATGTTCTCGCTGAAAGGCAACCGTGTCCCGAGCAATTCCGACAGGTGAGGAGAGACCGTAGCTTTCTCGCACGCAGGAAGGATCGGTACGCTTCATTTAATTGTGGGAATCCGAGCCTTACGGGGAAACTTCTGAAGCCGCTTAATAACTTGGGAAATCCTTATGTACACCTTCATGTTGCCCCGGGACCGCACAAATTGAAATTAAGACGCCGCATCCGATCGGGCTGAGTGTCGACAAAATTGTCTGGAATTCGATGGGGTCGTGGAATACTTGAGGCGCCAGCTCGCTCGTAAAATTATAAAGCCTACGGATATCGTAAGGTTGCGACTCCTTGCGGCCTTTGCATACGTCGCGTCTACGAACTTACCATTTTTCCTACGAACTTATGCAACGTTAGATCACAACAAGCATATCTTTTTTATTTTATGTAAACTATTAACCATACACCTTAGTTTTACGAAACTTGTTGTTTGTCCATTGTTGCATTTTTAAACTCAAAATAGACGTTTTAATCGATAGGATAGTAGAATCGATTACTGTGGGGTGATCAATTGTTGAGCCTTTGGTTTCTTTTGAGGCATAACTTACTTTATATTTATCGAATAAGGTAAATTAAATTTTTTTATTCAACTATAGGCAAAATAAAAAAAATAAAATATTTAGTATTATTACTTAACTTATGCAACATTATTTATTATAAAAGTTAGCAAAACTAGAATCTATTTAATGATAACAAAAAAGTAAGTAAAAAATTATGTGAAGAATATGGTGGAAGAAGGAACGTTGGTGTGCAAAATGAAGAAGAGTAATTTGGAAGAATAGCTTGTCATAAATTCATCATTTCTAATTTATTAAAGTTATTATCTCGGCGAATCAAGTAGAAACGAGAATTGTTTGAGTTTCTGTTAAGATTTTCTAAAGAGGTTCAATGTAGATTTCCAGATATATTTTCAGTTTTATTGATATTTTAAAACACGGTAGCTTAATATAAAAATAAAACAGTTAACAAAAATATTTTAAAGCCATGGTTTTTGATATTTTGAATGTGTGTGTGTTTTGCTGGTATAATATATATCCTTTTGTTCGCATTCTGTTTGATTGTTATTGTATCTCCCGTTAAACGGATAAGCATTATTATTATAAAACGACGTGGAAGATGCCTACGCGGAAGACAATAACGAGGAATTTTTGGTCGGAAGGAGAGCCTCGGATGTTGGCGAGTTCCGGCCCGTAGAGGCGGCAGCATGAAGATCCATAGTATCGAAGACATCTCTAGCAATCCGCGTCTGGGAAACGTCGAAATTCAGCTTCGGTTCGAGCGGAATCCACGGCGAAGTCTGAGAAAAGCCTTCGCGCCGCTTCGAAACGCAAGACTCGTCACCGGTCCAGCTTTCAGATAACGCAGCATTGTTGCGGCCCTGTTGGGGGTTCGAAGCGTGGAAAGAGAGGGAGGATGAGGACCCGTAGGATGAGGAGGAGGTGGAGGAGAAGGCGGCTGAGGGGATGGAGTAGGGTGCGTCGTGGCAGAAAGAGGGTCGAGGAGGTACAGCGGCGGCGACTGAGGAGGTAGAGAAGAGGGCGAGGGAGAGAATAAGAGCACGTATACATCGAAGACTGGCAGGGAAACCGAGGGGGGTGAGAATAGTACGAACACACAGAAATTCATCCCTGAGAATCGAGGCTGTGTGTCCACTAGTATGGCGGCTGCCCGCTCAATGCACCCTCCACCCTCGTACTGACCGACGCCGGGCGTCGCGGCGGCCGGCCCCTACACGCCCGTTGCCATAGAAACGCGCTGTCATTAAAGCATCGCCTTATCATAACCGACGCGCGGCTTTTCTCTCCCTCTCGCTCCCTCTTTCTCCGCTTCCCCTCTCCGTTTCTCTTTCTCCGCTTCCCCTCTCTGTCTCTTTTTCCCTCCCACTCACTCTCTCTCTCTCTCTCTCTCTCTCTCTCTCTCCCTCTCTCTCTTTCTCTCTCCAGCCGCCTCTCGCCTCTCTCCCTGGTCGCCATCTTTACACCCTCGCAGCCCTCCCTGGACACCGGCCGGGGAGCCCGTCGACTGCAATCCTCCCTCTACCTCTCCGCAACCCTTCGTTTTCGCATCAGAGGCTTCTCTTTCCAACATCCACCGTCCTCGCTCCGTTTCATCCCGCTCTGCGGTTGTGTGCGACCGTCTGTGCAGGCGCGGAGGTACGTACCCTACTACTACCTACTGCCTTCGCGCTGCTTGCGGCCAGTGGTCACATGCGTGATGATGAAGGAGGGGAGTTCTTTTCGTCCTTCGGACGCGACCTCGCACCGACGCTCTTGTCCTCGCGCGAGCATCCTGCTCCCAGAGGCCGGCCGATCCTGGACGACGATCCCGGACGACGCGGCTGGCCATCGACGACGCGGTCCGGCGTCAAGAGGGTTACGCTTCGTCTTTTTCGAGCTTCTCTGAGATATGTTCGAAGGCGTCGATTTCACAATATTTTCATATTTCAGAGTATGTTGTTCTGTATTACGAACAATTAAGGATAACAAAAATCGCAGGAAGTCAAAATATTTGAGTGATATTAATCTTTGACGAGGTTTGGAAATTAATTTTGATATGATGTATTTGAATGAATTGAATTTGATTAGCATGATCAATTTAAAAATATTCGTATTTTATATTTATTGAAGTGAGTTATCTAAATTTTTCTTCAGATGCAAATATTTGCCATAGTATTCATTCAGGTATACAAGAATAGGACTTAAACTAGAATTTATATTTAACATTTAATTAGAAAACGAATGAAATAGAAACTTTATTTTAGAGATTTAGTAAATTAATTAGAACGCCATGCTAAGTCAATTTCATACTAGCATGATAAATAGATTGCGAACCTTCGTGCAAAGATTAATTTCCTTCGTTAACTAACGACTAGTCACTGTAGAATAAAAATAAAAGTGTTACCAAGTCTTGTTAATATTCGCGTTCTCTAAGCGTTTTAAAAATTCGTAAATCTATAAATGCTCGTCTATGCATTTTATACATATTATCCAGCGATTAGACTGCGAATTTGTATACGTTTGTTCTTTTTTTTTCTTTTATTATATAACTTCAATAGATCATTTGGTAGTTCTACTATCTTAAGCTGCAACTACTCATTTTTCCCATAAATCGGTAGGAATATTCCAAGGTTACAATTACAAATGTTTGAATAAAAGACGTATGCGTATATATGTATATATATAATGAACACTTAAGTATTGAAATTCATTGAGACGTGGAGAAGCATGCTGCCTCCCCCTTCCCCAATTCAGCTTCCATAACATTATGCGACCGTGCAAAGGGGATCCCAGTTCGCCGGAACTTCGATCCGGAAGTCGAGTGCGTTTCTGTGTATCTCATTAATTTTATTCTATATAATATGGGGCCCCCCCTGGCGGCGCTGATTAATGGAATCGAGTCGTGCCTTCAAAATACAACCCCGCAAGTAGGGACCGCTGAACGGGTAACCAGAATCTTTGATTTATCGTGCCGATATTCCGCAATTATTCCACCTTTAAAAACAACGTTCCTTGGATACATTCGGAATAATTAATTACGTCGGCAATTAATATATTCGCGGTAAATTCTCGATCGTTATATTATTACACTTTCCACGAAAACCAAATTAAATTTGTGTTAAAAATCTGTTTCCATTTAGATTAATGGTAAAAAGCTTTTGTAACTCGTATTCTACTAATATTTAACATACTCAAATTTCAAATTAAAAATATATTACAATTAAAATTGATTTTTTATTTAAATTCAGTTATAAATATAATTTAAATATAAATTCGTCGCTACTTAAATTTCTATGAAGAATCTAATAGTATTGAAAATCTATAATTAAAATTTATCTTCTATTTAGGTACAATTATAATGACAATTTAAATGAAAATCTATCGCAATCTATATGCAATTTATTAAATCCTGTTACGACGTTTTCTATTAATAATCTATTAGAATTACTCTACTCTGGTACTCTATTCTTAAAACCATATTTTCTTATGAAAAATTTAGAACATTTAATGCGATATTTTAGTTTCATTCAATTTAATTACATATTACTCTTTTTATTACAAGTATTTACATTTGCATGAATTCATACTGTCCATAAGATTCTTTATTAAAGAATAAAAAAAAAATCTAAAGAGACATGTTTATCGTTTCCATTACAATTAGAGAAATTCCACACTCGTACTCATTTGATCTATAATACAATTACTTAATAAATGATTTACCTGATTGATAATTATCAGTAATTTCATAAAATTACTTGCTAATATACATTTTGCTTTATCAAATCATCGGGTGGGATGAAATTTTCATTTTATCATCCATTTTACGATACTCGTTGATCAGTCGATATCATAAAGCCGATTAATAATTAATTACCGGGTAATTAAATATAAAATAAATAGCGCCACGGTTAAATCCAAATCTGGCCCGGAGTAATTTACCGATAGAATATTAATGAATTTTAAATGGAATACGAATGGGAATTAAATGCATTTGAACCGAACGATAGAATTAAATCGCGAACGCCATCGCGAGCCATTTTTGACAGTTGTGATGGATATTTTCGGCAGCCTTCGCAGCGTTCGATAATTGAACAGTTATAGATCGGTGATGGGTTACTGCATATATCAATCAACTGTCTCTCTGTGGTGAAAAATACATCTGAAATTGGTAAAAAAAAAAGAATTGTACGATATTACACATTCGTGTTGTATTTTATTTCATTTTTTACAATGAAACATTATACATTTAATCTTGTTAACGTTTTTGTTAACCTGCTTACGTTTTGTTGTTGTTTATGATATAACATCTTTTACAGTTTTATTGTATATTGTTAACGTGATATTTTGCTAGAAAGCGTTTCCACAAAAATTCTGCCAAAAAACATCACGTATTTACAGTCCTAAGGGTTAAAAAAGAAATGAAGTTTTTACCGTTCATTTAAAAATCCGGTATTTATAGAAAAGATTAATAGAAAATCCGGATTAATAGGAAAGAACAAAATTTATACCAACTATCAATAGCGACTGAAATGTTGCAAAATTAATTATCTATATTAGTTCCTTGTTTGTCATTTTTGGGGGCACTTATGAAACGAAATCTTATACCGCTTTTTGAGTGCCTCCTGTCACGTAGCGCGTCAAGACCGTAAATAATGTCCGCGTAAAAAGCTTCGTCGATGGTCGCGAAGACCAACAGTACGAAAAAGCAGACTAAAAAAAAAAAAAAAAGACAAAGGAAAAGATAGAAGGGAAAAAAAGACAGTCGTGAAAGTCTCTCTCGGCCAGCGAGCCGAACCGTTTCTGGATACAGTGTACGGTGTCGAGAACTTGGTTGTGAAATTCTAATGCGATTGTACTTCCCCCGGCGCGCTTCTAACGCCGCGGCGAGAATGTGTGCGTCGTTCCAGAACGTATTTGTCCACGCAACGGACTTACCCTTTGCTCTGAACTTCCGACCCCAGAGCCTCTCCCCTCCTAATTCTCTTCTCCTCTGGTTACGATGCCGGAAGGCTCGCGCGGCCCTCTACGAAATAACGAGTCTCATTAATCCAATTAACCAGTAAATAATGGGATAGCATTTTCGTATTTACGAGAGAATAGTCGGCCCGGCCGTAATGGAGTTTTGAGCTGACTATCAATATATTCTTGCCGGCCGCGGGAGAACAAAGTGCGGGTCACTCGCTCACTTAGTTAACCCCCGCCACCCCCCTCCCCTCCCGCCCGGCGCTCGGGGGTTGCAGCCCCGGAGACATCAATTTTGTTTCCTTCTTGGCCCCGGCGAGATCTGATTTTCGTGAGTGCTTCTTTTCGACGCGATTTCGAGCGGACCGGGCCGACCCGACATTTCCAAAACGTCCTGAACGCGGCCCCTTCCTGCAGCATACTTGTTTGACGCGACTCGTCAACTGTATATCTTCGACAAATTAGGCGAACATGCAGTTTAGACAGCAGGTAAGAAGACCTAATTGTTTGGATAACGGAATTTTTCAGTAACTGGAAAATCACTTTTCTGATATCGTATGTTCGTTGTCGATTAAATAAAAAATAAAAAATTTTACAACATATGTATACATTCGAATCTGTTTTGAATCAAATGTTGGTAAAATTTTTCTTGCTGCATCGTCAACAGGGAATTGTTTTTTTTCATACAATATACACAAATTAATTTACATTTTTATAGTTCCTATTTACACATGCACGTACCCTTACCGCACACGGAACAATTATAAAATGTACGTATATCCGAATATAAACAGTTTCACTAATTTTTTATTAGTACGAACTTGACTAACAAAAAACTTGAGTTTTCTTATAATAAATTTATTCATAATTATTTCCATTACTTGAAAAGACTGTCTCGTATTCATTCTGAGGTGATTTGTTTTCTTTAACGATCTAATATAGATGTTAAAAATTGGCTAATGCAGTAGTAAAACAGTTAAAAATGTTTAAAATTTCGAGTTCTATAAATCTGTTTCGTCATTTAATATTTGCACAAAAATATACTTCCTGCATGATTGAAACGAATAAATATTTAACGCCTAAAGATAATTCTATACGCGGAAACTGTAACTGCTGTTCGATAGCGTTAGATCCGCGTTAAATTGTCTACAGCATTGGAATCTTTACAAGCGTTATCGATCATTTAATGCAAATATTTTAATTAATTCTACAGCTACCGGTTATCGATGATCCTCGTGGCGCCAGTAGTACTTCGCCAGCAGGTCATCGACTTTTCGAATATCAACACGTTGATAATTTCAATTGATCGGTCACCTGAAGCGAACGGTTGATTATAATTGCAACCTCTGAATTGTTGAAAACCGAGGATTGCAGTTCGCGCAATCGTATTTTTGTTATATTAATTTTCTAGTATTTAGTGGGTCCATCTTTGTGCCTTATTATATCGTTTAATCGATTTCGCATACTTTCCACCACTTTTAACGATGACATAACCTGACATAACCTAACCTTGAAATGACCTTCGGATGACCTTGCAATAACCTTCAGATGATCTTGAAACGACCGTCAGATGACCTCGAAATGATCTTCAGATGGCCTTGAAAGGACCAGTTTCTTCAAAAATATTAAATAAGATAATAAAAAGTTTATTGCAAAATTTTACATGCATGCAACGATGGTACGAATACTTGTGGAACTACATCGAATTTGATCTCAACGCTATATTTTACCGATATTGTTATGATCTTATTCAGACAGTAGTTTAATAGAGTAGTGATGAACTGCTTCATTATCAAAACGCTTAGTAGAGTTAGTCCATCGAAGTGGACCCGTTTGGTTAAGTTGTATTAATAATCTAATCAACTTAGCAGCGTCCACACACACGAGTTGCTAAATTATTCGGCACTCGACTAAATTATGGACTGTGCCTGGACCGGCCTTTATCTCTAAATATAATCGAAATCTCCGAACAGTTGACGAATCTAGGTTGGCATGCCGTTCGCGTATGCCGTTCCTTGTACTTTAATGAAAATTGTTTACGCCATCAACGGCGATCTTCAGCGGGGTATAGCTCCGCCGGCAGGTCGAGCCCCGGGGGCGGGTAGCTCTCGGCACATTCGGCGCACGTTTTTCCTTTAGATCTGGGGAGCGTTAAGGATATCCATTCGCGTCGGCAATAGAAATTACAGCGGACCACGTACCCGGGCTCGCTTCCATGATTTGCATATTCGTTTGAAACAATATCCTCGGGCGAGACCGTTTCTCCGTCAGCTCGGAGGTGTTCGACTGTTTCAATTAAAATAAGCATACGCCACTGGCGCGCCAATACCAACCCCAGTCGGTCGTCGACACCCTCCTCTTTACCGGAAACGACGGGAAAAGAAGATACCCACGGCCCCGGTATATTGCTCAGCAGAAGCGAGGACTGAATGCGAAAGCAGCCGGTGAAAGTCGGGAATATTAATGTTTTTTTTTTTTTTTTACTTCTGTTTTTTATTTTTTCGGGGTCGGGTCGTAAATGCGACTATGATCGAGAAATGATTCACTGGCGCGGTCGAGGCATCGAATTGTTTCGCTGCTGACGCTTATCGAACTTCTAGCGGCGTTGCGTATTGGGATTGCGTACGATTCGTGGCGGAATCGGGCTGAAGATTCAAGGGGGTGCGGATGGTGGGTGGAAAGACATTTTTATTCAGCGTGAGATGAATCGTCGGAAAACTATTTCAATTTAAAGTTCCAATGCTAATTGCATGTATGTGACTTGTTATATATTTTTTGTAGCTATATTTTAGACGACTCCTTTTTGTATAATTTATATAACTTACCTATATAACTTAGCGTATATCATTAAACTGTATACTTATTCTTTATACTTATGATATATTGTGAAGAATAGAAGTCTGAAAGGGCTACGAGTCTATACTCAACCCTTTCCATAAAACGCGGTGTTAAAAACGATATATAAAAATGACATAGGTTGTCCTCAAAATGGTGATACAACAGGGTGGGAAGCGATTCTATATGAAAAACAGGTCGAAGTAAAGGAATAATATATTTTCAGTGAAAGCATCGTTGCTGAGAAAAATTTGGTCGACGACATGATACTACTGAACAGGAATCGAGTGGCGTGTCCGACCATGACATATCAGTTCCACTTTCTGTTCTATTACAGGCCACGCGAACTTGACGTAACGTCCAACAGAACCATGCACCGCAAGACCTTTAGAAACGAAAAATACGACTGGATGAAAGTTTGCCATACAAAGCGTTGAAAAAATTGTTCCTCAATTTTTCCATGCTCCGAACACTTAAAATTTCAAAGTCCGATAATCACCGAGTTATTTTTAAGTAACGAATTCCACGGTTCGCGGAAGAAATACGGTTATTTTGTCGTGGGGCTGAAAATAATTTTAAGGAAATAAATATGCCTCTGCCACGAATACAGGCACCAGCACGAAGCCAACTAGAAGGGGAATACACAGTTTCCCTCGGAAGCAAGGGTGGGTGTATATACGTTTGAAATGGGAAAGGGTGAGTGAAGAGGAGAGTGGTGAGGTGGTAGCAGCCAGCTAATATTTTTAGACACCACCAGCCCCCCGATTCCTCGATGCTCACCTCGCCGCCCCTGCCGCCCCTAGCACGTGTATATATAAGATCCTTTAAATGGGAAATCGAAACGTTTCGGAGATAACTCTCCTCGGGTGAGAATGTATTCAAAATGGCTGCCACAACGGCTCCGAGCGTTATGGATGGGAAGGAGATGGCGGGTTACCCCTCTATGATGATACGAAACATATTCCACCCTTAAGATCCCGACGCGGTGGCCGCTCCCCCTCGCCGGCTATAAAATAAAATTCATCGTCCTCATCCCTCCGCGACGATTCTCCGTCGAATTCGAAGATGGCGGACCGGCTTGGCTGACTGCGGGGTAGCTTTTTTTTTTGTAGAGTCGAAACAAAATAAGGATGATTTATGCAAACAAGGGGCACTCGTACTTTCTTGGTAACTCGATTACAATTCTGATAAATAAATTTTTCGAATAACTGAATGTGGTAGCTTGTAATGTAACAATACTGTTACAATTTAGTGAAAGATGTGACAATACTTTGACAGTCGTTGTCACGTACATACCGTAATCATATTATTAACAGATTTTATTACCATTATTATTACAAGTTTAATTCGAGCAAGAGCACTGTTGCGTATATTGTACGAAGATATAATCGTGAGAATAGAATTGAATCTATCCCTCAAAAAGGTCACCCAAAGTTACTTAACCCTTTCACTACGGTTAAAGTATAAATTATTGTTAAAGTATATGTGTATTCTTCATGAACAGATTATAATTCGTGAAGTGTTAGAATATTTTGATGACGTCAAAATTAAGCACTAGTTCATTTAATATCGATAAACAATAAAACTGTACAAATTATGTAAATAAAGCTAATGTTTATGGAATCTAAAGTAAGTGTTCCAACTTATTAAAAACCTATAAATTCATTAACTCAACAAACGGTAAAGATACGGAGTAAAAATTTTTCAAACACGATGGTATCCGAATATCAATGCGGCCCAATGCGCTCGGTGTTTCAGTTTCGATTATTATTTAAAAGAACGTCGACCGATAATGACGCAATAGTGCCGTATACAAAATCAAGCAGACTGCCGGCATGATATCTCGTTTATTCGAGATAACGCGGCTGTCGAACGAAGCTGATGGCTGCTTCACCCCGGTGATGCATCGACTCTGCCGCGAAATCCACCCCTGACCTTATCCTCGATACAAAGTCGAGCGCGGAAAGCGTTCCTGAGCGAAGAAGACTCGCCCTCCCCCCCCACCTGCTCGCTTATGCGTGAAGAAAGGAGCACGTAGGTGGCACGTTCCCCAACCCCACCCCACCCAACCCCTCATACATCACGCTGACACTCGTCTAACTACGTCTCTCCAGATTTATCGCGTTTACCAGGCGTACCTAATATCACGCAACGTTTTCGCGACACCTCATTCGAAGCGTGGCGCCTCCATCCCCACCGGTGTCATTGTAGATCGTGTTGGAATGCAAGAAGTCGGAGGGTTATAAGCTCCCTTCTCCATTATTACCTCCGCGGACGAGGCTGTCTTTCGATGCGGAGCTGCATTTTAGGGATGACAATATTTTTGTTCTTTTCGTTTCACCTTTCGCGGATCCATTCTTTATGGACGTTTTAGACTGGTTTGATATTTAGTTTTTAACGTAATGATAAGACTTAGTACATCTAATAATCGTTAAATCACTTTCATATCTCTATGTTGCATTTTTGACAATTGTAATCGCCTCGTAACGACAACAAATGTTATGGAGTCGATCATAATTTACAAAGGCCTTCTGATTTTTTAGGTGACTTGGATCATAATATTATTAACTTTAAAGTAAACAAAGTCCTGACACATTTTTTTATATTAGGGAAAACAACGCAGACAATACAGTGTGCAGGATAGAATAAACAGCCAGTATATTTAATTTAGGAATCAATTTTCCACTCGATGGATGGACGTTACACATTTTCAATATCCAAAAATTAAAAAAATAGTCGGACATTCAGCCTGATAAATGTATGAGAGATAAAATCGTAAAACGAAGAGTATAAATGTTATAAAATATATTTTCTCTGATAATTTCGCTTCTTCAAAATCAGATTAATGATTCCCAATGCAGTTTAATACAAATAAACGATCTATAAACAACTGTGTAATTTTATAGTTTTTAAAAAAAATTCTCACGCATCTGATACCGTCAACTCGATACCGTTGCATGTAACGCGTTGTTAGTATTTTTGAAACATAATTTCGAGGATCAGAGAAATTTCACAAAATCCAGCAGCAATAAACGGCACAGCGACAACGACTAGGAACGGGATCGATAGAACAAATCCGGCACGTGTCCTTAACACTTCTCGTAATTCCTTCCAAGATTGATGCAATCGCGGCGTGTAACGGAACCGTGTCCATTTATCCAGAAAATAATCCGCGAGATAACGTCGCCGAATCGTACATCCATAAGCTGCCTGCTTATGTTCTCTCTCTCTCCCTCTCTTTTTCTCTTTCTTTCTCTCGCTCTCTCGGAGATTAAAGATATTTATGAGATGACGATTACGTTTTTATTCGACCGGTCGGTATCGAAAGGGGTGGCTCTCCGGCAGACGTTTTCACGACAGACCGAGCGGGAAATGCTGCTCGTCACCCAGCGTTCATTTGTCTGGCTGTTGGCTGGTGCCTTGAACAGGAAGCAAGACTGGACAGAAAGGAAACAGAAACATGACACAGGGCAGAGTTATTAATCGTCGCTACCCCTACTGGTTTCACTGGGAACGGTGCATCCCGGGGTACGTGTCCTGCCACATTTAATAACGCTGCCTTTGGTTTTCGCAGTTAGACACGCGGACGAGTTTCGGACTCGACGACAGGGTGCTCGTGTCGGAGTGACAAGGCATTCATCATTTCACGCCATGGCACACTTTTAACCCCTTAGCGGTCAAGTTACGAGCACGCGGAATGGACAAAGTGAAAATGAATATTGAATTCTACTATTTAAATTTCATGAAAGCAAAGTACTTCGTTTGATTAAATCAATATTGAAAACTTAATTTATATGTCGCGTATTAAAAATCGTTAGCATTGCTGCTGGCCAAACACTTATCCGCAGGTAGTACTGTGAAAGAAATATTTGAAGACCATCCACGTTTCAGTTATTTTTATAGGAAAATATCGAGGGCTTTAACGTTCGACGAGTTCGACGAATCACAGTTTCGTTGAAAGTGTTTCAGACGAAGTGGAAGACGTCGGCGAGCGCTCGAACATCCTGCAGAGAGATGATCGGGTCTGCCTGATCAAAACATTGGATAGAAATTAGCATGTTGCTTCATACTGCGGACCCCTGGGAACAAGGGTAAGACAGGATGACACAGGAATCTCCAAAATGCGATACAGGCAGCCGGCTGCACGGAGCTTTCCCATGAGACCAGATACGCGTGTTAATGTAACACGATGCTCGTTATAATAATCTGCGAACGGAATGCACGTAGCCTAGTCGCAGGTTGTAGGTGATAGCACTGTCGGCGCTATCTCGTGCATGGGATCAGGCCCCGATGGGGGTACGAGACTGTTCCGTAAGCCGGTTATCTAAATACCGTAAATAACAACAAGCTCCCGTAGCTGGGCAAGGCCACCCTAGCGGAGCGTCACCCCTTTGTGCTACCCCCACGATGCTTATAATGCGTGCTTCCACGTGCCTGAACTACTTTAACGATTCCTGCGAGATGAGCGTCGGTCGGGGTGTCGGAATCACGATAATCTCCTTTTTCTCGCGTTGGTTGCACCGTTTTCATGCTTTATGCCCCCAGCACGAGAACTGGAAGGACTCCGTGTTCCTTTATGTCGTTTCTGTCCTATTCTAACCCCCCATTCGGGAATTGTTCTTACCAGGACCTTCATTTTTCATGGCAGTTTTAGTCTACGCTCTAAGAACGTCGCTTTTGCACTTACCACTTTTCCAATAATTATTGAGTTGTTCGCTTTTTCTTGTGGTAATGAAAGACAATGTTCGTATAATGAACGATTGTTTTATTAAATTTTATATTGGCCATTCTGTTCCCAATACCTTTTGCTACCTTTTTCCACGCTCGTAAAATTTTTGGTCTTCGCTGGCAAAAAACTGATCGAGGCGGTTTTTGACCTCCTCGTTTGAAGTGAAGGTTTTACCGTCTAAAAAATTTTGCAGTGACCGGGACAAATAATAATCCGAAGGTGCCAGATCTGGAGAATATGGTGGGCGTGGCATTGCATTCCATTCATGCTGTAAAAGCTTTGAGCGAGCGATCAAACTTGTATGAGGTCTCGCATTATTTTGGTGGAATACTGTACCTTTTCGGTTGATTAATTCTAGCCTTTTCTGCTAAATTCATAATCTACATATGCAATTTTCATGCTCTATGGGTCCAGCTTCATACTTAAAAACTCGCCTAAACACGTTTTTAAGAATTATTCTTACCAGGATCTCTAAATCCTTATATTTCGTGTACAATATACTAAATTACTCAGAAACCTGTTTGAAAGTGGGTAGCTTTTTCAAGATTGGATCAAATTTGTGATATTAGAGGAACTATTTTGCTGCACAATGAGCAGAAATATTTTTACGAAAGTTGCAATTGGTAGAAATTACGAAAATAAATAAAAACGTTAAAAGAATCATATTGGAAATTAAAACAAGACAGAGATAATGTCGTGGCATATATTATAAATTTGTAGTTGTACGAGATGAAATCTCAGCATTAAAATAGCCGTCGCTAATGACCAACCTATCGATGAAATATTAATAAATAAAAAAAGAGGAGGAAGAAGTTTCTTATATTTACCGAAAAGGACAAATTGTTTCTCGAGATTTTTAGATATTCGTTTCGAGCAGAATTTTATTTGAATAGTTAGTATTTATAAAATTGATCGATAGATTTTTAGGTTATAACAGTATCTTCTACCGCATTACAAAGTTTTTTAATTCAATCATGCCGATCTTCGATAGACAGTAATAAACATATTTGTGAGAGACATATTTTAAAGCGTTTGTGAAATAGAACGTGACGAAAGTTTGCTTCGAGTGACTTTAAATTAAGTTGCTTCGTTGTCTTTTTTAAAAACCGTATCAAAATGGTCACAAGATATTTTTTACTTTTGTAAACTTACGTTTCATTTGATACGAATCTCGTGCTTTGCTTATCAAACTTTTAGTTCGTTAATCTGAAATACCATTCAGGTTTTAAAGTTCAAACTTCCGCAGCGAGTATAAAATCAAGAGAAGTTACGGCTTCGCGGGAGCAAATATACCTTTAAAGAAGATTTCAAAGTTCCACGTAAACTGAAGTTATAAAATTTAAATTGATGGTTTACTTAAAGTTCAGAACATTGGAAATTTACTTTCTTTTACAATCACGAAAAGTTTCTTCCGAAAGTTCTAAAGAACGGTGTTCTTATTACAGAAAATGATATCCTAACCACAGTGTTGTCAAAATCATAACTATTTACAACCAGCTATTAGTAATCATTTCAAAATGTGAGATAAATAATGTAGAACATTTTGAAGAATTGTAGACTGAATTATTTAGAGAAGATAGCAGTTTCTTTCGTAATCGCATAAATTAGTGTACTCGAGTACACAATTTAGAAATCTCTTTCGATATTATTATTCTATAAAAAATTATTAAAATTCTTTTAATCGTAGCATTTGAAGTGGCATGTTTTCTCCAAATTTTAAAATGCTTTTTCACAACTGAACTGCAGATTTAACGCATCTAGAACAAAAATGTGCAGATACTATATAAATCAACAAAGAGACTGAAACTGTGCAAGAATGTTAATGTACTAATTTCAGCTTATTAAGTTTATCAAGAAAAGAATCGAATTTTCGTTGGTTTCTATTTTTCGCAGTTGACGTGAAGAATTCTAACTCTGTTAAATTTGTATTTTTATTTATACTCCTATTTGCTTTATTTTACTATTATCATGCACAATTTTCATTTTATTAAATTCCAAAATTTACTAGAAGATTGTGGATCTTTAAGTGTTTATGGTATTTCCAGCTATGTATCTGGAACAGAAGAAAATATCGACACGAAGAATAATTAGAAACAATTTCTTTTAAACGATCTACCAAATTCGATTTTCATCCAAATTTTTTCAACGAATATCCATAAAATTCCCAGTTTGCATACAAAGATCCTAAGTCTATTTATTAACAGCCCACGGTGATATTTCCACGCGTACCCGTTAAAAATCGTCTGCGAGCTGTCACCATTTTAATCCTGTCTTTTTCTGCGTTTTCCATGGGCCGTCTCCTTATCGCAGCCTTAGGTCCGCAACCCCAATGCCGACGTCTCTTTCCCTTTATCTCTGCAACGTCGTGTCTCGCAGTTCAGTTTCCCTGTTTCGGATCTGCAGGCGTCGCTATCTCGGCCACGACTTCGGGCGGACATGCCGGAATTATTGTGATCGGTAGGCTTTCCCCAGGCTCAAAGGATTCCAGGTTATTACTCAACGTCAAAAATCAAGGCTGGGGGCGCGCGAGGTTCTTAGACGGTTACCCACTGGCGGATTATGTTTGCTGACGTTTCGCGCATGGCTGCTGCCGTGGAACGGTTACCGCGTTGTCGTTGCGGTCTCTCTCGAAGAGCAAACGTGGATCCATGGTTCTATATTATGCTGCAATCTGCAATAAATACAATTGCAATTTGTTGCTCTTTAACCCTCTTAGTGCCGGGCGAAAAAGCCAAATTTCACGGTTTTACTAGGGTTTAGAGAAAGGCACATAAAAACCGAAAAACTGTTAGCTATCTCTTCTTTGCTTCTCGATTCAAGGTTTCTCAATCAGTGGAGTAATTCCGGGAACGTCAATGTCACGTTTCGTTCGAATGAATATGTACAACGGGACACTTTTATATTTCACAACGTTAGCTTTTTTTGGAAAGGACTTAACCGGTGCCAACGGGGGCTGCCTTTTATTTCACCATACCGAATTATCATCAATAAAAGAATTGCATCTTTTTAAATGATTCATATAGATCTCCATGTATATATTATGCTTCAATCGCCAGCGATACAAAAGCGGATACGCGACTATTAAAACAGTACTATTCTGACCAATGCTGTATTATTTCCCCGCAGATTTCAATTAAATCTATAAAATATTCCGAGAAATTTATACACGTTAATGTCGTACGTACTATTTTAGTGGATCGAGTGGAACCATTCAGCGTTCGGTAATTTGTTTAAGCGAAATTCCATAATTGAATTAATTTTATACACTGGTTTCGAAATGCAGTAAATCCTTCCGCGTCCGAATTAGAATCGAGCCAAAAATTCTCGGATGATAGGGCAATCGCTCTTTTGATAATGAGTGTCATTTATTCAGGCACGTATTGCGCGCTATCTTTGGCATCGGAATTTTCACGTACCGTTCTCCGTGTAATTTTCAGATCATTGTTGCCTTCGTAATAAAAATACAATGAACTGAAATTTGAACATTTATGGAACCTCTTTAGCACCCATCGACGGACAATATGTTCATGTTAAACAATTTTGCTGTTATAGAATTACTTTGTGCTACTGACTAATTTGTAATAGCGCCTATAAAAGTACGAAGCGACATTTTTAAAAACAATAAGTCTTATTTACAGCGTATAATTATATATTATATTATGTATCAAAGATCAAACGAATTTTATTTTTAACAAAATTGTTAACAATGTAATTCGCGACTAAAATTAAAAATACTACTTCTATTTTATGTCGTGTCATTATTTGTTAACAAAATTGGATCAATATGAAGTATATTCTAAGTGATATTTGATTTTCCAAAATTGAAATTAAACTATTTTTACAATTGTCTAATTTTGAAAGTGGTGCAAGTCCATTTGCAGCCCGTAAATATACATTAGTTTAGTAAAATATGCCTAAAACACATTTATGTATCCAAATTACATATTGATAAAACAATGCTAGACATCATATAATTTGCCTAAGTTTTTTTATGTCAACGTTTAATTTTCTCGAAACAAGAGAAAATGGACTTGCACCACTTTCAAAATAAACGGTCCATATTATACTATCAGCAACGATTGCACAAACTCGCGCATCCATTTGCTCACGCATCTAGAAAATAAAAGCGTTATTTCGCGGAGACCTGGGACCTCCATAGGGAGGCTCGCGGACCGTTCTTTGTTCCCACAAGCGGGCCGTATTTGTTGGTATCGCAAGGAACATACAGGACGACTTCAGAGCAACTCGGTGATCCGATAAACTGATAGATATCTGCCGGTACCACTATAATTAACGCTGACCTGCCGGCGACCTGGCGGCAATTTCAGCAACCAGCCGATACGACGATCATAATAATCGCGGCTAAATCTCTCTGCTTGTCAATCAGCCGACTGACATACTGCTACGGGCTGCCCGGGGCTTTGCGTGTCCTGCGAGGATCGTTGCACGCTAGCTACGTCGATGCTCGATCATTAGGCTGGTCCATGTTTCCTCTTTGCGCGACCCTCGCGTGCGATAGATCGATGCCCGTGGCGCGAGATCGGCCAGCCGTGCCAGATGGACATCGAGACTCGTTGCCTTTCAGTGCCCCTAATTATTTGGATTTGCGTACTGGCAGCTTCAGGGGCTTAGAGGTCATCGTGCAGGCTTTCATTTACCTTGCCCGTGCAGAATGTTGCATGGAAATCAGAAAAATTCTTTCCTCCCTCTTTGCATCCCACTTACCTCCGGCCACGGGGTTCGTTGACGGTTTCTTCAAGGCGAGAAAGCCTTGTTGCGAAAACGAGCAACAACTACTCTTACGAATTCTTTTTGGGATAACGCTGTTTGGGATAACGCAAACACCTCTCAGAACGAAACAACTTTCTTAAAATCAAACTAAATTCAATTAATACACGACATGATACTAAAAAGTTGTTAAATTTATCATCGTGAATAAAATATTTCAAATTTATTGGGGGCTATGTATAGCCTCTTGTAATTGACTGTATATACAATGCAATACGTCCGTAGGTTTAGCATTAAAAAGTGTCCGAATGGTATCGTTACCCACTAGGTGAATATAAGATTTCGCATGAAGATCCGGATCACTGTAAATTAAATGTCTGGCAACCGAGAAAATTGCAAAGGTATTTTAACCATGTAATTGGTTAATTGTTTCGAGAAGCGTGCGTCCCTTGTCGATGGTAGTTAGCAACGTCCCCAAAGGAATCTTGCGAAGGGTGAGCATTAGCGTCGCCATTGAAGAAAGGATCGTTGCGACGCACGGTTTCTGTGTTGCCGGCGCGATTTTTATCGGCAGGAAGACGGGACTAAGGAACCTGAACGAAAGTCGAAGTCCATCGGACCGTGGTGCCTCGATGCACCTGTTTGATCTACGTTGATTAGCTTTATTTTTATGCCGGTCTACCGTTGTACACTTCCTATACTCGGAATCGGCCGAAATTGCGTAATTTCACGCATGCGAGGTACGAGTAACGCGCGAGCCCTGCGATATCGTAGATTAAACTGTTTAGAAACACGTGTAAAAGTTGTCGATCGCATCGGCCGTGAAACGTAACCTAAACCCGGTGTGCCCGGTCTCGGCAATCTTGCATCTACGGGGGAATGCGACACGGGGAACCATGGGGTGGAAACGCTGAAAAACTCCTCAGGAGCGTATGCGATCTGTCAACAATTAAACGTTGCCTTTTTGCAGCTGCATAACCACCTTGCGACAGCCGTCTATCCGCTAATTACTAATTTGTTCAATGCAACACTACGAGTTAAATCGTTCATTTAATTACTTAATGCAAGGGAATTAAATCAAACAAATTGTCAGGAACGATAAAAACCCTAAGAAATCTGCCAGAAGTATCTTCGGAAATATTTGTTTAAAAATCACTGAATGAGAACCGGAAAATGATTTGTCCCGTCCGAGGGTTGAAACATAATCACATTTTTAAGATTAGAAAGTTTTTATTTTGTATTCTAAACATTAAAAAAATCGTCTTTAAGTTTCTCTTAAAAAATTTCTGAGTAAAAATTTCTGAAATACGATGGTGTCCGAATATTAATGCGGCCCACTGGATTTCCAAAACGGTACACAAGGTTGAGCACTTTCGAAGTTCAAAGAAAATGAAATGTTTTCCTGGTAACAAATAGACACGGGGAAAGTCTCGCATCGATTTCGTAGATCCGTATCAATAAATTCTTGGTTTTATATATAACCGTGCCGCGCAGCCAGCCCCATAATAATATTCCCCTGTATACGTGGAATAGTTTTGCCCGTGATTCACCGTAGTTTGAGAAGTTCACGGTCCTCCAGAAAATTGAAGAGCAGTCGGGACGGCTCGTGGGTGAAATCACAATTATATCGGCCGGGTCATATATATATATCGACGACAATAGGACACTCAAGTGGGATACAATGTGCATGAAACTTTATTGTTCCCCTGAAAGCGCCGGTCAGTTTGGTCCATCTGCTGACCCAGCGCCAGTTGCTACACGTACCACCGGCGTCATCAACTGCATCGGCATCGTATACAACGAGTTCTGAGTGGATGTATTCCCAAGGACCCATTCGACGCAAAACTTCCACGTTTGATAGGGCATCGAGAATCATGTACTCTCGTGTTTCTTGACACAGCCGCGTTTATTATTCACCGTACGGCCAAATATCCTATTCCAGTTTACTACAGAAATATTTACTCTGCGAAACATTCGATTTCCTGGCTCAACAGGAAATATATATATATATATATAATATTTTATATATATATTGAAAAACCTACGGAGACCAAAATATTATAGATCAATGAATCATTATATATATCGATTATTTCCCGAATTAAGGTTAGTTTCAAGAAATGTTTCGAATAAAACTTATCCTCTTTCGGAGAAACTTTAAACTTCGAACGAGCTTGAAAGATATATAATGATTCATTGATCTATAATATTTTGGTTTCCGTAGGTCTTTCAAGCAAGTTTAAAGTTTTTCCGAAAGAGGATAAGTTTTATTCGAAACATTTCTTGAAACTAACCTCAATTCGGGAAATAATCGAGCGCGAAACTTCAAACGAGTCACTCTGTATAGAACAGCTCGAGCCGAAACAAGCGTTTTCGATTAGATGCCCGAAAGATGATTGCTTAACGGGCGGGGGTAAAGGTTTCGCCTGCGTGGAAGAAATCAGTCTGACCGATTGCAGAAGTCAATCAGCCTCGAGGGAGGATCATTAAATTCGAAATGTAAATCGCGTAGGGGTACAGCAAGTGGGCGCTAATATGCGCCAGATCCATTAATCATAACCCCGGGGATCTGCGCGACCCCTCTCGCCGCGTCTGCGAGGGGGGGAGTTGCAAAACTGTGCGAGTGCTCAGAAACTGAAACAGGTTAACGTTAGACACACCCCGTCCGGTCGACGTAGGGAGAAGGGGTGGGGTGGGGGTGCCCGCCAGCAGCATTGTTCACGGCGCTGCACTACCCTAAATATTAACAACGAGCGAACAGGGGTCAGTACAACCCTCGAAAACTTTTCTCCGACTGCTCCCTTTGGGTTGTTCCTCTTCGTGTTCGCGGGACATCCCCGCGCGGACCCGGGAGCCGGTCTATTGGTTTATGAGAATGCCGGAATGCGAAAAGTCTCATCGAGGCCAATGTTTCACGGCCCTCCAGGAATTTTATGGCGATTTTCGCGACTGTTTGAAACAGCAATTTTCGAAGCCCTCGCGAAATCGTCAATTTTATTAGATTCTTTGCCGAAATAATGGCTACTCTGCTATGACTCGGTTCAAATATCAATTTACTAATCGTGATAAGGACCGCTTCAATTAAAGTGCGGATTTTACGCATTAACGGGAAAAATGAATAGGTGAAATTTAAGGCAATCAAAATGGTACTTTAACAATGAATCGAGGCGTAGCGGTCAAAATGACCGATTTGGCATTTTTCCTTTTTAAAACATCTTGAAAGCTGGAAAACATTTTCCAGAAGAAATGATTGCATAAATTTCTCAATTTAAGCTTCCATTAAGCTTTCTTTTAATCTAATTTTGAACTTTCAACTCCTAAAGAAAGAAGTGGATCTCCTCTTAATTAATATCATTAAAAATCAAGTTATTTTTGTATTTATCTTTTTATTTAAATGGAAATTCAATAATAGATCGAATAAATAATAGTATACAAATATAAAATAATTTTTTAAGCGATACGTTGATTTATTTTAGAATATTGTTCTTGTTTGTCTGAAAACCCATTGCGGTATATTATTTGAAAATAAAACAGAGAATTCGAGTGAGCTAAACCGAAGTGTTTAATAATCTCGCACTGTTCCAAGTTTAATAAATTGCGATCGTATCGGAGAAGTAAATTTGATCCTTACCCGACTTTTTGTTCGAGCCTCAAATAAAACTCTGTAATTCAGTTGATCAATTTGGTTCGCTCACATGCAAGCGATAAAAAATTTACTCTGTCCGTTTAGTACGGCAGGGAAATAAAATGTCTATGCCAGATATAAAAGTCGAGTGCCGAACCCAATTGACTTGTAAATATAAAAGTCTATAAAAAGAGCTACCGTAGTCAAAGTGTTAAACATAAAATTAAGAACCGTTTTAAACTTTGTTAATGATCACGTTCCGTTATACTTTACACGCTTCTCATTTGATTCTATTAATGGATAAATGCAATAGCTTCAGCTGGGAATCCTGCGAAGAGATAAGATCTAATCGAGACAGCGTTTTCCAACCATCAATATATATATAATTATATCAAATTATAACAAAATTTATTAATTAATAACAAAAATATATTGATTTTACTCCTCGTAGTACATATTAACAGTCCACAAAAGTA
The DNA here is from genome assembly GCF_028453695.1 of Augochlora pura. Taxonomy (NCBI): domain Eukaryota; kingdom Metazoa; phylum Arthropoda; class Insecta; order Hymenoptera; family Halictidae; genus Augochlora; species Augochlora pura. Next base: position 1,223,999 of record NC_135777.1, read on the forward strand.
TTCGTACCAGTGTAAATTTTGTCAAAAAATCGCATATTAGAGTAGCTTTTTTATTATATTAATTTTCTAGTATTTAGTGGGTCGAGCTTTATGCCTTATTATATTGTTTAATCGATTTGGCATACTTTCTACCAGTTTTAATGTGATATTCGGTTCAATACTATTCCAAACTTCCAAAATTGTTTTTTAACATTTGTTTAATGAAAATTCCATGCTCGTGCAGTCTTTTATCTATTTCCGTCCATAAATTTTCTATAGGATTTGTATCTGGACTCTGAGGAGGCGTATGTAAAAAAAAGTATCCACTCACGAACAATCTGAGCAGTATACTTCCCTTCTGAGTGTTGAAAATAGTAGTCACCTTCCAGACCAAGCTTAATCGCACTTGAGTGCAGATTTTCTTCGAGTATATTTTTATACTTTATCTTATCCAAAATTCCATCGATAAAGACAAGTTTGCCCACTCCGGATGCCGCGATACAGCGTTATCGGTATTATACCCATACCTCATTTTCACGGAGTCTGCGCCGTGATTTACAGTTGGTTGTACATTTTTTAATTCAAATCCCTCCAAACTTTTCCTCTTCCGTCACATCCAAAAATATTAAATAAGATAATAAAAGGTTCACTGCAAAATCCAACACGCGTCCCTCGATTTCAACAAATTTCTCTTGTAAGCAACGAGGGTACGAATACTTATGGGACTGACTGTAGTTAACTGACCGGAATAGTAAAAGACGGTAAAATCGATATGATCGGTATTGTCGCCGGGAGAACGGTTGAAAAATGTGACGAAAAAAGTAATCGATCAATCTAATCCCTGTACGAAAACCCGTTTGGTCTTCGAGGTCCGAGAAGAAAAAAAGAAGAGGGGCCCTCGGGGAAGTACGCCGCGGAAGGACGAACTTCGAGAAACGTCATTGCGCGCATACGTGATCCGATAGTGATCAGCTATCGGGATAAGTGGTGAAACTGCTGCAATATGAAAGGCGACATCCCTAAATGGAGCAGTCGGTTGTGAAGGCAATATGTACCGCTCATGTGGCACGCGATTGCGCTCACAATGTGTTCCCATATACGGTTCCGTACATGTGTTCCGGTCAGTGGTTCTTCTCTCTCTCTGGTCCAGGCTGCCTTTTCCGGCTGTCGGGAGCTGCATTCCTTATTCGATGCGCCTCTGTCCACGTGCACTGTGCTCACCTGTCGGCCCCGAGAGAAACGCGCGCTCCGCCGGCGATAAAATATCGCCAATCCCCGTCGCTGCGACTACAGCTGTCGGGAATAACAACCAGCCAGTGAACGATAGGATAATACGCAAAAAAGAAGAATGGCCGCTCGTAGAAAAGGGGTCCTAAACTTTAAGTGTCAATGATCGGGCCGGATCGATGAGATCTGGACGCGAGTCCGTAAATTCTGAAACGTTTTTCGAATCGGGGATACCCCGGATTGCCAAATGATCTGTACGGGGGAATAAAGATCGCCTTGGAAACGCTACCGGGAACGTTCTAAATAAAACCCGGATATCTGATTTATTTGTCAATGTTTATCGCGGTCGCTTTCACGCGATCTTTAATGTCTCTTGGAATTTTTTACGTTTTACGGCGTAATCGTCGATAACTTTTGCAGCCAGGAAAATTTGATTTGAAACGAACATTTTATCGTTAGACCAACGCGAAGATTTTGATGTTTTCCGGATCAGAATTAGACTGCGAATCTTCGTGTATATTCATATGTCATTGGTAATATTAACATTAGAACGGAAGAAAAGATCCCTTCAGTAACTAAAAAATTACTCGCTATAGGAGAAACAGATAAATTCTTAAAATTTTTCAATTCGTAACAATTCGTAAAATTGTAGCCGTGTCTGTGTCAATAATGTCGAATAAAATTTTATTTGTTAATTTTCATCTCTCATGCATTACCGAATAAAATTTCGTAACGTAAGTACAACTGTTGTCGCCGTTCCATATTGAAAAGTAGTCGAAATCCTAAGGCATTCCGGGTATATACATTATAATGCACTTTGCATAACAACGAAGATGTTGCAATGTTCCTACCCACTGCCACGAATTACGTGGATATTTCGTTTCCTGGTCAGCGAAGCCAAGAACAGTAAATGCAAATGCGATGGGTTCCCGCGTGGTTAATATTAATGAATGAATTTTCTCTTCGCGCCTTCGACCGCCGCGTCCTTAAATGTGCTCTTTGAAATATCGCGGATAGGGAATTAGGATGCGGAAATTATTGCGGTTCAGCGCATAATTTCCACATTACCGTAGCTCATGCGTGTAACAAGGGCTTCGTAAATTTACCGGGCTCGAATGTTCTTTTTCCTTTTAATTGCTTTTATTTGTCTTCACCGTGTATCCAATTGTTCGCGCGTTTACGTATCACGATTCGAGATAAAGACGTGTTGACTGTATCTGCATAATCATAATCGTTTGTAACGCGAGCGTTCGAGCACCTTCTTCCCTTTAAATTACTCTTAAAACAGCAAATAATCTCTCTCTTTCGCGTTGTCGTTCTTTAGGTTTCAGGAAATGTAGAAAATTATTGAACATTGGAAAAGGAAGCTTGGAATAGGTAGTGTCAAATGATCTTGTGTCATTGCAATCCTAAATATGGACAAACAAATTTTGAATAATTCCTCTCAGACATACAAAAATGAAATAACTTTTTATTAGCTTTACACAAGAATTGAACATTCATTTCGAATGAATTTTTCGACTCGTTCGAATTCGACTAAAGTTCTATTCGAATAATGATCCGAAAATATTTTTCAAAGAAAATTGTATTCGAATAACGTTTCGAATAAATTCTTCGGTGAAAATTTTATCTGAATAGCATTTCGCGAATAAAGTTTAATTGGGTAACTTTTCAAATACGTCAACCCAATGAGATGTTATTCAAATAAATTTGTATTTGAATACATTTGCAGATATTTATATAAATCCTAGTTATCGCTCTCAAATTTTTCAGTATGCACATAAATTACCGAGAACTATTGCACATAATTATACATTGTTCAAATCTTAATTGTAAACTCAATGAAAAATATTATACAACGCGAGTTTTCTTATTTCTTTTCTTCCATTCCCAACACAGTCTTAATTGTAAAAAATTCGTAAACTAGTATCTCTGTATCGTGTTAAAATGTTTCCAGATATTCATGCGAGTCGCCGCAGATCTGAACAGATTCGCCGTCGCAGGGCGTTCAGGAGAAACGTCGAGCATTTTATTTACCCCGACCCGGATTATAAGTTAAGCATCTCGCCGGGCCGTAGGTTCGGCGGTCGGTTCCATCGATTCCCTCTGAAAATCCGCGACAAACCGATTAATCGGACGCAGCTGAACCCCGCACCATCGAACCCACGCCCCCGTTTTATTACTCGATAAAACAGAAAGGCTACCTGTCACCGGGGGTCCAGGCGTGGAGCAGCTGTCGGCCACGACGAAATAATCGTAATAGAATTGTCAAAACGTATCCGACCCGTTATTTTACGGGGGTTGAATCCGCGTCGCGGACGCGGCAGGGCGGAGAGGGCGGAAGCGGCGGCGGCGTCGGGTTAGGCAGAAGGACTTCTTCGGCCCCGGGATCCGCAGAGAATCGTTTCCCCCCCGGGGGAATTACCGGGTATTATATTGAACTGGAAGGACGTCGAGATAGGGGTCCGGGTGCAAATGGAGTAGCCCGGCAGAATATGCTAGTGTCACAGGGACGCTTACTAATACCACGGATTATACCGGAGATATCTGCACGGTATATCTTATTCGCGCGATCGCTTTAACGCGGCTGCATCTTTCCGGCGAGAATTAGCATACTGCGATAAAGCCCGCTTCGGGGAAGAAACATGTAGATAAGCTTCGGACGAGATGTGACGGCGGAGTAACGACTTATGCGATAACTTTTGCCACTGGAAATGTTAGCACCTATCGGGCCGCGTCCCGCCCGGAAAGAATTCTTCTAACTTTGCCGAGTCTTATGCGGAGGAAACTACCGAAACTGAGGCGGAACTTGGCGCCGGAAACCGCGAACCTACTTCCGTTCTTGCTACCCCACGTTCTATCAAGGCTGCCCGTTCTTAAGTCATACTTCTGTATAAAAATTACAAGAATTCGTTCTTGTTCGGGCTAGACGCGAAAAACTCACCGAGAAGGACGCGTAATTTGTTGTTTCTTGCCGGCTCGTCGACGACAGTAACAATTAGCCCACCATGCTGTGAGATCGTTTATTCTTTTGTAGAGTTTGTTAGAGGAGGACGAGAAATGCTTGTTTTTAATTGGTCTGAATAAAATGAATCGAGTTCTTTCGAATTTTAATGAAATTTAGAAAAGAAAGGCGAACAAATTTGCTTCCATTGGGGTCACGGTGTATGAAGGAGAGATCGGCTTCGATCATGCTCCTGTGATCTTAAAAAAATAGTACCGGAGTAGTACCTCATTTATACGAATACAATATAAAAAAGTACCGGGAGCACCGACGACCCACATAACTTTAGACAGGTTAATTTATAAATTAGTAAAACTATTAATTTACGTAAACACATAATTATTTAAAAACTCGTGTGATCCTCAATGAATTCGACAAGCATACAATCAACGTAAATTTACTAATATGGAAATATGTTATATTTAATGAAGCAATAATTGACAGCAATTGGCAGTCCTGTTAACTGTATAAAAACACCCTCGAGTTTACACGAAGAACGAAAGTTCGGCTTATAAAACTTTCGATAAAATCTTGGCACAGCGTGGCGCACGGGTAATCGAAGCTTTGAGAAGCAACGATCCTCCGCGCGACTTAAAATCTCAAAGAGAAAGGGGTTTCGAAACGAGACACCGGGCGACGAAGAAGAGCGCAACGGACGATAAATCAGCGCGGGAGTTTTCCGGCGCCGATGACAAACACAATAAGTCCCAATTTCGGTCATTTATATACGCTACGCCTGGGATAATATGACGCCGGATCCTTTGTGCACACAGGACCTAGGGGGGGTTCGACGGATACACACGAGTGACGTCACTTACAAGGACATAAATCAAAGCGAAGAACCGTCGCGCCGCGTCGTCCCGGTCACGGCGCCGACGTTCCCCCCGGGGAACCGAAGTCCTTTTTTCACTCTGGCAAAAATTTCGCGGGGCCGAGAGCTGCCGAAAGTTCGTGCGCGCGTTTTGCTTGAAATCGAAGGGTCGAAGGGATTGAGTCGCGGAGGATCAGAACTGTTTTTAATCGATTCCACTTTGTCGAATTCAAAATGGCACCTCATTTATCACGGTGTCTCTAGCCTGTGCGGATTTATAGGAGGGAAATAATATGCTCTAATTGCTATGCCCTGAAACTGATCTCTCCCATAAGTTTCGTTAAATACAGCAGTTTCGTGGACTTCTTTCTTTCATATTTCTCGAAGAATTTTGATTGCACTTTAAGATTTTTCTAGTCGTCAAACGAATTCTTAATACGGAAGTATTAACATAAATTTGAGGTATTAATCAACTATCTGTTACTATCTATATTATTTATACAATTTCTTCATAATAATCACTTGTATTTTTTCATTCGTTCGTTCCATTTCATTTTGTACTCCGAATTAACAAATTTACGAATATATTTCAATTTTCACTAAAACTGCAATTTAAACAATAAATTGTAACTACTTCATGTATGAATATCACTATACGAGTTATATTACTAAAATTTAATCGAAATTTTCATATTCTTATACTGTTTTTCATATTCTTAAACAGAAAGATTACTACAAATTATACAATACATATATAAATGATTCATATGATAGCATACTTATTAATGTCTTATGTAACAATACCTGTATAAGAATCATAAATATACATATTTATTTTATATATTTGAAAATACGATTCTAAAGTTAATACAATTTTACTATGTACATACTTTTAACTGCAGAATAAAATGAATCCATTTTCCAGCAAAGAATTTCCAACGATCACCGTCTCCACGATATTATTAAACGGGGCTCGTCAAAGTTTCGCAGCTGAATCATGGAAATTCGTTGAAAACTCGAGCAATTCATTTCGTAATTACAAAGCATCGAATAGGTATCGCCGTGAAGAAAGCGGGGACGCGCATAATCAGCGATAAAACACTTCGGTGCGCCGGCCTCCCCACTCCCCCCCCCTCCCTCCTCTCCGGCGAATTAAACCGGGGCCCCATTATCTTATGATAATTCGCTTTCCGGGGTTGAAATTAATCGAGTAACTACAATTTCATAATGGCTGCCCCTAACTCCGCGTCGTCGGCGTCGGAGGGGTGGACGTCCCTTTGTCTCTCTTCTCCTCCCCTTCGTAGTCCCTCCATCGCGCCCGTATAACTGGAATGACATAATTGAATAATATAACGCGCAGCCACCCTTCCCGGCGCAGAAACTGGAACCGCATCGGGCTGAACTGAACTGAGTAATGGTGGTGCGAGTCGAGGACTCGTGGGACCTCTCGTCACGCATATTTCATTACGCGATCCGGCAACCCTGCAACCCCTGCAACCCCGGCGCCCGTTCCGCCGCACCCCCGACTCGGTCTGTTCCAGGTACAGCCGAATCGAATCCGGAAATCAGCGAACTTAATTAAAGCGCATCAAGTGTCGATTCCGTTTCTTCCGAAAAAAAGTTCCCGGAATTCGGCGGACCTTTTGCTCGTGTCTCGATTACAGAATTTAATTCTTCCCGGAAACGGCGTTCACGTGTCTATTAATGTCGCGCGGATTTCTCTACGTGCCGTTAACGCGATTTCTGCGAAAGAAATGCTGCGACGCGTGGAATCGTTGCGATATCGTTGCATCGTAGTTGAACGGCAACCATGCGACTGTTAAATTAACGATCTCTTATTGTAAAAATTGCATATATATATAGTAACGAAAAATAAAATAAATGATTTTACATATTTGTAAACTAGGATATGTACTTTAGACTATAACAGATCAGAAAATTCGATAGAACTATTTCAAATAAATATATAGAGCAATAATGACGCAAGTACCATGGTGTACGAATATTAAATCGAGTATCTAAAAATAGATTTTCTGTTTGTATGCTGTTGTATTTGTTTTTGTGAAAAACTTACGTAACAAATTAAATATATTAAAATGACAGGAAAACATGTATCCTCTGATTCATGAAACAAATCGTATCGTTTAAAAAATACCTTTCGCAACTTTCCTACCAGCGACAGTATTTCATGGAAGACTGTTTGCGAGTCGTATTTGAGCATAATAGGAAGCAGGTTTTAATTTATATTACGTTTTTCATTACAACATGTTTTAAATCATGCGGCTTCCTTTGTAAGTTTAACTTTGTAAATTAAATCTTCGATTGATTTATATTAGCCGCTTCCTACACGTTCTAGCGCTATGTAGATACGTACCTTTCCGGTGATTGAACAAAGGGTACCGAGTTTCCTTGCCGCTTATTTAATTTGTATTACGTTGCCGCTTAAAGTCTAAGCTGCACGTTATAAACGTGGCCATCTTTTAAGGGTAAAGCTTCATTTTCTCTCATATATTTTCTCCTAAAATTGGGGTTTCGTGCGTTCACGCAGTTCTGCGTTATTCGCCTTGACATCTAAAACAAATTCAAGTAATTTGGATCAATTTTAAAAAATGAATCATCCCTTAAAATGTACCCGAACATTATTATTACCGACACAATCTCAATATTAACTTATTCAAATTATTTTTTTTATTATGGGGAACATTCTGAAGCAAAACAACAAAGAGCTTGTTCCTTGCAACCTGTCTTGATCTCTCATCCCATTTATCATCTACTTTTATGTGTACACAAAGGTTTAATCCGCCTAAACACGTATCTCCGTGTCATCTTTCAGAAGCGAACAATACTTAGTCGTTACAGTTAACTTACAACCCTACGTTTCTTTACCATATTGCGAGCGTATCGAACAAACGCGTGTCACATCCGATGCTTACGTAGCATAAAGGAGTTACTGGACTCAAAGAATTGAAGTGCCTATCGTCGCAACACTTTCTTCCTCCCCTAATATCCAGCATCCTCGATCCGCGCGCATACCACTCTGAATCTCGAAATGATTGCGTTCCAAGGAGTAAAAGATTGCCGTGAAAGTGCAGTGATTATCAGCGAGCCGATCACTGATAAGACGCGGAGCAGCGCTTAAGTGAATCGTCAAATCGTTCCTGTCACCCTCGAAGCCTAGGGTGCGTGGACACATGTATCGCATGCTGCGCAAACACCCCATCTTCGTTCTCCCATAAAGCTCTATCTACTCTTTGTCCCATGGGGGGTGGTGGTACACCGTGCCATCCAGCTTTTTTTCTGTCTCTGTCTCGTCCTCCGAGCGAAATGACAGCCCTTCCGACTTCGAAAAAGTAGTCGCGCCTCTGTTTATCCAGCTGGCGCGTTTAAATGCCGCTCTAACGCGGCGTAAAATTATATGCAAAAATCCCCATCAAATATGTAAGTCCCCCCTAATGCACCGGGAAATTGTTACGTATCCTAGACGACCTTCTGGGATTATTATAGCACGGTCCGCGTGTCACCCTCGTAGATGGTGCGTAGTCATGCTAGTCCGAACATGGTGCAGATTTCTTTTCCAGTTTATGTCTGCGAACCACCTTATTTTTATTATTTCATATGTATAAAATACTCTCTATTGTCTACGAATTATTATTTATTATATATGAATACATTATTTATTATACAGTTAGTAATATTTTCTTATTAATAAGATGTCTTTTTTCTTGTTTCTGATTTATTTTTCTGTATCATTGTGCTGCCCCAATTTTCTTTGTTTCAATTATTTTGTTGTTAATTGTTAGTATTTTTTCATGCTTCCTACTAAACAGATGGTACAATTGTATCTCTAATGCATAGTAAATGGAAACTGCTGGAAATTCGAAAATATGATAGATTTAAAAAATATAATGAATTCATATTTTGAACAATTTTTTCCACATATTAGTTGATTAGCACCATTTTTATCTACAACAAATTCTTCATCGTAAAATTCGATTTTGACTTAAAAACTGCAAATAATGCGAAAATAAATAGTTAAAAGTTAAAAAATAAATAGTTTAAAGATCTGAATAATCCACATTTAGTGAATTATGTTCTGTGTAACGAATATGATGCGATATTGTAGGATAGGAGCTGAGAAATATTTCACATCTTCACTTGATCACATTTTCACTGTAAAATACTCTCCATACCACAGTTCCACACCATTAATTCCACAATTCCACAGTACTGAAAATTCCACTTGGGAATTGTAATATCCCAAAAATATAATAAGGAAGAGCTTTTTCATAGTGAAACGTTTATAAAATATTTAGTTTCTTAGAAGAACACAATTAAAACAAATTCTTTTATTTCTAGCAATATGCTTTTAAGGAATCACGAACTAGTTTCTCCAGTTGGCTTGTCTCTGAATGGGTTGGGAGATAGAGTGAGAATTATTGAGTGTGAGTAAGATGTAGGGCTGACTCGGGAAAAAATGGCGCCTAACATGAGACACAGGAGTCTGTGAAGCCTGTTCCGGGAAATGGTGGCTACCAGAAACAGATGGAAGGAATTGCCATTTGTTTCATAGAAAAACCAAAGTAGATTACGCAAACGTAACCACGCAGCTAATTTTCTTTAGAAAGTTTAAATGCTTACGATGGAAATTGTGACATAACAATTGAACGTCGATGTAACACTATGGTTCGAATGATCTACAGTGGGCCGCATTAATGTTCGGACACTTTACAAATTATAATCTGTTATAATCTGTATTTTGTTATGTTCCAAAATTCTAGAAAAATAATAAAGAAATATCAGAATTTTCGTTTATATCTTGCAGTTAAAATTAATAAAATGCCATTAAAGGATAGAATATACAGTATATTCTCATTGAAACAATTTTTTGTTATATAAATAATATAATATAAGATTTAGATTATTAAGTAAATGTAATCATAATTTATCGAAAAATACTTAAAGTAATAATAAATTCGTTATAATAGACGATATTGCTGCAAATTGCCTCAGAAACCTCATTTCCTGGAGTTACAATAATTTTGATACACCCTGTACATACATACATACATATCTAGTTTTCAACGTAACTGTGAAAAAATTTAATTGTTCATTTCACAGCAAGCAAAATGCAATAAGAATTTAAGCCGATAGTATAGCTTAAGGGCCGAAATTGAATGGCAGCAGAAACACCTGATTTTTAATTAAATGCCCCGAAATGCTTAACATTTGATTCGTCATTGGCTCGTTTAGGGAGATCAGAAAATTAATCCTTCGAGGATTGGAGGGAACAGGGATCTTTTCTTGCACCGATTCGTCATAGAATGTTATACCTGGAATTTACACGTTGAAAGGACACAGTGGCGAGATGTGTGGTCCGGTAATTAACAGTGAGGGGCCCCTCGTGTGGTATTCGCTGTAGGATTTATACACATACCCGATCCATCACTTCTGTTATTCCTTTCGCCAAACTATTTTCTCCACGTCAAAATACCATTCCCTTTTTCGCATGCCGCGATACGATATTTTATTTCGCTAATTTCTAGAAATAATCATTCTCAATAATCGACTCGAGCGACATTTGGATCTAGAACTTTAAAAAAATAATTTTTTTCCTTATCCCATTATAGATGGTCTTAAATATATATATAAACATTAGATATTTAATAATTAAATGTATACAATTTAATACAATATCACGTTAAATATTAATATATAATAAATATACATAATATGTAATACATTTCTTCTTATCATTTCTTATTCATTTCTTCTTATCTATTTAATTATATATTTAATACTTAAGAACTAATTCTTCTATTAAAAAGGAAGAGCAACAATTGAAATTTTCATAATAAAGTTGTTGAAAAGTGACTGCAATTTAATCCACAATTCTGACATATATACTTTCTAACAAAAATCTATCAAGAATGTTTTTTTTTAAATATAGTTACAAATAAAAGATTTCAACTATTTCATAGAAGAATGTGCAAAATGAACAAAGATGAATCTTTTCTTTAGAAAAATTATTAAGATATTGAGAAAGCCCAGACTTTTATCGTCCACAATTTATAGAATGATATCAACAGTGTTAACTGGAATGTTGACTGGTAAATGTTAAATAAATAATTGGATCAACAAGATGATCTCGTACGATCTGAAACGATGGGAATCTCGGAGGCGTCGCGTCATCGGGTTCGCATCAAGCAACTCATGGTAGTCAGTGAGATGATAGGGGTCAGAACGCAAAGCAATTTGTAGGTAGCAGCCAGCAGGTTGTCAGGTGTCGATGGGGGGGCCGAATGTCAGCGGGGGTTCCGCTACCTAACAGTAGTAAGACTGCCGTCGCTTATTCGACGGCCCCCTGCGATCCCTACATGGACCTTCGTCCTTCGATCCTCGATTTTTGGCCATTTTGTCTTCATTTAAGTCAGGATTAGTGGTCTTTCACACTCCATGGATCGATCCTGTTTTCAAATGACCCGTTGAAAGCCGACATCTGATAAACGCAATAATGCGACGCGATATTTGCATGGCTAATTCGAATGTATACGGTTACTCGAGCGACACTTTTGCAACGTTATTACAATTAGTATTAACACGTGTCGCATGTGCATACATCTTACAGAAGTTCATACGTCAGACACTTTACTGCACTTATTTTAACATTGCCAGTCTTCGTACGATTTGCCTAAATCTTTTAATTAACAGATACGTTAACCTTTAATTTTCTCGACACAAGAGAAAATGGACTTGCACCACTTTCCAAATAAACGATCCAAATAATATTTGTTTGTTACAAATAACATCTGTTTGCCATAAATTTTCACCGCGAGTACGCGTTCGCATGAATATTCACGACGCGATAGTTGGAAAGTCCGTGCCGCAGGATTAATCGTAGACTTATGGGACATCATAAATATGCAATCGTCGCGGGCAGCGAAAGAAAAGCCGCGAAAAAAGCGGACGTGAAATAATCCGATTACAATAATCTGCGGCCGCCGGTGACATTACGCTGCCCGGCTCCATTGTGATGCCAATGCAAAAACGATGCCGGACGATATGTTTATTACCAAACACCGGATGGAGATCAATATTCATAAGCCGGTTCGGTTGGACCCGGGGACTGGCGCTCATCGACTGTAGCGGCCGAGCATTATTATTTTAATCAAGCCGTATAATGTCTCTGTAAATTGCAGGGTGGCCTCTGCTTAATGACCGGAAGGACTAGCGCGCTGCAACGGATGAGAAATCACTGCGAAACCGGAAGCTTCGTATCTACGATCCGCGTGTGTTTTGTGCGATTCGGCGAAAAGGAGCGTATTGTGAGAAAAAGGCGAAGAATGCGGCGTGTTGCCTATACACGAAATTTCGTGACGTGTATTTCTTGCGTCGTCTCTGTACCGCTGTATCATTTCGCCACATTTATATGGCTGGAATAAAATGCTTCTATCGGAACTGTATGAAACAAAAGTTACGTAGCTGAGCTGCAGATTTTATACGTTTAAATTCGTTTCTATTATACTATTTCGCACCTAGTAGAAAATTAATGAATGTACAAAAATTATTTAAAAACCAATATTACCACTAATCCGTTTGATAATTTCCATTTCACGATTTTTAAAATTTTAAGGATATTTTCAGCGAAAAACCTGTGAATGAAATTTATTTGAACGCATGTTAACAAAAACATGGCAAAGCAGTCAAATTCAATCTTGTAATTCTTCTAGAGCACCGTTATTCTTCACAAAGTTGGGCAAAAATCTGAATAATGATTGAAAATAATAATCCATTACTTACTCGAACAAATGTATAATAACTGACGTGTTATAATTGTTAATAATTAATCGGATTACGTTTCGGCCAACTACAATATTATAATTTGTTTACAATGAATATTGAGCTACAATCGGTGATCGTTAAACAAATCATTTCTTGCCCATTTCGGACAGTAGGTACAGTTAGCGTTGGAGAATGATGCGAACGATTTCGGGAAAAGAATAATAAACGCGACTGTTGTTAGAACAATGATTGTTGTTTGGTCGAGATCCAATGAAATTTTAGTTTTGCACCGATCCGAGGGACGCGGCGATTGTCTATAACCGGGGGATTCCAATCGCCATTCAGCCAATAAAACCTCGAGACGCTCGATTCATAGAAGCAGCTTTCGTTTCGTCGTATTGACGCGAATTATCAGAGACAAAGGACAAGCGAGGGAGGTGGGGGCGAGAGTCTACCCCCCCGAAGAAAGAGGAACGACGGATCGAAGATGGGGAGGAGGCTTGTCTCATTTTACTTTACAAGAGGGATTTAAAAACGAGGCACCATTTGACAGCTATTGCCGGTCGCTCGTCTCCCCGGGGCACCGAATTAAATTTAAAATATACAATAAACAGGGAAACAATCAATAATCGTGTCCCTCCGTCGTGTCGGCTGATATGTCGGTAATTAAAAGTCGACCCGGCCTCGACGCGCGACCCGGCCACGCCGGAAGCAGAGGGTTTACCTTAAATTGTGAATAATGACGACGCCTTATTGCCGATGCCGCTAAAATCGTTACCTGAGATCCGCGTCTACCCGAGGCGAATACGTTAGTTCTGCTCCTACTCTAACTTGTTTCCCCGGTATCTTTCTGTGCGCGCACGGTTCCGTGCTCCGCTTTCGAAATTTTTAGCGCCTTTCGCCTAATTTGATTCATCGCCAAGGGTCGCGCGGGGACAAGTCACACCTCTCGTCTCTATCTCTCTCTCTCTCTCTCTCTCTCTCTCTCTCTCTCTCTCTCTCTCTCTGTTTTCGCTCGTTTCTATTTCCACGGACAGACTAACTGTATGAAAACTTTGACGAGGCGCTGGGTAAAACCCCGATTGACGCAATTCGATAAACCGTTAGATAAGACCTGAAAGAATTTCTTTTCTTTTCTTTCGTCACACTAAATCGGTTAAATTTTTAGCATTTTTGTAGTTGGACTGTATTAAGGTTTAACGAATGTGACCGGAAAAATAAAATTAACGTGATTTGTATTTATTTAACGTTACAACTGAGTTATTGGTTTTATATGTTCGCAAAATATTGGGCGTTAAATATTATTCGTCGATTTATTGCTGTACATAACTTTTGATTAAACGCGCTGATTTGTCCTACTATATCTTTTATAAATATTCTTTTCCTTGCATTGAAATTGCATAGATTGGTGAAATTCAATTCTGTTTCATTTGTGCGCGTTTACATTGGTATTTCGCAACAGTGTAAAATTTTGGCTGGAATGTTAAATAATTAGAAATGATTTAAAATTAACGTGTGCCATACAATGTGTGGTTTTTTCTCAAAATTTTCTCTAATTAAGTTTTCACAAATTTTTTTGACATCGCTGAACGTTTGGATCAATGTCAATTGTTTTACTAATTCATGTAGTGTATAAAGAAAACCGCGTAAACAATGTCATAATTTGCCTTGCGAAAAAGAGACGTGCCGCGTAAGTCAAGTGACGGGTGTATTTAATCGCAGAATATTTTTCAGAATAATTCAAAAATCATAGTAATCGAACGCAGGTGTAGAACGTAGGAGTAGAACCTAGTCGGCAAGTTTACCAAGAAGCCTGGCTGGAAGAATCAATTCCAAGGTCTCAACTACTGGAACGAACCTTGCCTCGATGATACCGATTGAAGACTTTTTTTTGCAGTCCATAAGCGACAGCGGGAACTCGAGAAAACCGGCGTGCTGGAAAGCAACAAATTTCCGACAAACACGAAACGCAACGACGACGCGACACGTCAAGTTTTTTTTTTTCTTCCCGCCGGGCGTTTAAAGGCCGCTTTTACTGCCACGCGAGCCTCGGTCCATCGGTTTATCTGATTGCTTGATCGCCGATTCAAGGGATCCGTTCTTACCGATCGATAAATAACAAGCGCATGCGCGACCGGCGTAGACTTATTTAATAATTTATATTATGCGCGTGCACATAAATCGACGACACGCCGAAGAAAGCCATGATGTATGGGATAATTTGACGTATAGCGAGGCCACCGATCGCAGCGGCCATGTATGGCTGAATGACCGACTGTAAATTACTGGCACGTCGCGTAAAAACAACAGGGCTGGCTGTCCTGCCTCCCCTGACCAACGTCGACGTCCATCGACGTCGATGTCTCATCGACACTCGAATCCCCATTAACTGCGGCCTGACGCGGATGGTGAATCGAGTTCGTCCTGCAAGATACTCGCACGGACTTGATTCAACGAGTTCTGATTGACCTTTGTCTTCTTTCGCCGTAACAGAAAAACCAAAGCCGGGACGACGCGAGGTTACTGGCTGTTGTTCAATCCGACTTTTGTTCAAGAAGTTTATTACGCCGGCCGTTCTTTATTGCTAATAAATACCATGGAAGTTGTAAATGAACGCTGAACGCTCCACTCTGCGAATTAATTCGGTATTACTAGACTGCCGATCTTTACGTAAAAACAACATTTTCTGCATCGATTGCAAGCTACTCGAATCAAACAAAAATTTGCTTTCCCTTTAAGTATTTTAATAAACTAAATTACTGTTCCATTTTTGAGTTTTATGAAAACTTTTATAAACGGAATAACTTTTTTCATATGGAACGGAACATATTGTTTCGCAAATTTTGGTAATTTATAAGCAAGTTAACAATTTTATCGAAAAGTCATTTCATATAGATTGAACAAAGTTATTGTTTTCTTATATATTAATTAGATCGATAGTATTTTATATTATCTATGCAACCCTGGAAATTTCAACGGATTTGTAAGACACACTTTTTACTGCAATATTATGATAGTATATATTTTCAAATGTTTTTACTGTTTTCTTTTTCTTTTTATTTCAATTTAAAGGTGCCTGTCTCGTAAGTTATTATACAAAACTTTTTTAAATCTCCGCGTCATTCTTGGATCAATTATATAAACATATGTATGCGACTGAAATTAATCGAGTATCGTAACAACTGTAGATAATTTTACAACTTCATTGGCTTCGTAGAATTTAACGTCTGGAACATATAACTGTATGACGTGCGCGAAACCGGCACATGTTAATTAGCGAATCGATTTGATTTCAATCATCCATCGCATTCTCTAATTTCAATCGCCGGATATGTTTCGCGCATGATTAAAGTAGGGAAGCAGACTAAATCAGTTTTATTCGGAATATTTGTTTTCAATGGAACATTGTTTTTTTTTTTTTTTTTAATGCGGGACAAGAAGTCTTTATCAGCTACGACCGCATTAGCGGATTGCGAACGTTGATTTCTATGAATTAATTCGCAGCCGATGGAATTCCACAGTTTCGTTCACGATGAAATACAAATCTCGTTCATTTTATCAGTTGCTCGATCCTTTTGTACTTCGCGCATATTTCTGCACGATAATTCGGTCATTTATAATTCGGTAAATAATCGGTAATTACACATTTTTGTGTGCTCGAAAAGTTTCGAGAAGAAAATGTTTCGAATGCTTTCGAACGAACACTTTCGAGACAAAATTGTCAATAACAAACGCGTGCTGATTTTTTAATCAACGAAATGACGTTACGCGTCTTTTCTGCATTTGTTGATCGTGCGCGTTAAATTTAAACATGCGCGAGAATAATGGTCCTCCTGGTCATAGAAAATTACGAATAAAACAACGCAGTGTTTCGTATTAATAAGTATTATCGTTAGACTACCGATTTTATATATTTATAGCAAAAACGAATGGAACTAATTTAAATCACTGGACTAATCGAAATTATGTAATATTCCCAATTTGTTTAAATCAACAAAAAAATGTATATCAGTCACCTAACTTTTACAATCAAGGCAGAACTTTTTTAGCAGTTTAATTGTTATGTAATATGTGATATTAATACATATATGATATTATAGCTTGCGTTGATTAACTCCGAAAATGATGTTTATGTCAGTGAAGATCAAGTAAAAAGAGGTTTCGCTAACAAAAGTGTATTGTCGAAAAGTATAAACAAGCGGTAAATATATTACGTATTACAAAGTACTAAAAAATTGAAATTTGAGAACCACTGACTTAGAGAAGATATGACGGCAATTAATTTCTTTTGAAAATGCTTCTCTGAGCGATGCGGGTTCTACAATTAACAAATATCCTCCTATAAAATCGCGTAATAGCAAACATCAGGATATTAGCCTGGCGATAATTATTTGAAAATTATATACACTCGCCATACAATAAAATCAAGAATTTTCATAATTACCTCGTCCACCACAATCGTGTATTAATTAGACAGTTTTCGGGTGAAAAAGTAGAGTCAGAAGATTTCTTGTCGGTGTACTAGACCACCCCGAAGATGAAGCTGTCCTTTCTCTTTGAACCAACCCCGTCCGACTATGTATTCTTTTTCGTATTCCGTGACATTCGGTAGCTGTTTCGCACAATTCTCACGCGCACGATCATCAGAATCGGGGACATTGTAGAAAGAAATTGCCGTCAAATCCAAACCGGGAACTGAACGAATCACAGGAATCGCAATAAAATGAGCACAGGCTCCCTGAAATTAGGGACAGCAAAAAACCCCGACGACTTCGTACTTGAATCGGCGATGAATCGTTACGATCCCGTACCAGCTAAATTAGTAGAATCTATCAACCGGCAGCAGTCAGCGTTAATATCTCTCTACAGTATTAACAATAATGTCGCATTACAAATACTCTGCGCATAGTATAATTTTACTCGAATTTGTTCAATAAATTTATTCGATATAATCGAGGAATTTGATATGGATATCACATTTTGAGCAAACTTCTCTTTGGGTATCTTTAGATTTATGATAATTGATCGATTATTACTAACGATAATTTTTACGATACTTTTTAGCGGAGATTTTCAATTTTTTGTTATTTCTAATTAACGATTGCCACGAAACGCGCAAAATATTTACTATTTAAAACTTGGATGTATTCGTTGTAAAGTTTGGTAACATTTATTTAAAATTATGGACGAAAGCGAATTTGAAATTTATTTACTGATTTTTCATTGAACAATTCTAGTCCGTTAGTTAATTTTACTATTAATTCTGAATATTGGTATGAATTTTGATTTCTTTGAAAATGCAATTGCATTATTGATACTTTCTCCTGAGATAATTACATCAACAGTTTCTTTACGTTAGGGAGTATCATTAACTTGTAGGATATTACAATTTTTCACCATTTCCTTTAAATGACAGCAGAATGAATTTCGAGTAACTTGGAAAATAATGGATATTTGAAGGATTCTGCGATAATTCCGCGTGGATTAAACGATTAAAAATCTGGGATCGATCGAACGGAACAGCGAGCGTGGAGATTTTCATTCGAGACCAATGATCAGGAGCCGGGAGCCACCCACGGCGCGCCAGAAGGACGATCGAGGATTTCTCTTGATCATTTCGATCGCGCCGGCTCGCCTTTATGTGCATATTATGTATTTATTATAGCTGCCTACCAGGAACCGAGCGACAAAACCAGAGGAACTCGGCCTTTTGCTGGTCCGCGGAGCCCCCGTTCCACGTACCGTCCCCCCCTGGCTCATTAATTGACACCGTGATGCCCGTTCCGCCGATCCTGGTGGTCCGTCCGACTCTCTTCGACGGTACACCAATCTTTTGTGGACACCCGAGGAAACCCTGCGAAACCGACGATTCACAACCGTGCACGTACTTGTCCGATTTACCACGACGAAATATTGCAGCTTACGATTCCAGCTACCATTTGAACAAAATTCTTTCTTTTCTGTTTGTTGCTAAATAATAAATTAAATTAAATTGAAACTAAATGTATCGTAAGTCAGCATTTGCAGATCTAAATTCTTCATCGCTAGAAAAAATGTTATTTCCGTCAGTCCAATTTTTCATAGATGTAAAAATAGTACAAAATGTTGGATTTTGATTTTATTATTATTATATTTTGTACTGTTACTGATACTTTTGGATTGCATACATTTACACGTGTATTTATATATTTATGTGCCATTTTATGAAACTGTTGATTTTCACTACCTTTAGTTTTTTTTTCACTATGCAAGAAATTCCAGTAGTTCAGATAAGTTTTTAAAATCGAGTGTACCATATTATCAAGTTTCATCTTGCATGTTTATAAAAATCGGAATAGAGATGTTTAAAAATGAGTATATTCGAAGAGTAGATAAGAGTAGATAAAGAATTCTTTTTTCGTTTCGATTTTTATGACATAACCTATAAAGACGTATGTACACGTGCCTGTAGAAATATTCGCAATACGCTCAAAATGCAAAATACGTCCGCATAACTTACGCGAAGGTGTTAATATTAATTCTCACGTTATAAGTGAACGAAGGTTCCCGTGTAATGTTGATTTTGAAACGAATGCAAATATTTCGTGTTCATGAACATTCCGCGCAACCGAAATGATGGAGTCGAAAGGATCGTTCAACGCGTCACAATAAAAATATATGCATGATTCCCGTGTTTGCGGGAATCCTTCGTGTCAAGCAGCAAATCGCGGACGAGATTCGCAAAGATTCTACGTGACCAGCCTGCCGATGCCAGCGTTAGATGTAGCGATGGACTCGAAACACGTTGAATCATCTTCGTCTGCAATTTACAAAATCGATCAATTTCTCGTGCAGTCCAGATGATTCACTTCGCAGAAAAAATATTATTATTGCAGGATGTCGCAAAATAATATTTGCCGACGACGAAAACAATTGTTTGTAATATCGCATTCCAATTACCATTTTTGAAGAAATGTTCTACCCATTGTCCTGTAAACTCTTTAGCATAATATGGCAAAAAATATCGTTAATTAGAAAAAAATTTTATTTAGTTGACGGATAAGAGATAACGATTAACGAATAAAATTTGATTTGACGTTATCGAATAAAAGTTTATATAGGCAACAATCTATTCGAATAAGATTTTATTTGTTATTCGTATAAAAATTGATTTGTATAGGTATTTGTTCGGAAAATAACCGATCTGATTAAAAATTATAGAATATATTTCTTGAATTTTTTTTCATACGCTTATAAAGATTAACCAAGAGACGATCAATAATTATTGATATTATAAATCGAATCGTTTCACAATCCCACATCGAACGATCCAATCAAACAACAACAAAAATAAAATAAAGAATAATTTGTTGCAAGTAATGAATAATTAACATTCTAATAAAATATGCGACTAAAGAGAATTCACTCGAAGAAATATGCGTTTATAATAATTATTACGTAAATTATTGTCATCTAAAATAACAATTCGAAAAATGTCCAAATTAAGGAATGGAATTAAAGTGAAAGTAGTGCAGCAATATTCTGAAATTCTCCAAATGATTATACTGTTTTGTATTCGACCAACTCATTTTTCTCGTAAATGCATAAAATGCGTATGCATGACCACAGCCTGGTTATTACAAACGATGAGACGAAATTCGGTGAGTCAGTTTTCGGACACCGCTTTACCAGAATTTCGTGGGTCCTCCATTCGAAACGGTGTTCCACGACGAAACTCTCATCCTCTTCGTATCACGTACGGCGCCCATGGCTCGAATCGTTCGTTTTCGTGCTGGGGACCCGTTTATGGGGCAATCTGTAAGCCACGGACGATCTGTGACACGGTGTGGAACTGGGCCGACGTTCATAACGCATTTACATTCCTTTCAATGTCGTGCCACGTCCACTGGAGGCCACTGGCTCGATTGGTATTCCAGGTTTGATTTCTTCGATTTATCCGATGCCTCTATAACTGCTATAAGTCCCACGCACGGAATAGAAGAGTGGTCCCAGTTGCTTGGGAAGAAAGATCGATTCACTGTTTCACTATGACGATCGTTATAAGTGTTATGACGAAATCGATTTAACTGCATTATCGAAAAATTTTTGTAATTTTAATGAAAATACCAAACATCACGAAATAACTAGGATATGTTTGTCCATTGATTACGAATTTTTATGCAAAATAAAAATGTTCTTCATAGATTGCAAAAAAATAGAAATTGAATAGTAGGTTCATTTAATCATTTTAATGGAGTGAAAATAATACGTTGATATTTTTAAATTATTTTTAATTCTCCATTGTTTCAAATAGCAACTATTCAGTTTTAATGATCAAATTCGATTCTAGTGTCAATTCTGTCAATTCTAGTTATCTAAGAAAAATGATCTGTAAAAATAAGAAATTGTATAAAGGTGCTCAATCTAGGTATTATACATGCATGTTATAATGTATGACGTCACAGGGCATCTGAGCTTTAATTTAAGTTTAATTTAATTTATGAGCATTATTTAAGCTTATTTGTTGACAATCTTCTTGCTTATAAAAAACTGCATACACATGTACGTGCATATAGAGGTGTGTTGAAGTGCTTTGACGATTAAACAGACCCTAAATCATCATAATGTTGTCTGCATGAAATTTGGTATAATTTAATAATATCTGCATGTATTGCCGTCAGAAATATTGAATTCTGTTACATTAAACCAATATTACTTGAAGTGAAGAATAATATTACGATTTTTTACAATATATAACATAAATATTGCACAATATATAATTAATCAAATTTAATAACAAACGGGGTGGAAATTTGATCTTGACGCCTGTTGGCGCCTACAGTAGTCAAAGGGTTAAACAAAAATGGTATTCGAGACGCGACGGTTTCGCGCTTCGCGGAAACACGTCACACCGATGCGCGCGGCGCACGAAATCGGTCGGCGTTTCGATTCGTGGTGCGCGTCGATCGTTAAAACTGCCATCACGGAGCAACCATTCAAAATTTCTACGGTCGTTCGGGAACCGTAAATAAGTGGCCGGGAACAGGAGAAAATAAAGGAAAACGTGCGCGAATCGGGATCGAGGCTCGCGTACGTATTCAAAGATCGATCGAAACTTGACCCGATTCTTGGAAGAGTTGCCCGCGCACGATTGCTATTCCATCCGCGGCCGCTGTAATAATAAATTATGATTCTCTTTTGAAATAGGTGGGTGCCAGGCGGATTCCTAACGGGGCCGTAGGCCTCATATTTACGATTATAATGCCCGCATAGCATTATTTCGATCTGGGAAACGCGAGCATGACGGAATGCCAGCGGCCCGTCATGTTGATCGCATAACAATACACCGTGGTCCTACCGTGCCATTGTTATTCAAATCAGATAGAAATATGATTCAGGTGTTACGATCCTTTCAGCGTGTACAATCGATCCTGCGTGGATGTTCCAAATTTCTTTTTTTTTGGGGAAGTTCCCGAGGTTTCTGTACACGCTTTGACTCGTTTCTCAATAGGAACCATGACAATCGATGCAAAAACAATAGCAATTCAATTGTAGGTGGCATGCTTTTGTGACATTCGTGAATTTATTAAAACCAAACCGAATCGTTTACCTAATTTATGTTCTTTTTATTCCCCTTTTCTTTTCTTTTAATTTTTGAAAATATGAAACTGAAAAATAAAAATGAAATTAATTTTTCCTTATTCTGATTTCTATTACGTCATTTATTACGTTCTGTCTAATATGCTATTTACAGTAATTACACAGATAACTGTCTTTGACGAGTATAGTCGTCGCGAATAAAATGGCAGTATTTTGCGTTATAACAAGTATAGTAAAAACAGCGAACTGGTTAAAACTTGGATTCCGCATCCAGCACTTTAGATGTTAGATCTAGCCAATATTATACTTGTTAAATTACAAATTGATTGGTTTCAGACTGTTTTCCTTAGATATAGAAATGATAGAAACATTTTCTTGAGAAATTTTTCAAAAAACTTCCATATCCAAGCATATGTTACAATTGAAAATATACAGATATTTTATAGATCTAGCTAGTTCTAGTATTATCTAGAACTTTATGACATCTGTTGATTTGTTTAACTATCGCAACTATTGATACAGTTTCGTTTAAATTATATTCTCGGTAGCTATTTAGACTGTTTAACGGGGCGGTTAAAAAAACAGAATACAGAAACATTCATATACGAATGAGTATTTAATTCACTATTCAAAGCGATAATATTTACGCTAAACTTTTTTTTCTAGTCTCGAAAGTTTCAAAATTTCCGGAGAAAATATTCTCAGTGACATTTTCACGGGGCATACGTTTGTCTTTGCTTCGAATCATGGCTGGGATCGAAAAGTCGAGTTCGACCTTTATTTTCCCATATCAATTCGCCCATCTATTTTTAAGTATTCTATTTCACCTTGAGAACGTGACTCGAGTAGTTGAAAAGCATATAACTGGAAGGGAATCGATGACGAAAGGATGAATGAGTAAACGAGTAATAAGAAATTCAACGTTTACATTGCCAAAAATGCGCGTTGATCAGTCATTTTAATTTCGTCACCTTCATCTGGTACAATATTTTACAAATTAAACTACGCATATTAAAACTAAACAAACAATTACATTCTCAATGGTCAATTGCTAGTATTACACTTTACTTTTTCACAAAATTGTTATTCTTATTACATTTATATAGAATTATAATTTTATAGAATTATAATTATATGTTTATAATTTTGTGAAAACGATTCGCTCTGTTCGATGGATTAAAAGAATTTGAGCATTTAGTTTCGCATCGCGAGTACAAAGAAGCCTGAATAGCCAAGATCCGTGCCTGCATATACATAAATGCAATTCATAATAGGAAGCAATTAATTAACAATCTCCCAGCGTCCATTGTATTCATCGAGCCTGTCGAGATAATGATGTAACCTTGACAATTCCATTGCATCGAATAATTTATAACGATTATTTATTATTCTTCATAAATTATTCTATTTATCTGTCCGTGTAAATTACTCTCATAATTGTTTATACGAATCTCTGATACATATGTAGACGATCGTAGTATGAATAAATATCACTAAATTTGAGATAACTCAAACAATAATTATTAAAGTTTTCTTCATGGAAAAACGTTTCATCGAGTACCAAGAAAATTCGTATCGTCATTTTCAGAATTATATTCGGATAATTATTGGCAATTGGTTTTGGTCACCAAAACTTAACTTAACATAGTCTTCAAAAAAAAAACTACAACCAAATGTAAACCATAATTTGCAGAAACATCTGTCGGCGAGCATTTCATCGGAGCACAGGAGAGTTGCGAAACAACGCTCGTCCAGTGTTAACCGAAGACGGGAGACCTCGTTCAAAATGCATATTACATCTCCGTGATATGTGCGAACGAGATTTGCATTCGGTGTCGCTGCGACGGGTACCGCGAACGATTCGAATACTTTCGTGTATCCGGATAAGTATCGGAATCTGGTATCTAATGATTAGCCAAACACAGATGGTGGTTGCTCGCTCGCCGAGCCATCTAATTGTAATTTCCGAGGGGCGCGCGATGCACTGGAACATGATCACGTATGTATGTGATACGTCAGTCGGTTGTGATGGTGTGTTCCGCGTCCTGCGTGGGAACCGTCCAGGTCACGCGTCTAAGATCCGCGCGCGCGGAATCGCCAAGTGGCCGATGCGGAGACATTGGTTCGCCTGGAAAAGAGCGGGCCGGGGGCACACTCTCTGCTTTAGTGCTGCACTCAAATTGTCACGTTCCTGCTGAAAAGGAGCAAGCTATTAATCCCATAGTTCGTACGCGTTCGGAGCAATTCGTTCGGCCGGCGGGCCTTCGAGCCGGAATACGGAAGCGCGGCGCGCCACCACGGTGTAATAATAGACGCCATAAGGTAGATCCGTGTATCACGGTTTTGACGAGCCCGGGTTATCGGAACGCCGCGTCTTTGAATAATATTATTCAACAGGTTAATCATTTAAACAGGTTAGTCCATTTGTATAGCATGGAATTTTATCGAAGGTATATTCTAGTATCTGTTGCGCGTGTTTTCAACTTTGTTAGTCAGTTTAGAACAAAGAGAAGGTTAAAATTAGTCACACCCTCGAACGTAGTCGCGTGAAAAGAAAAATCATATTTGTCACGTTGTCCACGATTCCGGCCATTCTGACGATTTGAAATAAAAAAAGAAAAGGACGTGAAAGTTCCTTAATTAGGCTCTAGCAGGTATTAAAATGAAAGAGAACAGGCGGTAATTAAAACAGTGGCGCTATTGTTATGTTTCGACGAAAGTACATATTCGAATTGTAGAACGCAATAAAATCTATAAAATTGAACTTGAAGTGTCTGCTAACTTAGAAATTTCCGACGTACATAGATCGAAAAGTAAAGGTGATCTTGATTTCACCGAAAATGCTTTAGCTGCAAGAAAACTATTACCGCCATGCTATATATCTTCTTGAACCGAATTAAAAGTTAATAAAGTTTTTTCCATAGTTCTGAAAATAACGATAATATTTGGGCAATCCTTTTCAGCTGAGATAAAAAATCACAACGATGCGTCGAAATATGCAGACGAGATTTCTTTATTTAATAAATCTGTATTCGTATACAACAATTCGTAAGATATTCCAGACACCGATGACAAGATGTTCTTTCCGTCGCGACCAATCAGGTATTCAGCCGTAAGAAAAGCAACGGAGATATCATCTAATAAGCATAAAGAGAGAAAGTCATGTAAATCGAAGCAGAAAGAATTGAAATAAAACAGAAGGCGCATCCAGAGTAGGTGTACGAGCTGAATATTACAGAATGTAACACTGTTGCCTGGAATATTTAATGTCCGGAAACTGGTAGCTGCCGTTTGGTCAGAAAATCGAGAAACGTCACTGACAAGAATTTCTGATTGGTCGAATTAATAGTGAATCTAACCAAACGTTCTGCAATTTTGTTCAATTTCGATGTGATTGGTTTTTAACAAAGCTAACCTAAGAACAGAACCTAATTTTATTTACCTAAGAACAGAAATTCAAAAGAATAGTCCTTGCTTTGCTTTTTTTGATAGTGTTAATACATTTTATCAATATAATTTAACAGTGCGGTATTTTTCTTACAACGATTTATTATACTAGTCTTTTCGTAACTTTTTTCATAAGCTGTAGAGAAAATTTCGTGAAATCGATATCAAAAAATTGAAATAATTTTTGTGGCATTTGAAAAACTTCCGTTTTCTTGTACGTTCAATTTTAACGAATAAACAATCGACTGAACGTAAGTAAGAAATGTGATATGTATTATTCAATAAATATAAAGTTAATTTTGTTGGAGACTTAATTCGCAGCACAGTGATTGGCTACTTCGTAATAGCCGGGTCCACTACCACGTTGCGGAAGATATTTGATCGAATGATTCGGAATTTCTGAAAAATCTGCCAAAATCTCGAGCGCAGAATGCCGTTGGTAGCTGCCATGCAGATCCGTTGATCGTTAAAAGCGAGTTTATCCCCGATTCCTGGGGGATCGTTTCTTGCATCCCCGTCAGCTCGGACGAAGGGGACGGAGCGGAGTTTTGCACATAAATCTGGTCTACCTACGGTACCGGTCCCTCTTGGGAGTCAGTTCTAAGATAGTACGGAAAAGGACTTCTGGAAGACTTCTCTTTAGAAGACTGCTGGACACTTGTTACCTCTGTCGTCGTGGAATCTGGCTTTGAACTTTGCTTTGGTACACTCGTTCAGAGAGAAGAAAGATAACGCCCGCGAAACCATGAAAAATCATTTCTTGAATAACCCACACCTAATCTCGTTTGTCTATACGATTCGTGTTATCCGGCCAACCATAACTTATTTGATGACCGAATGTTCTTACAGATAATTGTTCCGGACAATGCTAATAAGTTCACAGAAATAAGATATCAGAATATCTTTCACTGTGCATACATTGTTCATGAATCATGGCGATAAGAGTAATTTATGGTTTTGAAAAAACGAATATTTTACTTCATAAGAATTGTTTGTCGAAGACCAATTAGTTTGCTTACGATTTAAATGTTGCGAAGTAACAAAAACTAGTCTCGTAATTTTTCTAAAATTTCACTGTATACGGCGTTGTAGCAAATGAAAAGATAAATTGAAAAGAGAAAAAGATAAACAACCCCAATATTACGATAAAATGTATTTCGAAGTAATTAAACTATGTATTTCCAATGCAAGCACGGAAAAGTTAAATTAAAATTCAGATTTATGGTTGTCGTACATTATTGCAATTGAATATTTCGCAATTTCTTAATAACTGCAAAGAAATATATTTGTTTATCATGTGATAATTTAACTCTGTTCCTAACGCTCCTACAATTATTTATTATACTCAGTTAATAATATTTCCATTAGTACAAACTGTTTACGCCAGTATTCGTTTGTAAAATAAATATTTAATAAAGAAAATGCATCGACAGTAGGAAACTACTGTAGTTTATAAATAAAATAATAAGGTAATAAAAAGTTTATTGCAAAATTTTACACGCATCCCTTGATTTCATCAGATTTCTCTTACAAGCAACGAGGGTACGAATACTTATGGGACTGACTGTACGTCACCGGTCCAACACATTTGAAATGGTCAACAGTTTTTGAATTACGCAACGCGCAAAGTAATATTTTTGAAAGAGCGATACGAGATGAAAACTGACGCCCAGCGAAACCCGCCTTTTTATGGAAACGCGTAAAAACGCGGAAGCAGTCCATTGGTTCGCCGAGAGATGGCAGTTGGCAGCATTCTTTCGTGCGTTTCCAGTTTTTCGTGAAACTCGGAACTGGAAAATGCAGCGAACAATCTCGCAACGATATTAACGCAGAAGTGAAATTTTGTTTTTGTAAACGACTGTACGCTTGCGATATTTCGAGACATGTAGATGGATTCGACAAAATATAACAGCCCTTGTTATAAATGTACGATCGCAAATATTTATTATAATTATTACGTAGCGAAGAACATTAAAAAATTGTTAATCGTTTACAGCGCAAACGAGAATTGTCGAAAGATATTATTTATTCTGAGGCTTGAAATTGAATGCAACCAATGTACCGAATCATTATATAATATATTTAATTTATATTAAAAAAAAGAAATATATTTTTAATTTAGAAATATTTCGAGATTCAGATTTAAGGAGAAATCTAATTTCTTCCAAGGAATTTTGGTTTCTCTGGACAGATTTCGATAAGTTCGAGATTACCTTAACTTTTTTAAGAAACAATTTATGTTTGATGATTTTCAAATTCGTAACATTTTTGCGTGCAAAATTTCGTTCATATTTTGTAAATTCTCATTGCTATCTTATTTCTGCGCGTTTGCAAAATAAATATTACAGGACACGCGCGAGCTTTCTGTTGCGTAGTTTTTTCTGTTCGACAAATTCGATTTACGGGATGCTCAACGGAGTAAAAACACAGCATGGAGCGAATATTTCGTTTAAATTGAGAAACGTGTGTTCGTTGGATTGAAAAAACGCAATGAATTTCAGAATTCTCGTTACAAAACTGGTATTTTAACGTGACAAAGTGCTGAAACGCATACGCTTGTAACGGCAGAAAATAAAACAATATGAGAGTGAAAAATAATATGTACCTTCGAAACATTTGTATTGAATGTGGATAATGTTACTGTCTGCCGTAAAGGAAAATTTGATATATCGCTAAATTTATGTTTTTATTATTTATGATACGTAAAATAAAGAATGGTTCGAGCGAATGGTGACGTATATTTCTTATAAAAATTGTCATCTTACCAACATCGTTACCATGGTGAAAATTATTTCTTTCAGATATATGAAATAAAGAATGACTGAAGTGAGTGATAAAATTCATCCATTTCTTATAAAATATCTTGTGGCCAGTGTCAGGGTAACTAACGCATCGAGCAAGAAATAGTTTCACTTACAATATTCACTACATAAATTACTGAAATTCAAATAAATAATCCCTCTTTCGTTTAATAAGTTTTACCAATGCAATCAACATTGTAACATTTTACTTAAAACGATTTATTTTAGTAAATATTATCAATTTTTAATAGCTTAGCATTTACTTGAGCTTTTCCATACGCTTTACAGAAAATCACACGAGTTCAGTATGAAAAAAAATTGAAATAACTCGCGTGGTATTTTAAGAAATTTCGCTTTCAACATGTCTCATTTTAAAAAACGAATATACAATTAACGTAATTTAAATAGAAAAAGGTATTTAAGAAAAAGGTATGTTTCGATACGTATGAAGTTAATTATGCTTGAAACTAAAAACTAGATCGAGAATAATTGTTTACTCAACAGTATAACTGGCACCGCGACCCTAGGTATTTCCGCCATATTGATTCGTGTCCGTAAAATAATGAAAATCGACAAGCGCGGTCCGTCGTTAATCTTGCAATCGGTTATGGCGTCCCGATGAGTCCATCCCCATTTAATGGGTGAACTCGCGTGGCCCCGGCCCGGTCTATGTCTATATATACGCACCTGCGCCAGACAAATTAACCGGCAGCGGGCGCGGATTAGAACAAAGGAATTTCATCTTCGCCGGTAGTTCATAATCTCGGCGAAAGTCCGCAAGAGGTGTGTGTCATAGGCGTCGGCGACTTCGTAGGGCAGCGACGGGGCGGCGCGGGGCGACGGGCGGGCCCCTTAATAAATGACCACGGTAGGTGCACAGACGACGCGCGCTAATAATTATAGCTTTGTTCCATTGCATACACGAGCAGCCATCCAGCGATGCAAATTAACCGGGCGGCCATTATTGATGGGGCTCAAGCTCGCTTTTGCCCTTTATTCGACAAGGTGGAAGAAAGCCGGGGATTAATTTTGGGAGGCGGCGCCGGGGAATGCCGGCAGGATTTCCCAGTTTTATTTGGACCCCGTTATTGCGCATGCTTTTCGCCGATTGTTCAACACCGGCTAATGAAGTTGTTTTTAATTGCGCGACACGCTGCCAGAAATTTTATACACCGCTCCCGGTGGTTTTCGAACGGCCGCCGCCGAAATCGATAACAACCTGTAGGTCGATTACTCGTTTTTCGGTCGGAACGTTTACTCGACCAATCGATTGTTTTGCTACGGTGTAAAAACGATTTTTTACTCAGCGATTTTTTCGAACAGGTTTACGATGATATGGGCCGTTTAGTTTGAAAGCGGTGTAAGTCCATTTTCTCCTGTTTCAAGAAAAATGAAAGGTCAACGTATCCGATAATTAAAAAATTTAGGCAAATTATATGAAGTCTGGCAATGTTTTATCAATATGTAATTTGGTTATATAAATTTGCTTTAGGC
This sequence comes from Augochlora pura, assembly GCF_028453695.1. Lineage (NCBI taxonomy): Eukaryota > Metazoa > Arthropoda > Insecta > Hymenoptera > Halictidae > Augochlora > Augochlora pura. The sequence goes on from NC_135777.1 coordinate 1,254,120, forward strand.
GTCTTTTACTAAAGTATTGTATATTTACGGGCTGCAAATGCACTTTCAAAATTAGACAATTGTAAAAATCGTTTAATTTCAATTTTGAACAATCAAATATCATTTAAAATATACTGCATATTAATCCAATTTTGTTTACAAATAATGACACGACGCAAAATAGAAGTAATTTTTTTTAATTTTAGACGCGAATGCTACTATTTTTTTTAAAGGAAAAGTGACAACTAATATGTTTAAAAGTTTCATCAAGGTAAAGATGATGAAATGCATGGTGATTCAATCATTTCGCAAGCCCCTCCACAACGACGAATTGCGTAAAAACATTGGAGACGTATCGATTACGTTGTCGGCCTGGCTTTGAGTTTTTTTTTTCTCTGAAAGTACTTCTTCATCCGGCTTTCTTCTTCCTTTTCTAACTATTTCACGAACCGGTGGGAACTCACAACACCCTGTGTTTCGCACGATTCATCTTTAGATTCGCAATACGGTAAATCTAACAAAAATTCTCGAATTTTATAAATATAATACAGAATTAGTTCGTTAATATCGTACACTGTATATACAGACGACAGATCATATATTATTATTAAACATCGAATATGAAATCGGTTCGAAGAACATTTATTAGTATTAATCTGTGAAATTTGTGTATTTACGTGAACCAACAAAATAAAGTGAAAGGAAAATAGTTAATAAATACCTTGATACCGTTTTCATTTCACTTGTAATATTCAACGTTTTTATTTATTTGATTAACATCCTATAATCAATGTGAATAATTCAATTTAGTTCGTTATAAAATAAACGGAAATAAAGATTTAACATAGCGACATTATGGAAATCATAAATATGTAACTTGAACGTTATTTAATCAACTGCAAAAAATGTAATTGTCATAGAAATGTTTACAAAATTGTTATCAAAGCTAATACTTTTTTTTTTTAAATTAATCATAGGCTACAGCTACAAAAAAGGTCTGTATTTATTGCATTTATTGTTAGGTTTGGAATAAGGTTTTTATTTCGGACCAGTGTTTACGACCGGTTGCAGTTTTCTTAGTTACTTTACGAATACATAAAAATTCAAAGTTATGTTTTGTTCGTACACGTGGCTACACGGGGGGAACAAATTAGTGAATTATGTACATCACAGAAAACTCCTACCGCCCGGTATAATGCTCCCGGGAATGGGATCATCGTTCACACTATCGATGTCTAGCTCTCATTTTCGACTGCAATAAGTCACGGTGCATTTAGCATTCTATTCTCTGCCTCTGGAATCTTAACACGTCAGGCCACTCCGCGCGGTGCACACATCTGATCAGGACCTCTTCGTCATTGGAGGAAGGTCTCACAGATGTGCGTACGCGCTGGCCACAATTAGGGTAGCCATAACCAATCCGATGTTTATGCGAGCAAAACAAATTCTACATCTAGCCGAACGGAGCATTCGTGAACAGAAGAATATATTTCCAGGCTGGTTAATTATACCATCGGTAGACTGCGAATTTTATGCATTTATGACAGAAACGGTTAGGAACAATTTATGACGGCGGAGACATTAAAACAACTGAAAAAATGAATATAATTGAAAATAGATGCGCTATTTTCGTTCGGTTAAAATTAATATAGAATCTGCCATTTATTTCGTGCGATTCGTGCAGAATATTTTTATTTTGCACAAATACCAGCAGTCTAATAAATGGATATTAAAAATATATGCACGTACCAAACGTTCAATTTTAATTTCCTTAGGCAAGATTTTAAAAAAATTAGAGAACACGAAAATTTGTTTCTCAAGGAATTGTGCCGAGCAAAAAAAAACAAACATTTTTATACTAATTGTGGAAATATTGGTGCGAAATGAAGGATATACGTTTACATTAAAAAATGCATTGATCGAAACGTAAAATGCAAAATAAATATATTAATCGGAAGAATTAAGAGTTCATTGTGAATTTATTTCTCTTTTTAAAAACTTTAATAGATAGAAAATAAAGCAGCAGTGTTTTCAGATTTATTAAATGTAGTTTCTGGTTTCTATTGAATTTGTTAAATTTTGTTCTAAATGTATCAAATTCGCAGCCAAATTAGTAGCACTAATTTGACGAAGATTAAGTGTTACATTTAATGTTATCTAATTTTTGCAGCAACATATTAGATGTCAATTTTTGTGTATAGTTTTGAAACGCACTGTATTTTAATGTATATTTCAATTAGAAATACATATTTAATTCTCATTGGAAGTGTTGGTATTTAGATGTTCGACGTTTTCGTCGCGTAAACAGCCTTCTGATCTTTTCAGAAGTATCATTTCCACGATAATAGATCGTCATTTGTTAAGCTTCTTTTGTAATCAATTAGGGGCTGTTTCTGCCCGGTCTTTCACTATTAGCTTTAGACGCAGAACGAGCTTGGTAGACTTCTTTTTCCAATTGATTTAATTGCAAACGACAGCGCTGTGTCCACTGCCTCGTCGCAAAGCGAAGATAATTGCAAATACGAAGGTGCTGGACGAGAATTTGTAGAACAAATATTTTATGATTAAGATTATTCATTTAGTCGTGCAAATGTTGAAATTGTTTATACAGTTAACACGATCCGTTAAAGCAGCACAGTTTCTTCGTTATATATACAAACGGGCGAAATATAAATTGTTATTTTATTTCAATAATATATACGATATAAAACGTTACCAACGTGTATCATTCCTTTAATAATCTTCTTTCAAATAATAAATTATTACTTCAACAACTCACTTTTCTTTTATCGATTCTTTTAGATAATCAAAATTAAATTCTGAACCACTAGAATTTTTTATATCAAAGAAATGGCAAGAAATCAGTAAAATAAATTGAGCAAATTCAAAACCTGGACGTTGATCTCTGAAGTATAGCTATTATCCGTAGGTAATGAACCAATTTAATTTGGAAACTAGCAGTGCAATGATTGGAGAATTCTAATAACGTGTTACATAAGTTTTTCTTTTTTTTTTAGTGTTACTAAATAATTTTGGACATGTTCCCGGATGAAATAACTACGGTTGTACGGTCGAACTCCGATTGGAATTTATGACAAGCCACCATGTGTTTAATTGGTTCCAAAGTGACGAAGAAGCATCGGCTTCCGAGGGGAAAAAAATTTCGACGGGGAGAATGAAAGGCTCTCCGAGGAACCGATGATGACTGCGCGCATATTCGTTGTCCGGCGTCCTTGGAAAGGAATCGTTCCTCCGGGTGTCGGTCACGGATGATCCGATCTATTTGGTTATTTGGTAACGAATGCATCGAGGTTGCTAAGAAATTCATATTTCTATCAATGTAACAACAATGAAAGCTAAACACCTGAAGCGATTTCATATAAAACCTGGAAGAAAACATTTTCTGTACTCGTCGCAATAATAACAAGATAATTCTTGTAGCCAAATTATTTGATTCACTGGAATTTATTTATAAATAACTTTATTCCGTTACAATGATATTTGATTCGGTTCTGAAAAATATTTAACTGTCGTACGTACTGAAGTTTCATATTTTTCGAGATCCAGTTGAAACTATGCTAATTTTATTCAGTTACTGTCAGGTTTTTTCTTTACTGAGATTTTATGTTATTTCAATAGGGTCGGAATTTCACAAAAGAAACAATTCGTTAGACAACCATAAGTTATTTTAATCATAAAATAAGGCTATAAAGATTTGAAAAGAATAGCATGTTAATAAAGTAGGATATTGCTTACGATATAAACCAGTCATGTTCTGTTTCGAGTAGATGTTAATGTAGATTAGTAATTTTATATTTTGTAACAGGTGTTACTGTAAACCAGTCATTTCCTTTTTTTGCAGTAGTGTTGTACATTGCACTATAATAAATGTACGCATTGTACATATCTGTGTTTAAGTTTGTAAAACTTTCGTTATTTTACATATATCAAAATACGGACGTACGAATCCAGCAATAATAAAATTATATGCGCTAAAAAATATTTATAAGAATTACATGCAAATATACTGCTATGAGAAGGGAAAAATTTGTCATTTGTCTATATAAAAATCTCGAGTTGACACAGATCGATGCGCAAGTTTCATTTGAATCGCGACAGAACCGTAGGAAAGGGACAAGGACGTTAGATGCATACTCATTCCACCTGCGAACAATAGTTGAACCATTACAATATCGATGCGTATCGAGGCGCATTAGCATGATAATAACGCTCGTCGGATTAAACGCGCGACCGCTCATTAGTGAAATATTATGAGGTTCTGATGCATTGCGAAATTGTTGGCCGTCGAAGAGTGGACAGAAAGGTTTCAGGGTCACCGGGGCCGGAAGCACGAGTATCATGACACGATAGGCTTCGCCGCACTTATTCAATGGTTCCGGGACTCAATAACGCCGGTTAATACATTTGTGGCTGTATGGCTCCGCGTGTAATTTGAGCGGCATGCTTCAATGTGCTACCAAATTGAATAGGAATGGAAGTGAGGCCAGTAGTCGCGTTACTGATACCTTTATGGCTGAAATTTACGCCTCTGTGCGATACTTTGCCGAGGTTTTGTCACGAACGTGTCCCATGTTCCCACCGATAGGCGCGACGATAGATCGTCTCCATGAATGGAAATATTATAGCTAAATGGTATAAACTGTGTATATACAGTGGGCGGCATTAATATTCGGACGTCATCGTATTTGAGACATTTTTACTCCCTATCTATACCGTTTGTTGAGTTAATGAATTTATAATTTTTTAATAAGTCGGAACACTTACTTTAGACTCTACAAACATAAGTTTTATTTACATCATTTGTATAGTTTTATTGTTCATTGATATTAAACTACAAAGCGTAGGAATGTCCGAATATGTTTGCGACGAAAATTAAGCACTACACGAGTGTTTACATATATCTTCCGCTTAAGAACATTTAATAAAAAACATTTTCTAATTTTACTAGAAAACATGAAAATCATAGTTATGCATAAATTACGCGATGAATAGATTTGATTTACACTTATTTTTACAACATCAACACAAATACATGAATATATCGTTATATACGATAATGTCATTATCTAGATATATCATCATATATCTTCGTCAATATCTTAGATATTTTTAGTGAGGCGAAAAAATATGAAAAATAATCTTGACAGGAAAAAGGCATAAATTATAACATTCAAGGTTTGGACTAAACGAATTTATATATATTGGTCTACCTAGTTTCTAAAAGATCTACGCGTCCGTACAAATATCCGCAGTCGAATAATCGGAGAAAATTTGTCGACTGTAAAATGTCAAAATCACCGAGCACCATGACAAATACATTTCGAGAGAAACAGCTAATTGATCGACGCCAGGATCGTGCACGCAGATTCCGCGAGACGTGCCTCTCTCTTCATCGGGGCGTCTCCGATGAACATTTCCCTAGCCGAGTACGGCGATTCCGAAGAAGAGTCCTCGAGGGATTAGGACCATCTGAGTCAACGCATGATTGGCAGTCGATGCAGCCGAAGGAGCGGTCTTCAGCGAGATACTTGTGGCCTGGCTCGGTGGATTCGAGAGGTTACGCTTGATCGGATCGCCGATAGCCGAGGGGGATTGTTGCGAGGGGGGGCGCGGGGCCGGCAAAACTCGATGGCGGGAACCTGGCCGAGGCGAGGGAGAGCCAGTGAAGATCACTTCCGCTCCACGAAGCGCACTAGAACACTCCGCGGGTAACGTCTCTTCCGTTGATTCGTTAATCGTCCACATTGTTCACGCTAAGCTGGCCAACGCGAGGTCAAGTGCCGGGAGGAAAACTGAACGTGCCGCAGACTTTCTTTCGCTGCGAGATGCGTTCTACCGGTATCCGAGTTCGATCGCGGTCCGCAATTGTGCGTGAACCTCGGGGAATGCAGCTTCGAATTTTCATTGGACACAGGAAAGAATCGAGGCATCATCAAATCTGTTCTCATCATGCTGTACACAATCCACTTACCACTGCTTTAATCCTTTGCACTCGAGTGTCGCCTCCGCGGCGCCAATGAAAATTGTTGTATCGTTTCCAAAATAATTTTGACATTATTGTGGATCCTTCTATTTAACCAGGTAGCTGTGGCGATTTCTTTGCAAGGCACGCACCAGTGTGTCTAGCGATAATCAAGCAATGACGAATATAGTCGTTAAACATAGAGTAAGTGGCGCTGTTGAAATATTGAATCAAAAAGACGACTTTATTTTGGATAATAAACAATTTTATTGGTAATTACAGTCACCAGAATTACAATTTAAATATCAAATCGTAACAAAATTTTACATATTGTGGATACAATCGTCATGACACAATGTTTTGTCACATCTCTGTGACGGATATAGTGGTCAAACATATTTAACTGGTTAAAAGACTGTTAAAAGCGTAACAGTTCTACGAGTCACAAGACTCAATCTCACATGCATAAATTGAACTGAGTCATAGAAAATGGGAATCCAGCTGATCAAAATAGCTATTTCGGATCTAGGCTTGAAATGGCTTCGAGTGCAAAGGGTTAATATCGAGAATGACACTTGACATCGATTAACTTCGTGTTAATAATAACAACTTTATGTTAAATTGTCTCTATATAAATAATAGCGATTTGACAGCGAATAGAATAGAATTTGACAGTGTCATTATTTACATAATTATTTTTCCAACTGAAATTGAAAAGCAGTCAAAGTGACTTGCTTGGACAATCCAGCGTTAACGATACTCTGCGATAAAATTACTGCATCCCCTATCACAATAGATGCGCGAACGAACAAACCTTGCATCCACCACACATTCTACGACTCTGTTCGAGTGTCTAATTGAACCGGACGGTGGAGCAGACTTCAACGTCCGTCGCCAAATAATATTAAACCCCCCCCTCCCCCCGGATCGAAAAATGTGTACAGTTGGCGCGGGTCTTTCAATCAAAGGGGACATTCTTCTTTGAACCGGCCGGGTCTCTACTGATTGAGAAAGCAGCGCCGGAGACGGAAAAAGGGGCGACCAATTTGAGAAAAGTACGGACAAGCCGGGAGCGACGAACGCGCCACAAATCTTGGAGCGTCGTTCCAAAAAACATGCCAAGAAATTAAAAGCATCAAGCTCCCCGTTCTCCCTTCCCTTACCCCCCCAAAATCTTCGACCGGATACTTCCGCTCATTCCATTCCCAGCCTCTTTCGCTCGCGACCCTTTGATTCACTGTCTGAACAACCGAATCCCGACAACAAAGCGAGAACCAAGGAGCCGCAAAGACACTCGCGCTGCTATGCTATATAAAGTCGTTCACCCCGATTCAGATAATCTAGTGTCTGCGCGCGGCTGCCGGCCAACCCGGGAGTGATCCGTGATTGTATTAATATCACAACACGCCCCGGGTACGTATTTATACGTCCTTTATCTTCCTCTCTCGTTCGTCGCAAGCTCTATCGTCGTGGCGTAGATTTATGTGATCATCGGGGCCGAGAGGGACCGGGGCCGACTGCGAATCTTCGACGGGGGGAGGGGAGAAGACGTGTTCCAGCCGCGAGAGAGAATCCTCAAATATGACCGGCGGGGAACCGTGTTCCCAAAGTCCTTTAAAGTGGTTCATACGCGAAGGTAGCACGCGGTCAGGTTATTTTAGATTACCCCCGGTGGTCGAGCGAAGTTGCATGAAACACTGAGGAATTAGGGCTTAATCACCTTACACGAAGCGGCACTGTTCCGTGAAACAGAGCCAATTTGTAACCTTCATAAATTGATCGAATCGTACGAGAATAGGTCCGAATTGAAATTAATTGGGAGGCAACGGAACTATGTTAACGGAGCAGATGGTAAGAACTTTATATTTGAGGATGCGAGTTTAACTTAATGTTTGCATGGCATTGACACACAAAATTATTGTACCACGTGTTGGATACATTTAATAATATAGAAAATGGCTTACGCTATCGAAGAGTTTCTCTGTTTCACCATTATGCCAATGGAGAGGTATAGGAATGAATGTCCATTCATTTACATTTTCTCCATTCGTCAATTGTAGTCCAACGAACTTTCAATTACTTAAAAGTTTGAATGACGCTTCTAAGATCCAACAATTGAAAACTAAAAAGACCGCATAAATCGTTTCATTCGGAATAGTCATGGATCGTTAGATAACCATACCGATAGTAACGATCTCGTTGATATTAGACGATTTGGAAAGAATGAAATCGGCACTAGGAATGCTCTATGAGAAACGACGATGTCATTTTCGCGATGTTGCTACCAACAACCCCTCGTAGATAAAATATTGCCCGTAGGTTGGGTTAGAATCCGCGACAAGTTCTGATCGGATCGAGCGATCTCCGTAAATCCTGACCGCCGAATCGTTAGGGGGCCAGCCACGCCCGATGGAAGAAGAATCGCGAAGGGATGTTTCCCTTGAAATTCTGTCCATGTTTGGCCGGGACGGGACAGAAGAAAGCTGCGGAAAGGCAGAGCAGCCCCGCATATCGCAGCCTCCGATTGGCTAATTGGGAAACCCAATAGTTCTAAATTAATCGGTATCATTAATAGCACGCAAGCAGAGAGAGGATCCGGGACGCGAGGAGAGGGTGGGCAGCTAGAAAGAGTGAGGAATCGAAGCCGGGAGAAGAAACGTTTAAGAAGTCGACCCGGCATTCCGAGAGCGAGAGACCGGCCCTCTCTGTCGGCCATCTAAATTTATCCTAAACGATAGATGAACAATGGTTACATAAATAGAACAATATGCGTAGCAGCCGCGAACCGAGTGAGCGGAATTCGTTCAAAAGTCACCTCGCCTCTCTGCTCTTTCTCCCGCTTTCTTCTGGCATCTTTCGTCGACTCTTTTCGGGCTCGGAAACCGTCGGCGACGGTGACAGAACTAGCGCGAAATCGGCCGCGAGTCGCGATAAGGTAAATGACCTCCTTTACCGGCCATATTACCGTTCAATTCAATTTGCTGTTCTAATAAACGCGATCCAAATAGCGGACCTGTTGGTATAATTGCTAGACAACTTTACTATAAATCAATAGAAATTGGAATAAACGTCGCACATTGTTATCAGAATGTTGCTCTTTATGCAAAGTAAATTTCGTCTGGGTTCATTCCGTGGAACATAAAATATATGGAAATATCTTGCGTCTTTTAATAATGGAAATAAATTGAAGATAATGCAACAATATCCTCAAATTTTTACACTGTCTTTACAGTTTCGCATTTAAACCACTCATATTTTTCATGAACGTGTAACAATCGGCTGTCTAGTTATTACAAATCATTGTTAGATCACGGATTTTATGTACTTGAAATTCTGCAGGTTGTACGAGTGAAAAGATAAAAATGATTTAATTTCTTATAACTTATTTCTTAAAACTGATGCGGACAATCTTATTACAAGGTTATTGTAAATAATAAGTTTAGTAAACAATGTTTATTACGATGGGATCTATAAGAAATATTATATTGACAACTGAACAAAATATTTGGCGCACTCATTCTGTTTCAGATCATTTATTTTTTCTCAGATGAGTAACACGAAACAGTAAAACTGTTATTTCCAATTTTTCTTTTAGCTATTAATACTCAAATGGCGAATTTTTTCGAGAATAATTTAACCGAGTACGTTTAGAATTGTTTTGAATTTTATGTATGAATTTTCTTCAACACATTTATTAAGATATTCTTCTTAAATATAGTTAACTTATGTATTAAACCCAATAGAACGTATGACCGTTTAAATTAATATTAATTTTTTATTTACTTATGTAGGCATATTTCGTTTCTATTTTGCATAAAAATCCACAATCTGGAGATTAGACTCGATGAAAAAAATACACAAATGCTTCATATCATTCAAGAAACTTAATTTTTCAATAGAATATTCCAAATCACGTATTTCACTTAGAGCATAATAATTCTTTAATATTTCAGAAGGATTACGAAATAAGAGATTTCATTGACAACTGCGTGGTTTCATCTTCTGTTTACAGGAATCGCTCACGGTAGGAATAGAATTTTACTGAATTTTGGTTCTCTTTAATTTGCCTATAAACTCGCGAATTTGCATAAAATCCCGCTATTTAGGTACAAAGTACAAGCCGTAAACTCTCCGTTTGATCGCTGTTTTCCATAGTAAATACGTTCGCGTGAATATTCCCGTTTAAATATTTCTATGAGCGGACGTGAAAAATAAGATTTTCGTTGGTTTAATCCCGTTGTTAGATTAGAATCGAAGTTCGGCATGCCATGAATTATTTGCGCGTGGAAAGAGTGTTTGGCAATCGCGCCAACTGACGGGGAGGGGAATTGTAAGAGACGCGATAGCGTCGACAGTTCGTAATCGAGGCATCATTGAACGCGCATTCCATTACGTGTCTCTCGGATATTAGAACGAAATACAATCTAACAAAATATAAATACAATCTTAACAAAACAGAACGTTACAGCCTGGCGATTCAGTGAAAATCTGAATTTTTCATTCCTTCGGAAGCATGCCAATCGAAAGTCTCGTCTCCGTGTAAGGTCGAAATCTTTCCGGGGAAATGTAAGCGAATTTGCATAAAGTTCCACACAGAGTAATCATCGCAAACAACCTGCGGCGATGGTGTTCCGACTATTCTTGGCGCAGTCTGTGCTTGTAAACGAAAGATTTTATTGCCCGAGTAGTAGCCCACGCAGAAGTTGATGGATCTCGGGGAAACATTCCTGTCGTTTGACGATCGATTCTGCCGTTTGTCGATGAAAAATGAAGTCCGCCACGTCGAACAATAACCAGTCCACCCGGGGAAATGACCAGATGCTTGCGAGGCGAGCCACGCGATTATTATTGGAGCTGATTTACCGTGTATTTGTACAGTCAGAATTTCATAGTTTCCTAGGATCCGGGACCGCTTATTGTAGTCTTCTGGGATCCATTTCAAAAATATAGGCATCCGGGAGAGATTATTAAATGATTCGGAACTCTGTAGAACCGTATCGGTTGGAAACGAAAAATGTTATTTAAATTTGAAACGTTTGGATATCGGATCGATCCGATGATCGAGAGAATTTATATCAGTATTGTTCAACTTTCATGCCGCGATTATAAAAAAATGTACGTTCTAACTTTAACTAATTTATATCAGTTAATTCTTAAATAATTAACATTGTATTTATGTCGTTCTTTTTTTAAAAATATCGCAGTATGATTTAGTCTATTATTGTTTAACATCAAACATACCATTGGTCAAAAGATACGTCTCCAATTTTCTACCAAAGTTTTCTCCTAAAGGATTATTTACGAAGTTACAATATTAACTCTTTGCGGTCGGAGCTATTTTTACTGGAAATCCAAAATATTTATTCAGACTTGCAGCGTTTCCATTTTATATAACTTGGAGCATTTTATTCATTATTAAAAATGAATTTTGTGACAATTTTATGAAATACAAGTTTTATAATTCTTTTCGCCACTCGACCGCACAAGGTTAACATTATTTAGGATAACTATTAATTTCGTAAATTATAATAAAAATTGCGCAAAGCCTAAACAAATGCAATATTCTAACTATTATTTGACGAGTCGAAGCAGTTACTTTCAATACACAACATATTCAATGTTAATGGCTTTACAATATTTAAAGTTTTATTACTATATTGTAACGCAACGTCTTTACACTTAGATAAAAGAAATTGAAAAATTAAAATAGTCGTCGTAAACAACCAGCCTGTTGATATGACGTTAAAGAATTAAAGAAGAAAGAAGAAGCAATTCTTTGTTATTATTTTTCCGTACACTTCTATCATAGTTTATTATGAAGTTGAGAAATCGATTTCGTAAGCGTGTTTAGTTGCACAATACCTTATATCAGTTCCACTTTTGAAAAAACATACTAAAATCGATGTCACGGAAGTAAGTGTTCTATGATCTGACAATCCGCTTATCTGCACACACAGGGTATCCCGTAGTATGCGGGAAGTACTCTGCAGGGGTGGATTCAGGGCGCGAAACTGTTAAAAAAGGTGTTCAAATACGCATACACCCGATATTACTACCATTTCCTTTGCTTCTATACATTTCACATTAATTCGAAATTGTATAGAACCTAATGTCTATAAGTAGCAATTTATGAAATTTTATATAAAAAGTTGAATTTTTACTGCCTTTCCTTATGTTGTTTCCGTGAAATAAAAGTGATAAATGACAGTGTTCATCTACATATAATTGAAGAATTATTCATCGATCTGTGAATGTAAAATCCAAATTTTTTTGCAACGATTGCAACAATTATTGAGTAGACATCAATATTATTCTTTTTAATGGTTCGAGTAAGTCATTTTACTAATTTTATTCAATTGAAAATGGTATTTCCTTTGTAATAATTTTAAGGAGTTATAAACGCTACTTTCATTGCAATAATTCCAGTAAATTGAGCATGGCATTTTCTTAGCAATAATTTTCATAATTTGAAGATAGTATTTTTAATAATTTTAATAATTTGAAAATAGTATATTAATATTCATAAGCTTTATTGATCTTTGTATCATTTTCATTTATTCATTTTTGTTATGAGTACATGATGAATAAACAATATAAATTCCACAGAATATTGATTGTTATTTTATGTATTTGTTATATCGCCACATTTTACTTTTATTAATCGGTAAATTACTTTTATTAATTTCTGCTACTATTATTTTTCTTCTCTATTCTTGAGCATGAATAAAGATAGTGTCGTCATTTAGGGCGCGCATCATGTACCAAATATCAACGCAGTGAAACGGTTCTTATTAAGAAAGTAGGAAGTCTATAGGAAACCGATCGAATTTCTACTTTCTTGCCGGCGTACTTCATCCTACTATTTGCCAAGTCTTATGTTCGGCAATCGTGCCAAATACCAAACGCGCCATCTATTTCTTCTTGGCAGAGTGTACACAGATCCGCAATATTTTTATCTGGTCATTCACTGTGCATACTTGTTCTTAACCACGAGTGAAATATGTAATAAATACCTTTTCAATGTAATAAATACAATTACATCTATTCCATTAATTTTGTTATTTTATATTGAACGGAATAAAGGACAATAAGAATTGAAATGGAACGTTCGAAACCTTGGGGGTCAAGTAGGACCGAAACTCACCCTGTGCTAAGACGATACCAAAATGAAAACGTCACGGTGTCCTCATTCACAACCTTCGGGCATTACAAATTGACATAATTGGTACACCATTCGCGTTCCACTTCGTTTTTGCCCGCCTCTTTGAAGAACAAGATGCTAATATAATTCGACGGAAATAATAAAAGCGAGCCGAAGCAAATGAAAATATTCGACGATGAAAGGGGTCGTTGCTTTCCCTCTCGCTCGCTTCAAATCTCGCCCGTTTTAGTATCACGAATTTCTTTTAATCGGCAGAGGTGATCAGGTTCCGATCAATGGAAATTCGGTGGGAGGTCCGTAGACTCATCCCGCTGTTCACGCGTTTCACGGGCTTCTCATTTATTACAGTCAGTCCGATGAGCGAATCACGTCATTCCTGTTATACGCGATCCGGTCGCGGAAATGACGTCGGCATGTTTTCGGCAATTCCCAAGGATTAACCGATACATCACTTCCTTCCTTCGTAGGACGTGTCGAAACATGAAAACGCAGAATTTAACTATTCAGACGGATTTTTAACCCTGACGATATTTAACAATGACAATAACGTACATAGTGACCCGATTAACTCTTTCACCTTAATTCTTCCTACGAACTATATGTTATTTGAAAATATGCTTCGAAGAAAAATTGTTTGACGTAACGAGATGCATTAATTTTTTATGGCAATATGAAGTTTGATTCCACTTTGTGGAATATTTATTCCTATTTTTTACAATTTATGAAGACAATTTTTTATTTTCTATCAAAACCCACAGTCTAAATATTCGATTCGATCAATGCTTGATTTCACTCTGTGGAACATGAATTTCTATTTTTTACAATTGATGAAGACAATTTTTTATTTTCTATCAAAACCCGCAGTCTAAATATTAGATTCGATCAATGTTCGATTTCACTTTGTGGAATATTTCTCTGAATATTCGCAGCGGGAGACAAAAATCGCTAGTTTCCAGATGCTTTGAAATTCCCCTCGAAAGGAATATTTTAGTGTGTGGAGAAAGGGATCGGAGCTGCCCCAAGGATTCAAGGACGCAAACTGAAAGTCGGCTGCGGTTTATTTCATCCGAAGTAACATCCCTTCGGTGAATGGGGGTTGGTATGTTCTACAGTCAGGATTTTTAAGGAAATATCATTTGAAGTATATGCCTTTCCAACAAGATTGTCAATATTCACAGAGAAAATCGTGAATATCGACGCCGGCGTCAACGTGTTAAACTACAAAGCGTATGGAATGTCCGAATATTTTTGCGACGTCAAAATTAAATATAATATCAATTAACGATAAAACTATACAAATTATGTAAATAAAACTTATGTTTGTAGAATCTAAAGTAAGTGATTTATTTTTATGATTTATTGAAAAACTAGAAATTCATTAATTCAACAAACAGTAAAGATACGGAGCAAAAATTACTTAAAATTTCTGAAACACGATGGTGTCCGAATATTAACGCGGCCCACTGTAGATGATTTCTGCGAAAACCATAGCGAATACCATCCGCCATGAACGCCGATCAGATCGATCGATACAACACACCGAAACGAGGAGAACGGAAAAGACAGATTCGCCCGTGAATTTTTGCCGGACGTTCGACTCCGCTCTCGAAAACAAACTTGTATAATGGTAAACCGAAGAACAAACGTCACAGTTATCTCGATTCCCGGTACAACCGTGGGCGGTTTTGAAATCGATGCGCGTGAACGATCATTCCGAGGACTGATCATCGCGTTAAATCCTAATTCGCCCGGAGGCACGGGGGAGTAATCAGAGCGGTGGAGCAGTTAAATAGCATCGCAACCGCGACCGAATTGTTAGCACGTGGAACATGCAAACGGCCGCGTTGCTACGGGCCACGAAATCCGTTTGCAAGAGTCTGCGAGCCCCGGTATTACGCGCGTTTTCGTGGACGCTGTCGCGTGCGCGCGCGAGCACCGCCCAATCTGAAGTGCAATTTGTCTCCCAGCGTTGCTCCATCGTTTTGCCGACGGCCATTGTTGCCCGAAAGCCGATATAATCTTTATCCGACCGAAACCTGTTCTTATCTCGCTTTTTATAATTTGATTCGTTGCCGTTTATTAATCAACCTGTATCAACGGGGCTCGACTTATTTAAGTTCAACCCTTACGGAGTTCCTTCATGGTTAGGACATGATTGGGATTCTACTTCATTCTTCGGCGAAGAATGTTTTTTGTCAGTAAATCCGCTAATTTTTTGCGCCACCATTTTGACACTGTCTGTAGAAATGATACGGTCTGTATAAAAACAACGTGGCTTGTTAAAAATCATATACTTTTTAGTGATGGTTAAATATTTGGTAAATATTAGAAATTTCTATTTTGTAAAAATTAGAGTTTAATTTATTTAGAGTTAAAAGAATAAGTATCAATAATTTTCAGTAATATACAAATGACGAATTTTGTGTTAAATTATGTTAAACAGGAGAATTAGTTAGAATTATATCTAGTTACGTGACTGACGTTAATGCTTCTCGCTATCTAAACTTTGAATTGAAACTTTTTATTAATTAAGGAAGGTATAAATTTCGTTCCCACTTTGTGAGATGTCAGCGTTAACTGACAAATATCGACGGAAAATAAAAAACTTTTTCGATTATTGCACTCAACTTATTTGTCGAAATTCAACTGTCTTAATATATTTTCACATGGAATGGAAGTAAAAGAAATTGTTTTTATTAATTGATCTGTCGTGTGCAAAACCATGGACGAGTTGTTTTCACGAATGACTCTACCATAGATTTGAAGATTGAAGTTTCTGCTTCTCATCGACCCTTCGGAACTTGGTGTACGATTTTTTTCAGGTGTTCTATAGAACAGAAATAAGGTACATCCCTCGTGTACCTCGCGTTACTGTAACGTAAGGAGCACACCTTTCATTCAGAGCTGAATAAAGTGACTACAGAAAATCGTGCGCCAAAGTTGAAGGGATCATTGAAAAGGGTGAAGTATTTGCGAAGTAGTTGCCAAAAATATTTCCCAACGTACTTACAAACGTATCGAAGCGTAACATTTTCAAAAATAAGCATGTTCTCAATTTCTCTACTGCATAACATATCAATCAATTTACTTAATTATTATACTCTGTGCGAGCTATATATATTGTTATTTACCAAGGTCTTCCGTAAATGGTTGGTCATTTTAACTCAGCCATGCGGGTGAGATTGATCAGCCATAATGTCCACGTATCTTGTCGAAAATGAAAATAAATAATTGAATTGTTTTTCATTCGAACAGAGAGTAATTTATGCGTATTCCACGGTATTTAAATCCACTCGATTCAGTCTTTCGAAAATCGTGAAAATCTGTAAAATAATGTTGCCCGTGCGCGATTGGTTGAATTTCGAAGGAAATCATTTCGCAGTAGACCGGTTAAAAAATCATTTGCCCTCATGTAGGACGCATTAACGGTTAATCGGATCAAACCGGAGCGACATCGATCAAACACAGGGCACGCGTGTTTGCTAAGAACATCAAACAGCGCCCGACAGACGGTTGCTGCAGGAACATTAACAACTATTTTTATTACCGATGTACAGAGCGCATTCCAAAATACAGGTTCCGTTGTTTCGGAGGTCGCGCTGATAACGGTTTAACGTAGAGGAATAGAGAGGGGTCTAATGGGGGATCGAGGGGGGGAGGGAAGCTGGCGAGCACGCGGTTTGCAAGCTTTGTAAACGATAGCCGGTCGATCAATCGGTATCGTCAAATTGTAGCAGCCGATTCTGATTAGATTTCCAATTGTTTACGTTATTTGATGCCGGTCGACTTGGCTGATTGCGTCTGATTACTCCCGGCCGTGCGCCGTTCCGTTGAGTCGAGCATTTTCCAGGTACACTTCAATCAATCATTGAGCTCATTTGAAGTGCCTCCGACCGAGCCACCGCGCCGGTATCCGTTTCTGGAAATTATAGATTCTTTTTGTGGTTTCCCCGTAAACCGATTCATTCACGGCCACGATCATTACTTTTGTTGCGCTCACGGTACAAACGTAAATAGAATCGCATTTATCTAATCGTTGAAGCTGAAATTGGGTGACGACATTGAAGCGAGAATGAAATTTTGAACTCAATTGCACGACACATTTTAATTGTGATGTAAAATTGTATACATCCATCTGATATTGCTATGAAGTAATTCATCGATCAGACGTACAGTTCTCAGATTTACAGTTGTGAAGTCTTTTTATATTCAACAGATGAGAAGTTCGGCAAATTTTACGCTCGGCAATGAAATGTAAATATTTTTACCATTCGACGAGGAAATTATTTTTTAAGACATGGTTATGAGAAAAATGGACCGTTGAAGTTTGTCAAATTTAATTGTTTTCTACAATTACGTTCAGATGCGTTAGACAAATTGTAAATTAAACAAGGATTTACAGTAACGGACTTTAAGTACTAAAGTTGAATGATTAAATTTAATATACATTCGTAATAATTTTACAGGAGTCTAGAAAGGTGTAGAAATTTTTCAGATAATTGATAAAAACAATATTCCGTTGCAGTAATAAATATAAAATTAATAAAAATGACCGTACATATTTGTAATTGCATGAGAATTATACGAAACAGTAACGTAACATTAAACATTTATAAGGAGTATACTATAATCTCATCTCACGAGTATGCCGATTATAGTCCATCGTCGACAGTTTTAATCGTTGACATATTATAAACGTTAATCCAAGCAAATTTTGTCTCAGGCCAAATAACGCCACACAAAGGAAGCAAACAAAAAGAATAAAAAAAAGTCGAAAAACGCAAGTCCCTACAGCCGCGTTCCCCTGAATTATGGAAATAGTTCTCGTTCCCCATTAGCAAGCCCCGCGTCTATTATTTAACGACCATGAAAGACGTCGGATCAATGGCGCGGCAGGGGGTGTTGCGATTTTTCCAAGTTTCTCGAAAAAGCCGGGCCACGCACCGGGCGTGTACCCGCGGAGCTGGAAAAGGTGTAAAGCAACCGGAGGTAGACAGATCTCAGCACTTATCGGTCTACGAGATACCCATTAACGAAACTAAAAGCCTCCCCATATATCTCGCTCCTCTCTTTCTCGCAAACCCTCTCTCTTTCCTTGGTCCGCGCGTCTACTGCGGCCCCCATCCCCCTTCGCTCCCTTCGCCGCCGCCCTCCCTCCCTCCTCCCCTCTGCAACCCTCATTTCCCTCGGCGCCTCCATCCTTGAGGTAGACACATCACCGTTCGTTGTTTGTCCAAGGCTTTTGTTTTACTTGCTGATATATATTGGCCCTCTTCCCGAACGCTCTCCGGGCGCCGTGCCGCGTCGAAGGGGCGCGGGGGAGGGTGGAGGGAGGTAGGTAGGAGGCCGGATGGGAACAAGTGGGGTACCGAGAGGGACCGGAGGGGGCAGCGGAGAGGGACTTGAGGAAGGGTTTTCTCTCCCCCTTCAATCGGTGGTCGGGGTGCCGTGGATCTTCCTCGGCCACTCTTCGGTTCTGCAATCGCAAGCCCGTTTCGAGGATTTCGCGGATTTGTTCACGCCGAATGCGATTCGATTTGCGTTGAACGAGTACGTTACTTTATACAAGCCAGGCTCGCGTAACCGGGTCCCGTCCTGCGACACCGCCAACGGGGAAATCCCTTTTGCGATATGCCGATGATTCCTATAAACACGCACGGTTCTCCGCACTTGCTGTCGGCGACGCCCGCATCTATTGTAAATATTTGAACAAACGCGAGCATACCTCTGTATACCATGGTATGGCTATGGTATATTTCGGGGCGTGTAAGGTCATCGTCGATTTAACCCCTTACCGTATTTTGACGAGTCTGGCTCGTCGTACAGGTTTCTGTTAACACTAGATTTACGGAATCCGTCGAAATGACGGGTCACTGATTTGTTAACGTACTATTATTCAGATTTCAAAGATACATTTATTGCTTATTTGTCGATTATATTTACTATAATTATTTATATTTATTTAGTTATCGATTGCATTAACGATTAGAATAAATTGTTACTTTCATAAACAAATATAAAACGGCTGCTTTTATTACTCCGTAAACCTAGTGTTAATATCACGTTAAGTGTAAATGTTATTCCGTTCTTTTAAGCCGGAATAAAATTCTGTCCTCTTGTCATCGGTATTTAACCATTTATGTAGATATAGACAAACGCAATCAATATTTTCCTTTTCCTTCTAAAAAATTATTACAGTAGAGGAAAGTGCTGATCACTGTAACTATGAAGTATAAATATAGAAAAAAAAAAATATTAAATACATAAGAAAAAATATTAAATACATAAGGGTTCTAAATAGATAATAAAAAAAAGGAAATAGAATAAATGTCTGACAAAGAAACGAAAGTTATTCATAATTCGACCTAATACAATATGTGTTCCAGTAATAAATTGCATTAAATCATTTCCCAGAAAAGCATCTTTATAACATCGGTAATAGTTAAATACAATATTGCTTATTTGACCGTTCGCTTGTCTAGTATTACCACGTATTTGAAAATCTGTTTTTCGATCGCTATGAGCCGTACATATTATCGCGTAAATCGTGGTGCACGTGATGGAACAACGAGCGGACATTTTTCCAGACAACCGCGAGATCGTTAGAAACATTTTTCTCCCCCTCGACGACCAATATTCGACCGATTTCCATTCTTCGAAAAATTCTGAAGCATCCGTGGTTCGGCTCGATCCTCACAGAAAGAAAACAAATATCGAAAACCAATAAACGATAAACTGCTAATTGGGAGTCGAGACGGCGCCGGCCGGGCCGACGTGACGATACTAGGCATCCATCGATTTGAGTCTCTTGCTATAAACCCCCTCTGTATAATAATCAAACGATCCGAGTAGAAAATTCCGAGTGGTATTTGGTGAAGTAGCGCCAGGTGATAAGTCCCTTTTCTGTTCGACACCCGAGGCGCGATTGTTTGCTCGTTATTTTAGCGATGAGTGCGCTGCATATTAGTTGCCGCCGCGTTTTAACACCCTCCACGGTGATTTTTATCGGGTGGTCGTAAAATCGTGCAGCAGAAGTCAAACGATGTTCTACGAAATAGGTAACCGGCTGCGTCGGTGTTGCACAGCTTCTTGGAAGCGAAGTTTAACGCTTTAAAGAATCCTTCTTGTCGCTTGTATCACGCGACTTGTCTTTTCTTTGACAAATATTATTTCTTTGCAAATATTTCATATTTCATATTTGCAGTTATATATACAAGGTGCATTATAAATTAACCCCCAGAATTTTCAACCGCTTTCGATGATCTGACGAAAAAATGTTTCCTACGAAAATAAATTTTTATTTAACCAGCGAGGAATTGCAATTTGAAAAAAAGGGAAAAATTCCCTTGCAAGGGAAAGTTAAGGTCACCGCGATATTTTATACTATTACTAACATTTTTATATTTTTATAAGATTAGCGTTAAAAGATATTTGTTTATATAAATTATATAATAATACGGGAGCTTGTGGAGATGAGATAGATAGATAAATTATTAATCGGTTGCCGTAGTAAAAAACCGATTTATAGGCTACCGGTCGGTAAAGGGTTAACATCAATCACGCATATTCCCAAATAATATCAATTATGTATCAACATGATATTCGTAGCGAAGCGAATTTTATATCGACTTCGTTCCTAAGGACGTCAAATTGGGATGCAACGTGATCGAATAAAACCGGATAACACAGGGGAGGAAAAAACAAGACGTTCGATGTCGCGGACACTTCGTAACACAGAAACGAGTATGTAGAGACGCCAGATTTAGAGAGGCAGCCATGAAATTAAGAGACGCAGCCACACGCGCCGCGGCGCAATCTGTCTGGCGGCTAAGCCGCGACAAATTTTTCATAGGTACTCGCCCGTAAGTTATATTTATGACTCGTCCTTATGGAGGAACGCGTGGCCGCCGTCAGACGCTAATGAGCGCCGGGAGACGTCGCGTTGCCGGTGCCGCGGCGCTGTCGCGATGACGAATGTTTCCAGGGAGACCGGCGAGCGCCGTCCACCAACGAGAAAGATGAATTTTACGGCGGGGAAAAAGGAGTAACCGGGGCCGAGTACAACCAGATTATTAGATTCTCAACTAACAATAAGTGGCACGGTGGTCTCGTCCTTAGCAACGGCGCTAACGAGCGAACGCTGTAATGCGTGCGTCGTAGAGTTACCTTCTGGCAAATGCGATCAGCAGACGACGCTGAGTAGCTGCAATTTGGAACAGCGAAGAAGATTAGACGAATTTAAGAGGGTACGCGACCTTTGACTAACTGTAATTATTAACAATTTACCGACCGGCTAGACGGTAAATCGGCTTTTTATAGGCTAGACCAATACTTTGTTACCTATTAATGAGACAAATGTATTAAATTATACACCAGCGAGCTCCCATATTATTATATAATTTTTTAAATGATAGATACCTTTCGCGAAGAATACAATAAATAAGATGAAATGAAACAGATCAAATAAATATTGTTTAATGCTGATTTTATGGGAATAAATAGTATTAGTACAATAAATGGTAGTACAATATGGCAATAAAAAGTATTAGTACAAGATAATTTCATGTAATAATGATAAATGGTAGTAGTAAATGACGATGACGATAAAAGGTAATGGTAAAACGTTATAATGCCTAGTGATGGTAAACGATAATGACAAAAGAGTTTGATAAACAATAATGATAAAAGATGAGAATAAAAGATAACGATAACAGATAATGCCAACAATAATAAATGCATGATTTACTTGATACCGTATGCTGGATTCCTGGTATAAGCGTACGTTTCCGGTTAGAAAAGTGATAAATAAATTCCTTGTAAATCCCACCCTGGAAATGCAGTTGACAGGTCATTGAAAAAAAAAACCGTGATCCAATATCGATGGCGATTTGAAAGTCGCGAACCATTTTCTATAGGAGGCGATACGATTGACCGTGCTGATTATCAGATCCATCGCGTTTTACAAGCTCCGTGCGTGGATCAGTCGACCGGCCGAGAGCATGTGCCTTCGCGATACTTTATCTACGGACATGAAGAGGTACTCGAGAATCGTTTTCAGAGTAATTGAAATGGCACTTGAGTCGAGTCCGTGCCTCGATATGAACGAGGGACTCTTTCAAGAGCGCGTCTATCGGGCCCGTTCATCGCGAGTAATATGTTGATGCTTTTCGCACTGACACGTGCCAGCCTTTTTTCTCGCAGATTCCGCCCCTCGAGGCGGCCTCGTCAATGGTTTACGGAACAATAACTTCGCCCGAATCGGAATCCAACGTGGAATTCATGTATTACTTGCGATTAAATCTGACGCAATATAATTTAGCGGTAACACCTTATCTGTTAATATATTATTAAGAAAATACTATACTGTCGCTACCAACTATCGTTATAACTAATGAATTTATTTGCGAACGAGATTTTTTGTAAAAATTCTTGCCATTATAAAAGAAATAAAATTTGTTATTATTATTCGAATGCATTTCGTTGCACCATTGCTACGATTTGTGACTACTATATCAAGAAATTGAATAAATATGTACAAATTGTTAGAAAACAGATATTGGATACATCGATGTCAGATTAAACCCTTACCGTACCATTTCCTTTATAGTTACCAGGATGAGTACTTTTTCTACTGCGATAATTTCATAGAAGGAGAAGGAACAATATTTATTACGGAATAAACATTAATGTTCTGTCCCTTCTAAGAAATTGTGCCAATTGAAAACATTCGTAATCGCGGTGACTGCGAAGAAAATGATACGTCAAGTGGAGTTAATTAACAAAACTTGAGCAGCCGGATGGCAGTTTAAATATTGTATGGTAAAATTTACCCGGTTACCGCATGCCGACGGTCAATCACAAAAGCATTTCTGGTTACGTCCTCGGAGAGCGAATGTTCGAGGTCAAAGGGTTGAATGCGCTTTCCAGCGAAACCAATAATCCAGTCTTGCCGAACCTCGAAAATCCAGAAATATACGTTCGAATCGGGCACATGTTGAAAGACACCGGGGTCTGGGAAGAGCCGAAGTTGCAGAAAGGTTTTTCGGGACAAGTTTCGAAGGACGTGACAAAACCAAGAAACATGTATCAAAAACATCGGCTCGGGGAGGAGCCGGTGTTGGAGAGTACGCCGAAACGATGGAGGGTGGTGGAAGAGGGTGAGGAGGGACGAGGAGGTATGACAATTCGACGATACAGAGCACGCATTCCGGGCCGTGGGAAGGGGTGAAGCACAGGAAGAACGCAAACACGTAGCCACGATACAGAGGGTGATCGCTGGTGAGAGCGTAACCGGCCTGATAACATCTCTAATCACGACGAGGCCGGCCCAATCAGCTCTAATCCTAGCCTCTGTATCCATCCAGGAAGGCTGTATAGTCGACGGGTTCCGGGAAACCGTCGCTCGCCTCCCCCGCACCCGCCCCCGCCTCTCCAACCACCCACTCCAGCCCCCAACCCCCCCTCAGGGAAACTTGTGAGCCGTATAGAACATCGCGTACAATTCGTGGCTATAGAGGCAGAGCATCGAGGGATGCAGCTGCACCGACGCGACGGCAGCATCATACACTGCCACGCCGCTGCTGATACTGTCGCTCGAAATTACACGTATTGATGTATACAGATTGCCAACGGTTACACGGCCGACGGTTTCTGTTCCGTTTATGTTTCGGGCGTGTTGGACCGATCGAAACCGGTTATCTGGCTCCTCTGAAGCTCCCGCGTGTTGTTTCGCCCCCGTGAATCCAAGCTCGTGTGTTGCTTTTCTTTCCCCCGGAGCTTGCGAATCGACCGGCCGACATTTGCGGATCCGATGGAATCTACAATCTGCATTACGTACGTCCATATAAAGATACGTTTAGCCGTGCCCAGCCGATTCGAGTCCGATGCTGTAAATACGATTTTAGTTACGCGAACCGGCCGCGAGAGGCGCGACGTGCTCGTTCAGAATCTTAACCATTCCGCTACGGCGGTATGCCGAAGTACCGACACTAAACGGAAACTCACGACGTTTTCATGCTTAAAGATTATTGCACAATACGTTTTGACATCGTTGCAATAAATAACGGTTTTAAGAAATTTTAAGAAGCTTCAAGCTTTAAGGAGTGATTCGTCTAATATGTCACTAAAATTAACAGAATATGTTCAGCCGACAACAAAAAATGTTGTTATCAACTACAGATGGCAGGTTATGTTCGTCGGGAAAGGGTTAACCATTTGCGGTCGAGTGGCGACTCTAAGGCGCCGCTAAAAATGATCATGCCACGTTTCAAAATAATTTTTATCATATTTGTTTATATTTAGAAAATTGTTAAGAGCTGGTAACTGTTGCACGAGTCACAAAATGCAATTCCATAATATATAAAATGCTCCAAGTTATATAAAATTGCATCGCTACAAGTCTAAACAAATATCTTGGATTTCCACTTAAAATGGCTCCGACTGCAAAGGATTAAACTATATGGCATACTGCTAGACATGGCACGTGTATAGTGCGTGTATGAACGAACCAGCGAAGCGAATTTGATACATTTATAACAAAAAGTTAGTAAAATAAAATAAAAAAACGATGAGAACGTTGAAAATATTGACGAATACTGTTGTGTTTATCATTAAGAGAAAAAATACATTTTTATGAAACCTCTGTTTCTATCAATTCTTCCAAACAATTTTTATTTTTCATAAAATCCATAGTTTAATAATGATCATTGAGAATTAAAAATTGATGAGTAGCTCGGTGCAAATTGCCTTTGTTAATACTAGCACGGTTGATCTTTCCATCACAAAAAAATTGGAAACGCTGTGTCTCTTGATATCGCTGTAACAAAGGTTAGAACTGTGCGAAGTAACAGGCTAGCGACGGCTGAGTAACGCAGTCGTAAATACGAAAGGGATATTCCATTGAATTTATCATAAATCGCACAATTTACACGTTATTTTACGTTTGTAGGTTACGCTGTAATAGTAAATGTTCAAAATTAACATTAAACTAATATTCAAAATTATTAAGTATTGCAATGTTTTCTTTTTATTTATTCAAAAAATAAATTCTATAAAATTAAATATGTACAACTATTGCTTCTGTAATTCAAAAACTTTTTCCATCATACTTATTTAAGATATTAAAAGAAAAAACGGAAATACTTTCGGTAAAAGTCATAGATGGCACGGCCTTTTTAGAAAATAATGCTGCAATTTCAATGAAAGGAAAGAGCTTGGAAAAACTTCGAATATTTGATACGAAATCTGGAAAAAATCGTTTAGATTCGTGTCTATGTACGTTTCATTCGATGGTCATGCGATGATTGTCTTGGCAAGCAGATGTTTGCGAGAAAAGAAGGGCACGTTTATACAACGGTTCCGAGAGCCGCGAGTTCTCACAAACCTCCTGTACAGATTATCAATTATTAAAAACACGTGGCCGCGTCGGGTTCTCTCTCATCTCGCCGTTTCGTTCCTCGAATACTTGGCTCGCGCGATGCCAACTCCCACGAACTCGATCCAAAGGCACTATCATTGATTTTAATAGCATTAAGATCGCACGATTTAACACGCGTCGGCAAACCGAAAAATCATTCGTCCGTTCCCTCAGATAACATAAATTATTCCACATGTCCTAGCACTTGGGCATAGAATCTGTCGTTAAAAACTGACGGGCATATTTTCATTGGGATTGCCATCGCGCGCCGCGTAATATGCCAATAATACCGCGAACTGTCAGAACGGTTATTCGCTGCACGGCCAAGGGCGATAACTATCGCAAATGTTGAAGCTTTTATAGCCACGTGACGGACGTGCAGATCGAGTAACGGTACGTTGCATCTTGCACGCATGATCGTACAAAATAGACGACCTTGATTCCTCAAGGCTCGCGATCGTCTGGGTCTGGAAATTCTTTAGCTTTCTTCTCGTAACGGAAAAAGTACAATCGAAAGACACCTTTACATCTTCGTTCCCTTTTTAGCGAGGGTTTTCACGAGCTAGTTCATCCTGCAACGCATCCTATCAATAGGTTAGCTTCCGACATTAAATCTTAAAGATCTTTTCATCATTACTTCCTTGCACTGTAGCCTTATTTTATTTTTATCTCTAACACGAAACCTGTCGAGCTGCGAATCTGGCTAACTGTTTGTTGCCGTTTAAAAAAGATTGGACTGAATTTATTTAGACCTTTCGCTATTTTCATTATAATGTACATTTGCGCGAAGGAATTTATTCAGTTGCTTTCTCTTTTAGTTTCTTAATTTCAACGATTTGAAAATAAAAAATGCACGACCGGCAATGTTGATCGCAACGGCAAGTTTAATGTGAAATTATTGCAATTTCGTATATCGATGACTATGGTGTTTTTTTTTAATATTATATTCAAATTTTTATAAATTTTATAAATCCAATTTTTCAATTAGAAAATTCTGTATAATAAAAGTAAGATGAGAAGGTTATTAATATTTATTAATTTACCTGTATGTAAATATTAATATAATTAATATTTATTAATTTACTTGCACTCGAAGCAATTTCAACTGCAAATCTAAAATAATTGATCTGGTTTCTAATATTTCTTATATTTTATAAATTATCTTATACGACAATATTTCTTCTATGTAACAGTTACTATTCTATTTTCATGCAACAGTTACAGTTTCAACAATTCTTTTAAATCTAAGCTTCGCCGATGCCTATAAAAATAATTTTGGAACGTGTCACAATAATTTGAAATGGCGCCGCAGAGCCTCGCCACTCGAGTGCAAAGGGTTGACACTTTGTTCACCGTGCACGTAGGTTTCGTGAATGTCGGAATATTGATCGCGGAAATCTGGTTCGTCAATGCTGCGAGCGATTTTCAAAATTGTCTAGAAAAGAATATACGAAACTCCGCATGTGGTCATTCGGTTGACATATGCGCTCCTCTAAATTTCAGCAATAACGGTAATTGTGTTATTAAGGTGGAGGGTGAACGATTCTCAGGGTCCTGCCGGGGTCCTGGCGCTGGCCGTAGCGCAGTAAACGCTTGACCCTTCTGACCAAGTAGAAAGAAAGGACGCGGGTATGGTCAGCGAACTGAGGACACGTTATACGTCATTAGCTTCGGGCTGATGTATTGGTGGGTGTTGGGAATTGGCAGATGGTCTCCTCTGGCAAATAGTAACGATAGTAACGATACGCGCTCGGTAAATGAACCACTTTCTATGTGAAGCTTATTCTGTGTCTGCTGGCACAGCTCGATTTAAGCGTCGCGCGTGATACATAACATTCTCCTTAGTAATTAAAGAAAAACTTCTAAAATAAATACATAATACTACGGAAAATAAAGATTCCGTAGATCGATTAGAAAACTTCTTCCAGTGTTCAAAGAATAATAATTTTATTAACCCTTTACAGTCAAAGCTATTTTAATTCAAAATCTAAAATATGTTTCTTTTATCTACAGTATTTCCAATTTATTTATACAACCTATGCGCATAAAATGAAACTCACTGACACGCACTTAACCAAATATCTAAAGAAGATTTATATAATTTAAGATTAATATACTCACAATGAATAAACTCAGTTTATAAGGTTATGTAAACTATTTGTAAATACGCTTGTCCAATGCAATGCAATCATTTGACGAATGGGACAAAATGCACTTCTTAAAAAGATTCAATGTAAAGCAAGCAAACGTAGGAGAAACGCATCAACATTATGCATTCATGTAATAAACGAACTGATTCCTCGACTGCACTAGAATCACGTACGTAGTTTAGTTTCCTGTCATCTTGTTTTAAACAAATGTATCCTATTCTGTAATTGATAAATTTTGAAAGAGTTAAGACTAAAAGATTCATGTAAACAAAACTATCGATATATTTTTATAATATATAATATATTATTTTTATAATTATATAATCGATTTATTTTTGCTCCGAACACGTCAGGAAAAGTTTAATCAAAACCGACAAGCCGAAGACTGCGACCTGCCGCTGAAAATAATGTCGTTTCACGTTTGCAAATCGCTCGAAACTACGACGCGCCACATTCTCAGGTCACGTGTGTGACGTCGACATATGGAACCAGAAGAGGCCGAGCAAACTCACGAAACACGATACGCGAAAGCGAAACCATCCCGGACCGGTCCGGCGAAGTTTGTCCCGAAAGAAAACAAGACTTCGGATACCGAGAGCACTTCCCGGTTCCTCGGAAAGGGTAAACGAGCGTCTTCCCGTTGCAGATGTTTCAACCCTTCGGTGATCACACACACCGGGCAACAACGGTTCTAATTCTCCTATGAAGCGCTCGGCGGAGACCTGATGAGAGGAAAAAGGGGCCACACGGAATATATCGCGGAACACTGATGATGATTGCGGGGCCACATGTTCGCATACACGGTTGTCCATCGACGCCGAAAGGGAGGTGTGGGTCTCCCGTTCCTCCCGTGGGGATAGGACAGCAATTTTCAAGTGCTCCAGGAGCTGACCCCGGACAGCCTGCGCCGCTGACGAATCAATTCGCACATAAGCCTGTAAACACGAAGACGGACAGTTTGCACAGAGGACTGGCGGGGACTCTCGGCGCTCTGACATTCGGTGCGACGGACTATGAACGAGCCGAGTGATAGACTAGCTCCTCTGTGTATCCAGCAGATACGATTGTCGATCAGATTGAGAGGACTGGATTATGTAAAATTCTCGGACGTTCTTCGTCGAAGAAATTCCGGGTACCTTCTTGCGGCGAGTTGAACGCTGCTGAAGAAAAATTGAATCGATTTTTTGCGAAAAATGCTAATTTATTTATATATCGTCGTAGTAAATGGAAGAAGCTATTATTATACAGTGTACCGCATTAATATTCGGACACCTTCGTATTTGAGAAATTTTTACTCCGTATCTATACTGTTTGTTGAATTAATGCATTTACAGTTTTTTAATAAGTAAGGACACTCAATTTTGATTCTACAAACATAAATTTTATTCACATAATTTGTACAGTTTTATTGTTAATTGATATTAAGTGCTTAGTTTTGACATCGCAAAAATATTCGTAGTGTTGCCGTATAAGTTCGTATTAATTAAATAATTTCCTTATTAAATAATTTCCTTATTAAATAATTTCCATATCAAATAATGATTATTTTAAAGAATAGACAAAGAAATGTCACGGCAAAAAGACCGGCCCTGCTATCCTGTACCAACCATTTCGGATGCCTTAAGGAGCACGATATGTTGAAGCATGATCGCGAGCACGGAAAAAGGTTAGAGAAAGTGTAAAAACGTTTGGCGCGGAGGCAATTTTGCGAAAGGAGACGATTGAAATGGGAAAAGCAGTGTCTGGAGCAAGCGCGTCCATTTTTCAAAGTCGAAGGGTCGCAAAAGCCGCTGGGGTCCAGTTTGATGGGGTTGGCGCGGTTTGAAGTTGCAAGCTTTCCCGGGGTCGCTTGCTCATAGGTAATCGTTTTAATAGGCGGGGGCCGGCCATCGAGAAAGTTAAAACTGGATCCGCGGAAAATGGCCGGTGTTAATCCCTTTTTCGGGCTTCCGGCATGAAATGAGATTTCTGTTAGTCGACCGACCCGCGCTGGGACTCGTATGGAGAGATTTACACGCGCGAAGTGTCGCGCGCGCGCGTGTATGTGTGTGTACGCGCGTTCTGGAGCGTGTGTGGGTGGGCACAGGATGGATTTAGGGTGTAGAGAGAACTCCTCCGCAGCCATTAGCCACACACTTGCAAAGCTTCTACAACACGATTCATACATTTTCCTGAAGGATGAAAAAACAGCCTCCTCCGGATCCCGTGCTGTGGAATCAACCCTCTGAGCCTCGCCAGGGTGCAGAGCGGGCTGCTGCTTCCTGAATTCACGTCATTTTCAGCGTGGATGAATTACCTGCTCTTTCGGAGATGTTAATTTGCCGTACTAAATTCCAAGTAATGCGGAGGCTTCAATTTTTCTACATGACGGATATATTTCTTTCATCCCCTCGAAACGTCGAGCATGAAACGAAGCAGTGGATATTATTTCTGTGTTCGAAAATACGTATATATTGTTAATACTGTATCCATTTCTTTGTGACGTATAGACTGCGGATCTATATGAAGAATACAAATTTTATTTAATGAATTGTAAGAAAAAGGATTTAGGATGAACAGCATCGGAATGAAAATCTTATCGAACCAAAATTTTATGGAACAGAAAATTCTTTGTGGTGAACAATTAAATAATTAATTCGTATGCATTTTATAAACTTAAAAAAGTAATGCTTTATGCTTTATAATGACTAATAAGTATTACTTGGCCTCAGCTTGATACTACATTATTATTGTCCTTAATAATTCCTACGAAATTCTAACCTTTATTACATTTCATAGCTTTTAAAAAATGAAGATTGCTTAAACGTGTATTTCTAATTGCCATTTACTTATTAATAATAAGAATGAATATAGTAGCCTATTATCAACCAGTTCATGAGTTAATAAAATGTAATATTTTCTCAGGAAACATGATTTTAAAAAACATAAAATGATTATAAATCAAATAAACTTGAATAAATAGTAAAACCTTTTCACTTTGCAGATAATCGTGGTATTTTCAAGATTAAAAATTTCTGTTTCATGAAATCTGTATATATGAAATTGCATGCTACACTTTATTTAAATAGGCTGATTGTTAATAAAGTTATACAATAAAATAAATAATATTTAAATAATAAATATTTAAATAAATAATCGCAACACCGGAAAAAGTAATCCCAGAAAAATAGCTTTCTACTAATCCGGTAATGTCTAAAATCGCTGGGATCGATCGACGAAATACTAAAAGCCGCGCGCCAAAATGTTTCGGTATCTCCGACCACGGAGGGCCGCGTATAAGCAGACGGTGGCGAGAGCACCGATACGTGGAACTAATTCCCAGGCATTTACCGGAGCCTCGGCCGGCAACGAAGATGGACACATAGTTTTCGTGCAGCAGCAGCACGCAGATTCGAGCAAAGAGTCGCGGTACCAGGATTTCAGGCCACATTGCGTTCTTTCGCACATGCACGGAGGCCGCGGGTCCACACGTCCACCAATACGTTCGCCTATCCGGTCCCCGCAGGGACGAAGGCCTCGGGGGGCGGAGGGGGGAGCGAGTGGCGAGGGGAGGGAAGGGTAGCGGGGAGGAAGGGGGGGTGCTGGGGAACGTTAGTGTGAGGAATCGATGAACGCGATCGAGAGGTAGCCGCGAGAGGTAAAACAAAATCGCAGACAATTCTTCGGCGTGTTGCGTCCCTCCATTCCCGTCTCGCTGCTTTATTTCTGTCCAGGTTTCTTTCTTCCCTTCTCTCCGTGGCCTCCAGGGTGATGGAGGTGGATAAGCTGTGGGAGGAAACGGGTGTATCCCCTCCCTTCGCCTTTTCTGCTACGTGCACGTACGGTGTACCGGCCATATACAGGGTGTTTCTTGATACGCGGGGAGCACCGAAAGGGATGCATTCACGGCCACCGCGACAGAGGGTCCCACCCCCGTTCACTGAATCGCGACCGTTTCTCAGCCGCGCGCGCCATTGTCCCCCACGGCTTCGAACTTCTTGATTACGTTTAAGGTTCCCAATCGGGTAATCTGCTCTAATTCTCGACCGCGCACCCCCCCTCCCGATACCTTTTTCCATTTCTTAATTCCGCGCCGGCGAAAAGAACGGCGGCCGGTTCTATCTCCGGTCCGCGGAGCTTCCTCTTTCACCGGACAAGACTCGATGAAAAGTTTCCCCAACGGCCCTTTCATCGGAGATACTTCAAAAACAAAGGAATCTTTAATCAATCACCGGACACGGTCGCCGAACAGCGCCGGACTTTCCGTTTCCGCGTGAAACGGATCAACGAGGCGTCCCGTATCCTCATTTCTGTTGCTATAAAAGGAAACGCGGGCAAATCACAATTTCAAAAAGATTCGAGCATCGGGCTTGGCAACTAAGCAATTGCGGATTTAAAATCAGACGGAACATTCGATTCGTTTGCTTAAAAATATAAGTTTATTCGATTGGACAAATCAATCTTAAATCTAAATCTGACTTTCTTTCAAGGCTTCATTCTAATGTACTGTATATGACGTGAAAATCGTGCTCGCGACGCTTGCATTTTTGGAAATAATTTTTCAATTAAACTAGTTGAGATAGCTAAGAAAATAAACGAACTTTGCTATTTCCTGTTGAAATTCACAAAGGACATTTTCATTTTTCATAAACATTCGGTATATAGCCGTAACGTATACAAATGAAAATTCGTCGTCTACTTATTAGTATTCGTGAGAATTATACGAATGCAGTATATTATATAAAATAAAAAAAAGTGTACACCGTAAAAGAGGAAAGCGAAGAAACGTTGCCAATGATAGAACTGCGAGCGTTAAGGACTTCAACCCTAGATGATCGAACTTGGTAAATCTTCACCTTCGAATATTATTAGCCCCCCCCCCCTCCCCCACCTCCGTGTGAACGGCAGTAGCCGTGAGTAATGAGAAGACGGAATTCCGGCTGAGAAGCCATTAGGGTCAAATAAATACGAAGGGATTCGAGTCGCTAAAGGACGCATTAGATAATTATTCAGTAAATTTAAAATAAGGAGTCGACCCTACGGGAGGTATTGTGCGACAAGGGTGTATGCGTGC